>NC_084756.1:8602772-8682772 GCF_033978785.1 Entelurus aequoreus | reverse complement strand
CCGTTTTGTGGGCGGTCTTATTTACGTGCCTCCACTTCGACAGCGCCTTCTCCCCGTCATCTTTGTTGTAGCGGTGTAGCGTGCAAGGACGGGAGTGGAAGAAGTGTCAAAAGATGCAGCTAACTTTTTAATGATATTCAGACTTTGCTTCAATCAATAACGGAGCAGCATCTCCTCATCCAAGTCTCACTCATGCAACAACAACGCCGGAAATGTGTCCCGTGAAAAACCGTCCGACCGGAACTCTCTAATAACTAAAGTTTCTTGGGTGAATAAATAAACTCACTACACCGGTATGTTTTAGTGCTTTCATGGCGAGTTTACTGACAGATATACAGTAAGTAAGAACTTTACACTACCTTATATTAGAAATGGCTACAGTGGAGGATGAATGTCCCATAACAAGAAGATAGAGAAAAAGAAAAAGACTACGGTGTGTACAAAAGCGGACGCGCGCAAATTTTCAGGACTTATGCAGATCCCAAATACAGATCAGCAGGTACCAAAAGGCAAGAAAAGTTACTTTTGCATAATATTGCAAAACAAAACACCAGATAATATGTCTTACCTTATGCACACACCATAATAATACTCCTATGTTGAAGCACAGTACAATCCATCAAGCGGTACAGCTTCATAGCTTACCAAAGTCTTACTAATACATTTTGATAGTTTTTTGATCGCCGTGTGTAATGTTCTATATTTTCAATGGAACATATAACATGTTGGCGTTGTTTACTTGAGTCATATTGCAGTCTACACATATCTCTTATGTGTGACTGCCATCATATTGGAGTCTACACGTATCTCTTATGTGTGACTGCCATCATATTGCACTCTACACGTATCTCTTATATGTGACTGCCATCATATTGCAGTCTACACGTATCTCCTATGTGTGACTGCCATCATATTGCAGTCTATATGTATCTCTTATGTGTGACTGCCATCATATTGCAGCCTACAAGTATCTCTTATGTGTGACTGCCATCTACTGGTCACACTTATCATTTTACCATGTACCAAATAAAATTGCTTCGAGGTCAGTAAGCACAACCAAAATTATTCCGTACATTAAGCGTACCAGGTTATAAGGCGCACTGTTGAGTTTTGAGAAAATGAAATAATTTCAAGTGTGCCATATAGTCAGAAAAATACGGTAAGAATGTGGCTGATTGTTTTTTACCTTTATTTTGACATGGCTAACTTATAAGAAACAAACATGTGGTATGGTTATGGTGATATAGTGTTAGTTTATTTGGAACATGCATATAATTACAATACGAAACATCACATATTTCCAGTTTCTCAGTACAGTATGTCGGAAAAGGAGTAGGAAAGAGCAGCGTTTATTTAATCCTACCCCTTTTCGTAACACATTTGTTACGATTCATTCTGTAACACGACAATGAACAAATAAATACATCACTGAATAAATAAGTGAATAGACAAATGAGTAAGTAAATAACTATTGAATACATAAATAACAATAAATAAAGTTCTCATAAATAAATAGTTGAGTAATTTATGGTGCACTTTATGAGATGAATAAGATGATCTCCTTTTTAAATAAGGTTCAAGATATTTATCAGCATTCTTCTTCTTTGTACTTTGTGAACACTTTAAATTCGAACTGTTTCTCAAGATGAATCATATTAGTACATTGATATATTTCAATCATATAAGTACATTGATTTAATTGAATCATATTAGTACTTTGATTTATTTGCTTAATCCCTTCCACAATTTAATTCCACATACTAATACGGTAAAGGTCTTAAGTGTTGTACGTGCATACAAATGTTTAAAATGAGATTTTTCTCTAAGGTTACATTTCTCCGCTTTTGTTGAGAAGAATTGTTGTTGTATATTTTGAGGTTTTTGGTATGGTATTTAGTTTTTTTTGGTATAGTATGGTATGTTATTCATAGGCGCCGAGCACCCACGTGGGATTGATAGCAATTTTCAATCTTTAAAGTAATTTTGGAAAAATCAATCTTGTTTGATGTTAATTTTGTGACGGTTTAGTCAGTTTTACTTAATAAAAAACTCACGGATCATACAGTCTAAATTTAACGAATCCCAACCGTATGAACAATGCCAACACTGTCATAAACATGTGCCATAAAGTGAAACCACACTAAACGACAACGATAAACACATTTTGGAAGAATATTTGCACCGCAACACAACATAAACACTACAGAACAAATTCCCAGAATTCCCTGCAGCACCAACTCTTCCGGGACGCTACAATATAAACAAACGCCATTGGTGGAACTCCACATAACATCCACTGTAATGATACCAGGTACAATAGCGTATCTAGTCGATACTACTATGATTACATCGATATTTTTTAACCTCACAAAATCTTCTTTCGGTTTTTATAACTGTATATTATGTTTATAACCTCAGGAAATATGTGCCTGGACACATGAGGACTTTGAATATGACCAATGTATGATCCTGTAACTACTTGGTATCGGATTGATACCCAAATTTGTGGTATCATCCAAAACTAATGTATAGTATCAAACAACAGAAGACTAAGTGATTATTACATTTTAACAGAAGTGTAGATAGAACATGTTGAAACAGAAAATAAGCAGATATTAACAGTAAATTGAGTTAACAAATTATTTTCTACCACTTGTCCTTAATAATGTTGACAAAATAATACGTAGATAAATGACACAATATGTTACTGCATATGTTAGCAGACTAATTAGGAGCCTTTGTTTGTTTACTTACTACTAAAAGAAAAGTTGTCTAGTATGTTCACTATTTTATTTAAGGACAAAATTCCAATAATAAACATATGTATAATGTACCATAAGAATATTTTGTTAAAATAAAGCCAATAATGACATTTTATTGTGGTGCCCTTTTTTCAGAAAAATGTACCGAAAAGTACCAAAATAATTTTGGTAACGGTACCGGTACCAACATATAGTATCGGAACAACACTAATACACACACACCTAGCACCCACTGGCAGAAAGGTAGATTGGCACCTATGATGGTATTTATTTCAGGCATACTTACAAGGGAGGGAACATCACGTGTTTACATTTGCACACTGCCACATGTCCGAAAAGGAGAAAGAACAAGCAGATCTTTTTTTATTACCACCCCATCTCCTTATCTATTACTGATAATTCCTTCACATCACATCATTTTACATTTAGGAATTCAAATAACGTTGGCGTCATAGCAGCACACATGAAACACATGAGATTGTTACGTACGGCGGGGGAAGGAGACGACACCACGACTGAGATCAGTTCAATAGTTTTATTGAAACTGATGCTGATGATGTGTTGGGGTGTGTATGCTACTAAACGTGAATGGAGCAGGACGATGTGTAGAATTAACCATGTAAATGTTACCAGAGTTTGTTGCAAGTGCGTGTTGGGTGAATCCTTCGTCAGACCAAAGGGGCTAGGCGAGAAGGCAGTCCGTGGGCAAGCGAGAGGTCGGGGGCTGGAGAGAGGCAACGAGGTCCGTGTCCAAGCAGGGGTCGAGGATCGAGGGAGGCAGTCCATAATCCAGTGGGAAGTCGAGGCACACAGCTCGATCACGGGAAAAAGGGGGAACACTGCGGGGAACACAGAGGATATAAGACACGGGCACAGGGAAAGCACAGAGAGAACAAGTACGCGGAGGGAAGCCAGAGGCGGGATGCTTACGGCGAGGAGTGAACTACGTTCTGGCACTGGATCTTCGGGTCTGCTGGTCTTTATGCTGTTTGCCCTCATCAGACCCAGGTGCGCTGATTGGTGATTGCGGGAAGAGCGAGCAGGGGCGTGTCTTCTGTGCTTGCAGCAGATGGCAAGCAGGATTGCGCATGCGCCGTGACAGAGATGGCACAAAATTTAGTACCTGAAGTCACAGATTTATTCTATTGAGTTCCACAAGAATGATAGTATGAATATAATGATTGAAATAAAATAGGATATAAATTGAGTATGAATGCAGCTGAGATAGGCTCCAGCACCCCCCACCCGCGACTATGAAAGGGACATGCGGTAGAAAATGGATGGATGTTATAAATAGCATAGGTTAAAGGCCTACTGAAACCCACTACTACCGACCACGCAGTCTGATAGTTTATATATCAATGATGAAATCTTAACATTGCAACACATGCCAATACGGCCGGGTTAACTTATAAAGTGCAATTTTAAATTTCCCGCGAAACTTCCGGTTGAAAACGTCTATGTATGATGACGTTTGCAAGTGACGTCGATGGTTGAAACAGAAGTATTCGGACACATTGTATCCCAATACAAACAGCTCTGTTTTCATTGCAAAATTCCACAGTATTCTGGACATCTGTGTTGGTGAATCTTTTGCAATTTTTTCAATGAACAATGAAGACTGCAAAGAAGAAAGCTGTAGGTGGGATCGGTGTATTAGCGGCTGGCTGCAGCAACACAACTAGGAGGACTTTGACTTGGATAGCAGACGCGCTAGCCGACGCTAGCCGATGCTACCCGACGCTAGCCGATGCTAGCCGACGCTAGCCGCCGACCGCACGGATGATCGGGTGAAGTCCTTCGTCCTTCCGTCGATCGCTGGAACGCAGGTGAGCACGGGTGTTGATGAGCAGATGAGAGCTGGCTGGCGTAGGTGGAGCGCTAATGTTTTTATCATAGCTCTGTGAGGTCCCGTTGCTAAGTTAGCTTCAATGGCGTCGTTAGCAACAGCATTGTGAAGCTTCGCCAAGCTGGGAATTATTAACCGTGTATTTACATGTCCATGGTTTAATAGTATTGTTGATCTTCTGTCAATCCTTCCAGTCAGGGATTTATTTATTTTGTTTCTATCTGCATTTGAGCCCGATGCTATCACGTTAGCTCCGTAGCTAAAGAGCTTCGCCGATGTATTGTCGTGGAGATAAAAGTCACTGTGAATGTCCATTTCGCGTTCTCGACTCTCATTTTCAAGAGGATATAGTATCCGAGGTGGTTTAAAATACAAATCCGTGATCCACAATAGAAAAAGGAGAAAGTGTGGAATCCAATGAACCCTTGTACCTAAGTTACGGTCAGAGCGAAAAAAGATACGTCCTGCACTGCACTCTAGTCCTTCACTCTCACTTTCCTCATCCACAAATCTTTCATCCTCGCTCAAATTAATGGGGTAATCGTCGCTTTCTCGGTCCGAATCTCTCTCGCTGTGTGAGGAGTTCTTCCTCCGGTGACGTCACGCTACTTCCGGTACAGGCAAGGCTTTTTTTTTTATCAGCGACCAAAAGTTGCGAACTTTATCGTCGTTGTTCTCTACTAAATCCTTTCAGCAAAAATATGGCAATATTGCGAAATGATCAAGTATGACACATAGAATGGATCTGTTATCCCCGTTTAAATAAAAAAAAATCATTTCAGTAGGCCTTTAATAGAATTAAATGATCAATATAATATAATACATTTAAAAATAGAACCGTTTTTGATTCTGTAGTGCAAAAATAATGCAAAAACGACAGAAAACCAAATAAAAAAAAATACAAAACACTGACAAGTCAAAGTCATTTGGAAACTGTTCAGCTCATTATTTTTGAAGAAAGAAATCCATTTCGTAGTTTTTTCGCACACTTGTCTTTGAGGTGGCCGTTTCGATGTGTGAGTGAAAGCAGGCAGGCAGCAAGCTCGCCGGAGGAGGGGGAAGGGCAGATTGCAGCCATGGCTCCACGGAGATAAGTAAAAAATGTAATTAGTTTTTAGTGTTTGCAAGGAGGTGCTCAATTTCCCCAGAACATATTCCTTCTCCTCAAGATGAAAATATTTAAGTCGCATTATGTCGATTTCTGCGAATTTCCACGTGTGATAATAGATTCTGGTTTTTATTAGCCAATTTCGAGATTCCACCTGCGATTCCGTTAACACGAAAATCATCAGTCCGGTTGCAAACTGCACCGTACAATCATTGTAAATGTTACAATATTATCTGTGCAAAATCTACAGTACACACTTTCTTGCTGGGGTTTGTGCTGAGAGTGAGGGACAAGCGGTAGAAAACGGATGAATAGATGGATATAATTGTACATCCCAATATCAATAAATATCACAATATTGTATTTTTCTTAAACACGTGCACGCGCACTCACAAAATGAATGACAATTTTGCTTATTATTTTCTCCTTTTATTTATAAAAACACACATTTTACATGCAAAAAGGACAAAACAATTAAAAAAACAATAAAACAAATGTTGTCTTTCTTTTCGAATATGTAATTTCCCAGTGTCTGCTTCTCGTAGACCAGGGGTGTCCAAACCTTTTCCAGCAAGGGCCGCGTACAGAAAAGTTAAAGTCTCTCGGGGCCACTTTGTACTTTTCTGTACATTCGAGACCTGAAAATGGCAGTTATTTTTATTTTATTTTATTTTGCATGATTTCCTGTCCAGCGCTCTTATTTTTTCTTCCATGTCCTTTTTCCTCCCCAGTCACCTGTTCTTGGTTGCCAATCAGGATGCTTTTGGGGACTGGATTATTTTTGCTTTGTACCTCAACAATGTACTTTTGCGCTTTATACCTCTCTTTTCCATCTGTGCACATGCCTTTCCCTGGTAAAGAAGACTTATTTTCTGCACTTGCCTGCCGTCTCTGCATCCCGCAGTGCGTCACGTAACAAAAACTAATACAATGTAGTTAAATCAATTATTCTTATTGCTATTCTTTATCAATATTAGTATGATTATTACATTATAAGGCTTAGCACACTCAAAATCTTACCATTACCATTCTTTTCTGCACTTGCCTGCCGTCTCTGCATCCCGGAGTGCATACAAAAAACGAAACATAACACAAACTAATACAATGTAGTTCAATCAATTATTCATCTTATAATTAGTCTTTATCAATACTTATTATTATTAATATTTAACTTTAACAAACTCAAAATCTTACCATATCTTGCAAGAAATGTGTACATATGTTCATCAAACACCATGTAAACGACGCACAGGTCAACATCAATTTTGGTTTTTAGGTCCCATTTTGGGGGAAATTGGTCTGGTTCCATTTTTCCTAAGCACAAATTGTATTTTTTCTGTGTCGCGGGCCAATTAAAAACGGCCGCAAATGGCCCCCGGGCCACACTTTGGACACCCCTGTCATAGACGATGCCTTTAGACAACAACTCTGTCAGGCTTGTTTAGTGTGTTTTTATTGTCATCGTTTTGTGGTTTTGAGGTAACACTTTCTCTGCACTGTATGTTCATGTTGTCTTTTAGTGACGGAAACCTATAGAGGTGTTCAAGTCCCTAACAACGACTTGTTGGCGATATGTTTTGCAGATAATTGTTGTTTGGCGAGTGTCTGACTTTTTAAAAATCTAAACCAAAGTCAAACAAAGGAGTTCATCTTAGCTCCCGTTGTGGTCTCCAACTGTGCCGTGCTGTTTATGTCCACGCTCCGTTGCTGTAAACTTTTTTCCAGTGACAGTCACCACATGACCACAGCTGGAGAAATACTATACAGAAACACATTTACGCCCTACTGGGCATTGAAACACGTCAACAGTGTACAAAACGGGTTATTTTCTGGCGCATTTAAAAATAAACCTGCATCAGCAATTAAAATATATCTTATGTGGTACTGTCAAAATTAAAATTGCAAAAAACATATAACAAGTGAGCAAATTAAGGAATAAAATATTTGAACTCTGTCAGGTTCAAACACTGATGACATCTATTAAACAAGACAAGAAGCAAATAATCAAACAGAGACAGAATTCAATTTGGCTCAATTTGAGGAGAGACGCACGGACACCATACCATTGCACAGTGTTTCAGCACGCTCTGCCAAAAGATTGCACGCCTCCTTTTTTTATTTGGACCTTTTCTGACCACATGGCCACAGCGGTTTCTAAGGGACGAGGGTCGTAAACAGTTCACAGAAAAGGTCGGTTCAAAAAAGAGGTCGTAAAAGAGTTCAAAAAGAGGTTCGTAAAATAGTTCAAAAAGAGGTTCGTAAAACAGTTGAAAAAAGGAGGTTCAAAAAGAGGTCGCCTGGAACTTGGGCAGATCCTGACTTCTCTCCGCTTTGTAGTCCTTGGGTTAAAACAATATCTTTCTGTTGATTACAATACATGAAAGAACACCTTCATGTTGCTTCCCCCTACACAGTGGAGTTTTACAAGCCTTCTTCTTGGTAGGTTCAAAGACATGTTTTTGCTTCTCGCTGGGAACTCATTGAAACACAAAGTTTTTGTGATAACTTAGATAAAATTATACTAACAATTCACAATTTGTAGAACCCATTCAACGCTGTATAAGCCGGTGGTACCGCTCAAAACCGGTTGATTCGAGTGGAAGTGGCGAGCATTTTGTTACGTACGACGGGGGAAGGAGACGACACAACGGCAGAGATCAGTTCAATAGGTTTATTGACACTGATGCTGATGATGTATTGGGGTGTGTATGCTACTAAACGTGAATGGTGCGAGACGATGTGTAGAAATAACCATGTGAATATTACCAGAGTTCGCTGCAAGTGCGTGTTGGATGAATCCTTCGTCAGACCAAAGGGGCTAGGCGAGAAGGCAGTCCGTGGGCTAGCGAGAGGTCAGGGGCTGGAGAGAGGCGACGAGGTCCGTGTCCTAGCAGGGGTCGAGGATCGAGGGACGCAGTCCAAAATCCGGTGGGAAGTCGAGGCACACAGCTCGATCACGGGAAAACAGAGGGAACACTGCGGGGAACAAAGAGGACATAAGATACGGGCACAGGGAAGGCACAGAGAGAGCAAGTAACGTACGTACGACGAGGGAAGGAGACGACACAAAGGCAGAGATCAGTTCAATAGGTTTATTGACACTGATGCTGATGATGTATTGGGGTGTGTATGCTACTAAACGTGAATGGTGCGAGACGATGTGTAGAAATAACCATGTGAATATTACCAGAGTTTGCTGCAAGTGCGTGTTGGATGAATCCTTCGTCAGACCAAAGGGGCTAGGCGAGAAGGCAGTCCGTGGGCTAGCGAGAGGTCGGGGGCTGGAGAGAGGCGACGAGGTCCGTGTCCTAGCAGGGGTCGAGGATCGAGGGACGCAGTCCAAAATCCGGTGGGAAGTCGAGGCACACAGCTCGATCACGGGAAAACAGAGGGAACACTGCGGGGAACAAAGAGGACATAAGATACGGGCACAGGGACGGCACAGAGAGAGCAAGTACGCAGAGGGAAGCTTACTACAAAGAGTGAACTACGTTCCGGCACTGGATCTTCGGGTCCGCTGGTCTTTATGCTGTCTGCCCTCATCAGACCCGGGTGCGCTGATTGGTGATGCGGGAAGAGCGAGCAGGGGCTTGTCTTCTGTGCTTGCAGCAGATGGCATGCGGGATTGCGCATGTGCCGTGACACATTTTCCCCATTTCCTCGCTGTGGCATGGTTGGCCAAAAAAACGGAATATATTAAGTTATCCAGGATATACCCAATGTGTACATTTGAAACAAATCACTATGAACACATCAATCGGCAGTTTTCCTTTTGCTGAAGAACAGGACCGATTACGAGGCGCTTCCTTAGCAGGTCCAGTTGCACAATGGAGAGCTATTGATCCACTATTTTCGCCACACCCATTTGTAATTCTGTATGGATTAGCTGTTCCCCCTTGTGTGCTTACAAGTCTTAAAAGTTTCTGTGTAGACTAATGGCTATCACTCACTGCACTGTGTAACTTCTTTGCAGTTGAAGAAGATCAGAGAAAGTCAAGTCGGGAGATAGAATTTATGGAAATGGAACCACAATGAACACCATGAACTCATGCTTGCTGTGTTTTATCTGCAGTGTGTGTGCAAACCTTTCTTCCATCTTATGTTATTCAGCATGTACAGCCATACATGTCTATATCCTGGCAGTTTGCTAGATTGTAAGATTGACAAATCCAAACTAGGTATGGGTACCCTTCACTTTTGAATTGATGCACTACCAATTCCCGTTACCGGAGAATCGATACCGGTACTCAACAGTATTATTTTTTTAATATGTTTGAGTGTGTTAAAATGTGTTAATAAATGCTCATTTATGAGCTGTGCTGTCCAGTTGTTGTTTTGGTTTTGGGCTAATTCTGCCAACATTGGTACGTATTTGTGAAGTGAAGTGAATTATATTTATATAGCGCTTTTACACAGTGAAACCCAATATCTAAGTTACATTTAAACCAGTGTGGGTGGCACTGGGAGCAGGTGGGTAAAGTGTCTTGCCCGAGGACACAACGGCAGGGACTAGGATGGCGGAAGCGGGGATCGAACCACTGGACCCAGGGCTAATAGAAGTGTGAAAATTGATGTTCTGTGTACCACACACACACACACACACACACACACACACACACACACACACACACACACACACACACACACACACACACACACACACACACACACACACACACACACACACACACACACACACACACACACACACAGAGCAGGCCTAGACAGGAGGAGGACAGAGTGTAGGTACACAGAACATCAGAGGGTCAAATGTGCGAGAAAATGAGAGCAGACCAGGTTGACAAACAATGTTGCAACCTTGTGTGGGAACCGCAGGTTCAGAGACACATAAGAAGAATCCCTGTGGGATGCAGAAACTGGCAGAGAAATTTTCCGTGCAACGTTCATATTGTTGTTACTCAGCCAGCGTTTGTGGGTCTGATGGACCCGTTGCATTTTGTGGCTTTTAATGCCTCACAATCAAACACTTTTATGTTGAAATACTGAACAGATGTTTATTGGGATAAGGTAAACATCTGTTCAGTATTTTAACATAGAAGTGTTTGATTCATATTGTTGTTACTCAGCCAGCGTTTGTGGGTCTGATGGACCCGTTGCATTTTGTGGCTTTTAATGCCTCACAATCAAACACTTTTATGTTGAAATACTGAACAGATGTTTATTGGGATAAGGTAAACATCTGTTCAGTATTTTAACATAGAAGTGTTTGATTGTGAGGCATTAAAAGCCACAAAATGCAACGGGTCCATCAGACCCACAAACGCTGGCTGAGTAACAACAATATGAACATTACACAAGGGTTAAGATGCAAACAAGCAATCCTACTGTCAAGTTCCCCACGTTAACACATTGTTTGGCAGAACGATCGTTGTGGCTCGACCACTAACCGCCCACAATAGTTGGAATCACCCACGTTAGCATTCCATTCAGTTGTAAAAAAAATGGCACAAAGTAGCATCTGTGACCAGAATGTTTCTAACTTCTGTTATTTGTTGGAGGCCAAATTGCAGAGTCTTTTAAGAAAGGTTGAACGTTGCATGTGGGAGATAGGTGGTGTTGCAAAACCACCTCCTCTGTTCAGGGATGGTTTTACAACCTTGACATACACTATATTGCCAAAAGTATTTGGCTACCCATCCAAATGAACAGAATCAGGTGTCCTAATCACTTGGCCCGGCCACAGGTGTATAAAATCAAGCACTTAGGCATGGAGACTGTTTCTACAAACATTTGTGAAAGAATGGGTCGCTCTCAGGAGCTCAGTGATTTCCAGCGTCTTCCAACAGGACTGTGCACTAGTGCAAAAGCAAGGTCCATATAGACATGGATGACAGAGTCTGGTGTGGATGAACTTGACTGGCCTGCACAGAGTCCTGACCTGAACCCAATAAAACACCTTTGATGAATTAGAACGGCGACTGAGAGCCAGGCCTTCTCGACCAACATCAGTGTGTGACCTCACCAATGCACTTTTGGAAGAATGGTGGAAAATTTCTACAAACACACTCCGCAACCTTGTGGACAGCCTTCCCAGAAGAGTTGAAGCTGTAATAGCTGCAAAAGGTGGACCGGCATCATATTAAACCCTATGGGTTAGGAATGGGATGGCACTTCAAGTTCATATGTGAGTCAAAGCAGGTGGCCAAATACTTTTGTCAATATAGTGTAGATGGCTTCCCTCACACCTCTTTCCCAGGCACACCCTCCTGATATTGGAGTAAAAATATTTGGGGTTTTGGCACCAGCCGCTAGACTTGATCTGGGCAATCCAAGTCCAAGACTAGATCTAGACTTAGATTGGTCATCTAAGTCTCTGAGCATGAACTGATGAAGCCTACTTGGATTAGAGACGAAACGTCTTTCTAAGAAAAACCAAACAGTCCAGTTGTGATCGATTGAAGGCCCTGAGATTACAATGACCTGGATGAATGAGACTTTCCACAGTCATGACTTCTAAACAATGTTGCAAAACAGTTGTATTTGTAAATTGAGACACCGTTGACGTCTAACGTTGGATCCACGAAGTTGGTTAGGAAATGATCACATCAATGGATAAATGTTGTAAAAAAGCATGTTGTTTCAATGTTGTATTTGTATTTGTATTAAAATATTGGTTGGGAAATGACCAAAATTCAATGGTTAAATCAACGTCAGAACCCTACGTTGATTAAATATTGTCAAAAAGCATATTGTTCCAACATTAGGTTTGAGTTGCTCAAGGTCAGGATCTAATTCAACAATTTCTCATAGTCGTTTTATTGTCTTGTGTCTGCTGGGTAATGTTAACCATATCAGTTTTGAAGTAATCATGGATCAGGGCGACAAAAACATGCAGTTAAGTGATGCAAATAATAGTCGCATATGCCTTAACCACACTGTCTGTGCGGGAAATGGGCCGCGGTTCTGTAGATGACGTCACACCAAAAGGGGGCGTCATATCAAGTCTGGCGATGGACAGGGGGGTGTTCCAACTACAGTTAGTTTTCTACCCATTTCTCAAAAATGGGTAGATAATTCCTTAGTCTTTTTTGAGCATTCAGAGTGTTCTTTGTCAGTGTGGGTCTTCTTATCACTTTCACCGTTTGATTGATTGATTGATTGATTGATTGAAGCTTTTATTAGTAGATTGCACAGTACAGTCATACTTGCCAACCCTCCCGAATTTCCCGGGAGACTCCCGAATTTCAGTGCCCCTCCCGAAAATCTCCCGGGGCAACCATTCTCCCGAATTTCTCCTGATTTCCACCCGGACAACAATATTGTTGGCGTGCCTTAAAGGCACTGCCTTTAGCATCCTCTCTCACCTGAAAAGGAGACTATTATATATGTCTTCGTTATCCATAGGTTTATCTACAACCCATAAAGTAGGCAGGCACGGAGCTATTTCTCAGCGTGTGTTTATTCCAGCCGGCACGTTAATACACTGACACACAACCTCCGGATTCCCATCATGCATTGCTTCAAAACTACGGCAAGTAATAATGTCCAAAAACATAACAGAGACGAAGCAGAAGAACGAAGAAGAGACATGGCGACGACGAGTAAGGAGAAGAAGTACGCTTGCAAGTTCCAAAATGATTGGAAAAAATAATTTCAGTTCATCCAGGACAGCTCGAAGGGGAAGGGGTATGCTGCCTGCACATTTTGTAGATCAGACTTCTCCATTGAACACTGTGGCCGAACAGATATACTCATTCATGAACGGATTATTTATATATATAAGAAATACCTGAAAATATATACACCCCCGCTATCCCCCCGCCCCCGCCCCCGCCCCCGCCCCCAGCCTCCTCCAGCCCTAAAAGACACTCTTCCTCCTGGCTTAATTTGACTCAACACGGGGAACCTTACCTGGCCCGTACACGGAAAGGATTGACAGATTGAGAGAAGTTGTTTGCATTGAACTAAGAGAGCACAGTCTATCAAGTCAAATTCCTCGCGTGTTAAACATACCTGTCCAATAAAGCTGATTATGATTATGATTTTTAGTAAAATATTGGTCATCTGGATGCTTAAAGCAGTGTTTTTCAACCACTGGGCCGTGAGATACAGTCTGATGTGCCGTGGAAATGAGCTAATTCCACCTATTTCCGTTAAAACATTTTTTTGCAAACCAGTAATTATAGTCTGCAAATTATAGTTGTTGTTGAGTGTCTTTGCTGTCTAGAGCTCGGCAGAGTAACCGTGTAATACTCTTCCATATCAGTAGGTGGCAGCAGGTAGCTAATTGCTTTGTAGATGTGGGTGTTATGGTGTGCAGAGGGAGGTGACGGCAACTGACACCAGGGGCTGGTAATGTTCAAAGATTTATTATATATATAGACCATATATATATAATAAGAAACAATACTAATAAACTATAGAATGGTGTGTGTGACAAAATCCAAAAGGGAATGGGTGACAGATTATGTGTAGTATTTAACTGGAGGGTTTTACCGTAAATGTTGGAGGTGCGTGTTCAGAGGAGCGGTGCTGTCCGACAAGGGCAAGGCAAGCAGGGTTGTCCAGGGGCAGTAGCGGGGTCGAGAGGCAGGAGCAAGTCGTCGTAGTCCGGGGGCAAGCGAGGAGTCGAGAACCAGGAAGCACGAGGGAGGCAGGGAAGATCCAGGAGCACAAGACGCACAGCTTGACTCGGGGATGCACACAGGGAACTGCGGGATGAGGGAGGACACGACAATAAACGCAGGGAAAGCACAAAAATCAGGACGGAGAGAGAGCGCATAAAGCTTGTGTCGGCTTACGGTACAGAAGACTATATTCCGGCCTGTGATGGCAGGTTGAGCAGGCTTATTAAGACAGCTCCCTCATTACAGGCAGGTGCGCCGATTGCCGGTGAATGATTGCAGCTGGTGGATGCTGCAGGGCGGCGACGCGTGCGGCGCGTCCCTGGATGTGCGCGGTCGTGGGCGTGTCCTGAGTCGCGACAAGCAGAGCGCAAGGATGAGGGCCCTGGCCGTGACAGTCGGAAACAGCAGGAGGCAGTGTGCAGTACTTAAAATAAACAAAAGGTGAGAAAGGCATTGAAGCTGAAGAACGAAACTCCAACTGAACTGGCTACACAGTAAACAAAAACAGAATGCTGGACGACAGCAAAGACTTACTGTGGAGCAAAGACGGCGTCCACAAAGTACATCCGAACATGACACGACAATCAACAATGTCCCCACAAAGAAGGATAAAAACAACTGGAATATTCTTGGAAATATCGCTCAAAGGAAGACATGAAACTGCTACAGGAAAATACTCAGCAGCGGTTACACTTCCTGAGAGTCCTCGGGAAGTACAACCTGAAGCCTGACCTGCTGCTGACCTTCTACCGCTCGTCCGTCGAGAGCCTGCTGACCCACTGTATTACAGTATGGTACGGCAGCTGCACTGCAGCAGACAGGGAGAGGCTGCAAAGAGTGGTCAAGACGGCTCAGAAGATCATCGGCCGCCCTCTCCCCTCTCTGATGGACATCTACACCTCCCGCTGCCTCAACAGAGCCAGTGCCATCATCAAGGACAGCACCCACCCTGGCTCTGACCTGTTCCACCTGCTTCCCTCTGGGAAGCGCTACAGGTGCATTAAAACCAAGACAAACAGGCTAAAGAACAGCTTCTTCCCCAGGGCCATAACCACCCTGAACAGACTGCCCCATTGACCCTCATAACTGCCTTCTCTTCGGTGCAATAACCCATTCCACCAACCACCCTATTTCATGTAGATATTCATGTACATATTCATTTCACCCACAGTATAGAGTGTACATTTGTTTTATCGCACTGTATGGAATGGCCTCAATCTCATTACCCTGCGTAATGACAACAAAGCTGATTCTGATTCTGATACCAAAAAAAGAGAAAAAGCCACCAAAATAGGAGCACAAGACAAGAACTAAAACACTACACACAGGAAAACAGCAAAAAAGTCTAAATAAGTCAGGGTGTGATGTGACAGGTGGTGACAGTACACCTACTTAGAGACAAGAGCTATAGTGATGCATGCTTGGTTATGGTTTAAAGTCATATCCAACAATTGCGACTTTTTACTGTCAACTGAGTTTTGTTTTTTAAGTATTTCTGCTGGTGGTGTGCCTCCGGATTTTTTCAACGCAAAAAATGTGCCTTGTCTCAAAAAAGGTTGAAAAACACTGGCTTAAAGGACCCTTTTAATAAACATTTTTAATGACCGAGCACCCACTCATTTAAAAAACGTTGTAAAGATAAACTCTAACAGGAATAAAGTCGGAAATTAGCCATGGGCAACAATGTCATATAACTTTCATGTCAGATATTGTTATTCGAGAAATACGATCTACAAACTTAGTAGAATCCCAAATGGAGGGTCATGGGGGGTTGTCTCCTGGCCTCCATCACTGTGCACGGATAAGTGCTCTAATGCTCTCACTACGCTGGCCACAGATGATCCAATTAGTGCACCGTAATGGGATTCCTGTGGTGGGTCAAGATCTGAGCTCATTTCTGCTGTTGGATGGCGCCACCGCTTGGCATCGCAACTAATCCGCTGTTTCCTCCTGAGATCCCGCCGTAATCTCACTGTCGAAACACGTACGCCGCCTTCGTGTCCCCAAGAGAATGCAAAAGAAGCACGTCCGTCTTCTACTGAAGTCAAGTCCGACCAGGCTTTAATGCTTTGAACCGCAGCCCATCAGGGGTCTGATTATTCACTGTGGTGACATTTTCTTCAATATCAGTCCCTTTTCCACCAAAAGTAACTATACTAGGCTGACCATATTCTGAAATCCCAAAAAGAGGACACATATATGCGTGCCAAGGCGGGCAGCACGCAAATTTGCCAATGGTACTCGAACTTGCTTTATAAATAATATATTTATTGAAATAAAGCATTTTTTCTCCTCTGTTGACAGCAGTGTTGGCGCTAGGAATTTTCAAAATGGGGTCCCAGGGACCCCATCAAGTCATAAAAATGGGGTCCCACAGTAAATTTTTGGGGTCCCACTTTTTTGTAAGCATTTTGAAAACAAATGATAAATGTATGCATTATCCTGTTATATCTCACATTCTATATTGTGTTTTGGTAAAAAAGTTGTCAATAATGTTACTTAATTCATAAAAAAATAATAAAAAAAGAAAACAAATGTGTATACATATGTAAATGTATTCAGTTATAAACATTCATTCACTTTATTCTTTCCTTCATGGATCTAAACTTTACCGCTGCTGGTAGTTTTTTCTATCTTTTTATTTAATAAGTTGTGGGTGTATTTATTTCAGTATAAAAGTGTAAAAAGTGTTTTGCTTGGGTCATGAAATGATGATAATGGTGTGCCAGGGCATACATACATTTTATATTTAACGCTTAAATCTCTGGAGTATACATCAACTTCAGATCTATCCCTCATTTAAAAATGTTTTAGTTTTTTTTATGTTGTTTTTCTGTTTGTTTGTTTTCTGCCCTTTGTTGTCAAACAAAACTAATGTTTTTAATGGCAAACACACAAAATATGCAAAATCTTCCACCAAAAATGTTTTTCAAAGTGGAATATTTGACGTGAAGTAATCGGAACCTTGGATAGGTCAATAATTCATAATAACATTGATTTTGATTCAATATTATGTTTTGAGCAATGACAGAAAAAAAACAGCTTTGTTTTATTAGTCTACATTGAAACTTTTTCTAAATTACATTTCATCTTTAAGCTTTTTTATTTCACTTTTGTTATGTTTTTGTTTATTTTAATAGTATTTTTAGATTGTGCCGTGGGCCTTTAAAACATTAGCTGTGGGCCGCAAATGGCCTCCGGGGCACACTTTTGACACCCCTGCTATAGATTATAAAAAATTAAATCTGATAAATCTATGGATAAAAAGCAGAGCCTGGCGACGCATGCACGTTTATCATAACTCTCTCGCGCTCTCTGTCTCTGCCCCTCCCTCATGAATGCTGCTGCGTGCGCACACCTCCACAATTTGTTTTGTTTTTAACCCCTTCTTAACCCTGAACGTACATTGAAAATACACGCAACCCTAACTCAAAATGCCGGACATTTGAGGCATTTAAGAAACTCAGCCCGGACAGCCCCGCAAAAGAGGACATGTCCGGGGAAAAAAGGACGTATGGTCAGTCTAAAGTTTAGAAAAATATTGGATAATGCAGGATAAAGTGACAGAAATTAACCCTGTGCAGAAATGGACATTTTTGCATTGTATTATGCATCAGGAAGTGTTGTGTAAGACAGTGTTAAAAATAAAATCATCAAAAAGCAATCTGCTTTTGTATAAAGTTAAGTTAGGTTAAATAAAATTATTATTATTGTTATTAATTATTATTATCATTATTATTAGTTATCTTACGGTATATCAAAAATAATATTGAGCAAAATTTAATTGAAATATTGTCGGTGTGGCCCTCCAGCAGTGCTCGGGTTGCTTATGCGGCCCCCGGTAAAAATTAATTGCCCACCCCTGGTCTAAACTATACTTCCTGGAACTAAAATGTTCCCTGGGCAAATAGAATAGTGAATATTTGATGTGACTGACTTTCCTTCCACTTATTTACTACTTCGCATTTAGGATTGTGGAGTTTTTATTAACTGTTTGCCAGTGTATAATTACCCAAATTATTAAGAAATAGGTGAGAGAGATAATGTACCTCCAGTACCTTTAGTTTTTTTTAAGCTGTCCGCCAGCTGTTGGCAGGAGCTCTTTGCTCTTGTGTCATCCTTTTGTGTTCCTGATGTTTCTCTGTTGTTTTCAAGTGGGTTTTTGTTTGCCTTTTGGTTCGGGGACCCTTTGGGACTGTGCGAAAGGGGTGGCACTTTGGTGACTTCTGCGGTGCTTTTTTGTGAACTTCTGGATCTGCCTCCCGGGAGCCTTTTGGCCATGGAGACCAACTGCTGGGTCTCTGCCAGACCAGAGTCCGTTTGGAGAGACTGGACGGAGCGCCAGGGACGGACAAGCTTCACGGTGTCTTGGCTGAACGAGCAGGTATCGGACACCTTGGTCTCCTTAGACGCATCCTCGCTCATCCATGCGGACTGGACACTGGCCGAGAGTTGGTGGGCGGCCGAGGGTGGAGTCGGCTCTCTTGGTTGCTTTGTTGGGTCTGCTCCTGTCTCTGGCCATGCTCCCTCCACACCAGCAGACGATAACGTGGAACACCGCGGAGGCCACCACAGTGTATGTGTTTATGTGACCTGGGCATGACGTTAAAGTGCATCCGGCAGTGGAGGCTCCTCTATGGGGTCTTGGGGCACTAGGAGGTTAACCCCTTTACTACTGTTACACCAGGTGGCCCTTGGCAAAGGCCTAGTACCTGACTGCTCCCTAGCCAGGGATACGGTGAAGACCTCAACGGCGGAGCAGGCGGAAGACGGTAGATTTAAGAACTACCACAACGGCTGCGATAGCGGCAGAAGGCTGCAGCAGAAAAGGGTCCCCAGTCGTCTTGGACTCCATGCCACTGGACCCTGATCCGATTCTGTCAAGGATCGTGTGGTGACTGTCTGTGCACCAGTCTCCCCACGTTAAACTAAGTCACGCACAGGCATCCTCCATAAAGGGATACACCCCTACCAGGAGGATCGTCATACTCCTTCGAGTGACCGCCGATGATGATATGTTTATTTTTAATTTTGTTGTTGTTTTACTTTTGTGGCTGTGTGTAGAAGTAGCTGGTTGCATCAGCTCTGCTCTTTTAATGTCTTTAATGTCCTTTGATGTTTGATGTTTCCCTCTTACACACATGTTTATGTGTGCTATGGCTATGAGTTTTTTTCCCCTTGGCCTCAGTCTGAAACTCCTCTCCAGGGGCCCAGGCTTAGACTGAATGTATTTTTTTCCCTCACCCCCGTCCCCAGTGTTTACCTGTTTCTCAGGTTTTTTTTTGTAAGGGGCACCGGGAGTTGGCAGACCCGTCAGCGATCCTGTTCTGTCTCCCTGTAATGTTTGTCTGCTCTTGAGTGGGATTGTGCTGAAAATGTTAATTTCCCCTCAGGGATTATTCAAGTATTTCTGATTCTGAGTCCAAGATTTGCTTAAAAAACTACAAAATTAAAATTATTTATACTTCCTGTTTCCGTTTTAGGCCATGCCCACTTCCCAGGGTCATAAATAATACCCCACTGTCCCCCCCCTCCTTTTTTTTGGAGGTACATTATCTCTCTTACACAGTGGTTCTTAACCTGGGTTCGACTCAGGGGTTCGGCGGAGGTCAAGACACACCCGACTCATCGTGAAAATAAAAACTTCTCCCTATCGGCGTGTTAAGGATGCCCCCAAACAATGTTCCCTCTAATTTTCCATATGCGTGAGCAAACGCAAAAATTCTAGAGCATTCAGTGAAGCACATGTGAGCGACGTCAGACGTGCACATGCACTGTGGCCACACCCGGAGCACACCTGTCCCAAAGCTGTCTAAATAACAAGTTACATGTTTTATTATTCTAATCAAATAACAGCAGTCATTTGCTTGAGATTATTTTGTAATATAAGTGTTTTGGCCCACTTACAATGACAATAACACAAAATATTGTTTTTCATGAGCTGTGTACCAGTATTGTATGTCTGGGTGGAAAACGAAGAAAAAGGAACAGACTTTGCTGTGAAAAGGACATGAGAGTGGCACTTTCCAAGGTGAAGCCACACATTTCTGAACTGGCCTCTCAAAGGCAACAACAGAAGTCACACTGATTTGCAGGTGTGTCATTTGTTGTGAGTTCATGCACTGTGTGGGTTTTGTTCTTTGAACAAGGTGATGTTCATGCGGTAAAAAAAAACATACACCTTTGTCTTGAATTTGAAAAAAACAAAACATTGTATTTTTCACAAAAGAAGGGTTCGGTGAATACGCATATGAAACTGGTGGGGTTGGGTACCTCCAACAAGGTTAAGAACCACTGCTCTTACATGTTTGGAATATTCCACTGTGGTTGTAGTCGAGGTGGAACCCGTCACAAAATCCGGATCCGGGATTTGGATACTGTCACAGTTTTGTGACACGGTTTTCCGTTTTGGTGTACATTCAGGGTTTCCTCTACCTATACTCGATTTTGGCGGTCCACCAAGGCAAAATAAAAGCCGCCACACCTTAAGAATTTAGTTTTTTTTTTTAATGTGAAAACAAAAGTAATATAATGTATCAATGGCTATATATTAGGGGCGTGAATCTTTGGTCACCTAACGATCTTATTCCAATTCCGGGGGTGACGATTAGATTCGGAATGGATTAACCCTTGTATAATGTTCATATTGTTGTTACTCTGCCAGCGTTTGTGGGTCTGATGGACCCGTTGCATTTTGTGGCTTTTAATGCCTCACAATCAAACACTTTTATGTTAAAATACCGAACAGATGTTTACCTTGTTCCAATAAACATCTTTTATGTTAAAATACCGAACAGATGTTTACCTTGTTCCAATAAACATCTGTTCAGTATTTTAACATAAAAGTGTTTGATTGTGAGGCATTAAAAGCCACAAAATGCAACGAGTCCATCAGACCCACAAACGCTGGCTGAGTAACAACAATATGAACGTTGCACGGAAAATTTCTCTGCCAGTTTCTGCATCCCACAGGGATTCTTCTTTTGTGTTTCTGCACCTGCGGTTCCCACACAAGGTTGTTTGTCAACACTGTCTGCTCTCATTTTCTCGCACATTTGACCCTCTGATGTTCTGTGTACCTACACTCTGTCCTCCTCCTGTCTAGGCCTGCTGTGTGTGTGTGTGTGTGTGTGTGTGTGTGTGTGTGTGTGTGTGTGTGTGTGTGTGTGTGTGTGTGTGTGTGTGTGTGGTACACAGAGCATCAATTTCCACACTTCTATTAGCCCTGGGTCCAGTGGACCCGGACATCTTATATGTAATAGAAATGTGTAAGGGGGGTGTATGGTGTGTGGTCATTAAATATGTATTCTGATATATGTTCTTCACAGAAAATGAGCCAAAGTCAGTGAGTATCAGTTTGAAAAATTAATTAATTGTATCATTTTTCTTTAAATAAAAAATGAAAACGGGTCCCACAGACCCGAACACCACACAAGGGTTAAAAGCCGTTCAACGCAGGTCAACATGCAAAAAGCTGTTTTAGCATTGTGGGAAAGCAACTAGTGTTTGTTTAATAATATATCTGATTAAAATGTAATTATTGTTATTTTCATATTAAAAAGGGCAGATAAAAAAGATGGACTTCGGACATCTTTACTCTACACCAAAACATCCATTGTTGCTCATCAGTAATTTAATTAGTGCATAAACCTGCTAAACAGTATCGACAGACTTTAAGATTTAAGAACTAGTGCAGGTAATCTATAACAAAGAGTGCAAACAGCTGTGTTTAAAATTGAAAAAAAAAGAAAAATATGTGTGTGTGTGTGTGTGTGTGTGTGTGTGTGTGTGTGTGCATGTGTTGTCCTGCCACACATAACGTGTAAATGTCAGCAGAGGCCCTTGGAGAAAAAGATGCATTCAAGCTGCATTGTTCTATTATGTGGCAATTAATTATTAATATAACGAGCATCAAAAGCCATAGGAGTAATGCAATATATGCAAAAACATCGAACACCTTTTAGGCGTCTTTTCATGGGCGAGGTAATCCAAGAACAAATCCTGAGGGCTGAATTCCCCTCCCTGAATATTCTTCTGGAGTGTAACAATTCTTTGTTATTCAACTAAATCACTGAATCGTGAAGCGAGGTAATTTGTATTATAACAGGCCTCCGGGAGGCAAAAGAAATATGCACAGCATTTGTGAAATTAGCATAGATGGAATGAATTAGCTCGGGAGAAATGGAGGAGGTCCTTTTGAGTGAAGTGCAGAAAAATATGCTGCTGTTATTTGGGGAAAGAAGACTTTGAGTGTGTCCGTGTGACTTTTTGTCACTGCTGTCTTTTCAAACAAAATTCAGATTGTGACATTTTTTGTGTCAGCAGCACTTCAGCCAACGTGTAAAGAAGCCATAGCGTCTAGATCAGGGGTGGGCAATTAATTTTTACCGGGGGCCGCATGAGCAACCAGAGCACTGCTGGAGGGCCACATCGACAATATTTCTATTAAAATTTGCTCAATATTCTTTTTGATGTATACCGTAAGATAAATAATAATAATAATAATAATAATACTTTCATTTAACCTAACTTAACTTTATACCAAAAGCACTGCTTTGGAAATCATATGTACCCCTTTCAGAGATCACATTTAGTTCCCCTTAAACATCCCCATGTTGCACAATGAAATGTAAGCATAGGATGAAGTGTGCATTCCTGTAACTTTCTCTAGTAACAGCATTCCATGATTAATATAAATAAATTAACATTAATAATAAATGACAGTAAAATAAGCACACGTATGACTGAGGAGTCATAGTGTAACTTTGTGAGGTGTTTGAGTTGTCCGACTTTTTGTGTGGCCATAAACGCACCAGTGGTTTAGTGCTATGCGTGTTGGTGACAGATGACAAGTTGGTTTTGGCCTGGTTTGTACGGCAGAAAATGACTAGTTTTTCGAGATAGAAGTGTTTTACTCATGTTTTTGGTGTGGTTATGGCCGAATATAAACAGTTTTGCTCAATAAGGTGATCGATATAATTCCTGGCCTCGAAGCATCTCGATAGACGTTACAATAATTGAACGGTGTTCAATTGAACGGTGTTGACGAACACCGTTAGGGCCGCTTGTTGTCACTGTCACTCAGAGTTGCATTGCAAAATTGCACAAAATAAATGTGTTTATTTTGTTTAGAATTCAGATGGGATTTGATTTGGTGCGCGGCATATATTTGCTGTGCGCAGAGGACGCTTGAGCAGTGCGCAATTGCGCAGGCGCGCACCTTAGAGGGAACGTTGCTTGGCAGTCCATGTCTTGTTGAAAACATGCCATTCCTCATCAACTTTTCTCTTTTTAGCGTCTCGGGTGTAAACCGTGCATCACTTGTCGCTGCATGTGCACCTTCACTCACAGGTTACACACGGACATACGCCCATAAATAACACTTTTCAAAATAAAAGCAGCACAGTTGTATTGCGCGCACGACATAGATGATTTTTCAACTTTATTTTGTCATTTGTGATTGCAGCTGTTCACATTCACTCACAGTCACGCACGTGCATACGTCCACACGGAAGTAATACAAATAACGCTTTTCAAAACAAAAGCAGCACCGTTGTATTGCACACTCGACATAGATACTTTTTAAAATGTATTTTGTAATTTATGATTGGCCTCACGCGGGCCGGACAGGAACGCACAAAGGGCCGGATGTGGCCCGCGGGCCGCAGAATGCTCAGGTCTGGTCTAGATGACAGACACTCCCCTAACACGGGGGGTGGGGGGGGGGTCAGCAAGCCACGGCTCTTTAGCACCGCCCTAGTGGCTCCCTGGAGCTTTTTCAAAAATGTAAAAAGATGGGGGGGATAAATATATTTGTTGTTTTAATAATGTTTCTGTAGGAGGACAAACATGACACAAACGTTCCTAATTGTTAGAAAGCCCACTGTTTAATATATTTGTGTTTACCATGAATTGATTAACGTGGACCCTGACTTAAACAAGTTGAAAAACTTATTCGGGTGTTACCATTTAGTAGTCAATTGTACGGAATATGTACTGTACTGTGCAATCTACTAATATAAGTCTCAATCAATCAATCAATGCTTCACTGATGAGAGTACTTGGCCAGCGCCGCTTTGTCCTATTAATTTTGGCGGTCCTTGAACTCACCGTAGTTTGTTTACACGTACAATTTTCTCAGACGCCGCCACAAAAAGACGTGTTTTATGCCTCCTTGGTTTAATTTTGTCCACCAAACATTTTCTGCTGTGCGTGAATGCACAAAGGTGAGCTTTGTTGATGTTATTGACTTGCGTGGAGTGTTAATAATCCATGCTAACATGCTATTTGCAGTATGTGTGCATATTGCATCATTATGCCTTTCTATGTGGAGTTTGCATGTCTCCTCGTGACTGCGTGGGTTATGGTAAATGTTTCTACCTTCAAGGTACTCAAAACGTCATAGTCACCTCCAGTGTTGCCTTGTGTGCAAGTTCTTAAATTTAACTTATCTGAACAATATCCAGTGTTGTGGTATTTCTATTAAATGGTAAATGGTAAATGGATTATACTTGTATAGCGCTTTTCTACCTTCAAGGTACTCAAAGTACTTTGACACTATTTACACATTCACCCATTCACACACTGATGGCGGGAGCTGCCATGTAAGGCGCTAACCACGACACATCAGGAGCAAGGGTGAGGTGTCTTGCTCAAGGACACAACGGACGTGACGAGGTTGGTAGAAATGCTAGACCCACTCGACGTCCATTGCATCCGGTTTCCCCTAGAGGGGGGGTCCTCTCCAAGGTTTCTCATAGTCATTCACATTGACATCCCACTGGGTTGTGAGTTTTTCCTTGCCCTATGTGGGCTCTGAACCGAGGATGTCGTTGTGGCTTGTGCAGCCCTTTAAGACATTTGTGATTTAGGGCTATATAAATAAACATTGATTGATTGACATTGAAGGTGGGGATCGAACCAGGAACCCTCGGTTGCTGGCACGGCCACTCTCCCAACCACGCCACGCCGTCCCCGGGTACTCTGGCTTCCTCCCACCTCCAAAGACATGCACCTGGGTGTAGGTTGATTGGCAACACTAAATTGTGAGTGTGAATGTTGTCTGTCTATCTGTGTTGGCCCTGCGATGAGGTGCTGACTTGTCCAGGGTGTACCCTGCCTTCCGCCCGAATGCAGCTGAGATAGGCTCCAGCACCCCCCGCAACACCCGAAAGGGACAAGCGGTAGAAGATGGACGGATGCCTCGTTTGTAGGTATATTTGAGTTCCATTTAATTTCCTTTACTTATGTCCTCTGTGTATTTCATTTATATTTACATGTCTCGTGACACATTACCTGCATGTAATATTGGCTGCATTTCTGATTGTGTGCCATGTTGTTCCAGACCACAGCAAACGTTACAATGTTTTTCCAGACCACAGCAAACGTTACCATGTTGTTCCAGACCACAGCAAACTTTACCGAGCTTGCAAAGATTGTAAAAAATCCATTAGAAGAAGACAGCCTGTCCTTTCCTTTATCTTGGACACACACATCTATACCTTTGGCAGTATTAAGCCAGTAATTTCCAGGAGTTATCTCACCCTCTGAGACACTTACTTAAATGTGTTGCCTTCATTATAAAACTTACTTAAGGCTTTTAACTTTTTGCGGCTCCACACAGATTAGCTTTTTGTATTTTTGGTCCAATATGGCTCTTTCAACATGTTGGGTTGCCAACCCCTGCCCTAACATGTTCTCTTTAGGAATGTTTTGCTATTGAAAATAATCTGTCAGTCTTTTTCCATAATGTCAGTTAGTTGTTGGGTAATGGGTAGGTAATTACCTGTACTTGGAACACCCCCTTTTCATCGCCAGACTTGATAAAGTAATCAATGTTGATTGATTAATTTATTGATTAATATATTCAAAGTAGTGTTGCAACGATACCAATATTTTGGTACCGGTACTAAAATTATTTCGATACTTTTCAATACTTGCATTATTGGCTTTATTTTAACAAAAAAACTTAGGGTACATTAAACATATGTTTATTATTGCAGTTAAGTCCCTAAATAAAATAGTGAACATACTAGAAAACTTGTCTTTTAGTAGTAAGTAAACAAAAAAAGACTCCTAATTAGTCTGCTGACGTATGCAGTAACATATTGTGTCATTTATCATCATTTATCATTTAACATATTGTATCATTTATTCTATTATATTTATTTATTCTATTATTTTGTCAACATTATTAAGGACAAGTGGTAGAAAATGAATTATTAATCTACTTGTTCATTTGCTGTTAATATCTGCTTACTTTCTCTTTTAACATGTTCTATCTACACTTCGGTTAAAATGTAATAATCACTTATTCTTCTGTTGTTGGATGCTTTACATTAGTTTTGGATGATACCACAAATTTGGGTATTGATCCGATACCAAGTAGTTACTGTACATGATCATAAATTGGTCATATTCAAAGAAAGTCCTCATGTGTCCAGGGACATATTTGAGTTTATAAACATAATACACATTTTAAAAAACGAAAGAAGATGTTGTGACGCCAACACATATCGACGTAATCATAGTAGTATCGACTACATACGTGCCTGTACTTGCTATCATTACAGTGGATGTCAGGTGTAGATCCACCCATGGCGTTTGTTTACATTTTGATGCCGGTGAGCTACGGTGTGTAGTGAAGCATGTTTAGCTATTCCTCGTCCTGTATGGATGATACTTGTAAGAAACTTATTGTATTTGTTGCCATGGAGACCAGGATTAGGATGTTAGCCGCTAGCTAGCTAGCCATGTCTTAAAGCATCTCTTCCTGAGGGTGTTTCAGTGTTATAACTTCACCTTTATCGTTAGTTTTTAAGCAAAAATGCGTCCGTTCTCCCTTTTCTGTCTCCACACTGTGTCTGCTTGTAAGTACCCTGTGTGTGTGTGCCGCCGGACATACTCCTCTGCTCGTAAAACCAGCAATGACTCGAAGTGACTTCGACGCGGGACCGGCACGTTTCAGAGGCGGTATAGTACCGAAAATGATTCATTAGTATCGCGGTACTATACTAATACTGGTATACCGTACAACCCTAATTCAAAGGTCCACTTTAAGGCTATAATTAGCATACATTGGAATCATTCACAGAGTGAAACAGATGACGGGGGAAAGGATAAACCGAATCTGTGTAGATACTGTATTCCACATGGTGCCATAACAAATCAGCATCAGGACACTGCAGCCTGGAGGAGTGTAGACTGGGACCAATCGTGTGGGTCGTGCACAAATTAGAATAAGCAATGCGTGAAAGGTTTGTAACAACAACAAAAAAAATGGTGTTAGCCTAAGTCAAAAAAAGAATGGGGGGGACTCATTTGTTATCATTACGAAGCTAATGTAGCACACGTACATGCTGGCCCTTGTGCTGTCGCTTCGGATGCGCCGCTTCCAGACGGCGAGGGCGAGTGGCGGTGACACGGGTGCTGCATCAGGACACGTTGCAGGAGCGTGGCTAATGAAGAGAGGATGCTGCATTCATGCTCCCACAGTTCAAAGCCTGCTAGCAAAGCATGCCCTCTTCTGTCGCCATGAAGAGAGAGAAACGCTGGATCAACGGCGTCAAACTGGCACACGCTTATCTAAGGCGAGCATATGTGCGGTGAAGAAAACACGATATGTTTCATGTCGAAATAATATTTAAAAAAAGAGCTGGCCACCTACTTGGATAAGTATGATGGGATAGGATGTCTTCTTCTTTGAAGTAGCGGCACATTGGCTTGATTTGTACTTCTTTTTGTTACTGTCAGGTTGCTCTGAAAAGACAACCACTTTTTAAACTCAAATAAATGGCTTGAAAAAGCAGCAGTGTCACTTTTGTGCCGTTTTTGTTCAATTTACAATTGTAATCTTTATCTCTCAGTACAGGGGTCCCCAACCTTTTTTCCGCCAGGGACCGGTTTAATGTATGTATGTATAGTCATACCAAAGACTGTAAAAATTGGACCCATTACCTCCCTGCTTGGCACTCAGCATCAAGGGTTGGAATTGGGGGTTAAATCACCAAAAAGGATTCCCGGGCGCGGCCACCGCTGCTGCTCACTGCTCCCCTCACCTCCCAGGGGGTGATCAAGGGTGATGGGTCAAATGCAGATAATAATTTTACCCCACCTAGTGTGTGTGTGTGACAATCAATGGTATTTTAAGGTTAGCTTTAACTTTCACAAACCGGCTTTATACATGTGGCAGATAAAAACAGCAAAAAATGTGCTTTAGCTACAATCTGAAAGTTAAGTCGGAGAAAATGCGGTAGTTTATAAATTAACTAGATGAGGCACTTACTGAAGGAATTGCATGTGAACGCTCAACGCTCCAATGCTGACAGAATGAAGTATGAATGTAAGAATAGTTTGAATGTTGGAATGTTTTGAATGTTAAAGCATTTGAATTTCCAGGAAAACCGGAATTTGGTTTGGAAATTGGGAAGTACTTAGTTTGAATGCCCAGGATGAGTGGAACATGTTGAAGGTGGAATGGTTTGAATAGGTTGAAAAATGTTGGAATTGTGGAAGTGTGAAAAATGGACAATTCATTTGGAATGGGGAAAATGTCCCAAAAAACTGAAAATTCTTGGAAAAAAGGATTCTGGGAATTGCTGGAATTTTTTTTAACTTGAAAAAATGATAGTTTCAATGTCCACGATGAGTGGAATATGTTGAATGTTAAAGCATTTGAATTTCCAGGAAAACTGGAATTTGGTTTGGAACTTGGGAAAGACTTAGTTTGAATGTCCAGGATGAGTGAAATATGTTGAAGGTGGAATGGTTTGAATAGGTTGAAAAATGTTGGAATTGTGGAAGTGGAATAATGGATAATTCATTTGGAATGGGGAAAATGTCCCAAAAAACTGAAAATTCTTGGAAATCCGGGAATTTGTTTGACAGTTTTTGAAAAGGAGCACACAATTCTTGGACAGACTGAACATTTTGAAGTTGGAACGGTTTGAGTGGGAGTTGTGGAACTTTTAAAAATGTCCCATTCTTTTCAATGGGAATTTCATGGAAATTTGGGGATTTTCGGAAAAGAGGGACTTTTTTTGGAAAATGCAAAACACATTTGAATGTTCTGAATTAGTTGAAATGGTTGGTGTTGGAATTTTTCAAATCGGTCGAGAATTGTTGCAGTAGTAACATTTTTAATTGAGAAATGGTATTAAGGAATTCCTAGAATTTCGGGAAAACCAGGAATTTTTCCAGTTCGAAAAACAACTTTGTTCTTTTGTCCTGATTAAGAGGAATGTTTTGACGGTGGAACGGTTGAAATGGGTTGAAAAATGTGGAATGAGTAGTCGGCAGAAAAAAGGGTCAAACAAGGATTCTGGGAATTCCTGGAATTTTTTTTAACTTGAAAAAATGATAGTTTCAATGTCCACGATGAGTGGAATATGTTGAATGTTAAAGCATTTGAATTTTCAGGAAAACTGGAATTTGGTTTGGAACTTGGGAAAGACTTAGTTTGAATGTCCAGGATGAGTGGACTATGTTGAAGGTGGAATGGTTTGAATAGGTTGAAAAATGTTGGAATTGTGGAAGTGGAATAATGGATAATTCATTTGGAATGGGGAAAATGTCCCAAAAAACTGAAAATTCTTGGAAATCCGGGAATTTTTTTACAGTTTTTGAAAAGGAGCACACAATTCTTGGACAGACTGAACATTTTGAAGTTGGAACGGTTTGAGTGGGAGTTGTGGAACTTTTAAAAATGTCCCATTCTTTTCAATGGGAATTTCATGGAAATTTGGGGATTTTCGGAAAAGAGGGACTTTTTTTTGGAAAATGCAAAACACATTTGAATGTTCTGAATTAGTTGAAATGGTTGGTGTTGGAATTTTTCAAATCGGTCGAGAATTGTTGCAGTAGTAACATTTTTAATAGAGAAATGGTATTAAGGAATTCCTAGAATTTCGGGAAAACCAGGAATTTTTCCAGTTCGAAAAACAACTTTGTTCTTTTGTCCTGATTAAGAGGAATGTTTTGACGGTGGAACGGTTGAAATGGGTTGAAAAATGTGGAATGAGTAGTCGGCAGAAAAAAGGGTCAAAAAAGGATTCTGGGAATTCCTGGAATTTTTTTTAACTTGAAAAAATGATAGTTTCAATGTCCACGATGAGTGGAATATGTTGAATGTTAAAGCATTTGAATTTCCAGGAAAACTGGAATTTGGTTTGGAACTTGGGAAAGACTTAGTTTGAATGTCCAGGATGAGTGAAATATGTTGAAGGTGGAATGGTTTGAATAGGTTGAAAAATGTTGGAATTGTGGAAGTGGAATAATGGATAATTCATTTGGAATGGGGAAAATGTCCCAAAAAACTGAAAATTCTTGGAAATCCGGGAATTTGTTTTACAGTTTTTGAAAAGGAGCACACAATTCTTGGACAGACTGAACATTTTGAAGTTGGAACGGTTTGAGTGGGAGTTGTGGAACTTTGAAAAATGTCCCATTCTTTTAAATGGGAATTTCATGGAAATTTGGGGATTTTCGGAAAAGAGGGACTTTTTTTGGAAAATGCAAAACACATTTGAATGTTCTGAATTAGTTGAAATGGTTGGTGCTGTAATTTTTCAAATCGGTCGAGAAATGTTGAAGTAGTCACATTTTTAATTGAGAAATAATATTAAGGAATTCCTGGAATTTCAGGAAAACCGGGAATTTTTCCTGCTCAAAAAACAACTTAGTTTTTTGTCCTGATTAAGAGGAATGTTTTGACGGTGGAACGGTTGAAATGGGTTGAGAAATGTGGAAGGAGTAGTCGGCAGAAAAAAGGGTCAAAAAAGGATTCTGGGAATTCCTGGAGTTTTTTTTTTACTTGAAAAAATGATAGTTTGAATGTCCAGGATGAGTGGAATATGTTGAAGGTGGAATGGTTTGAATAGGTTGAAAAATGTTGGAATTGTGGAAGTGTGAAAATGGATAATTCATTTGGAATGGGGAAAATGTCCCTAAAAACAGAGAATTCTTGGAAATCCGGGATTTTTTTTTATTTTTTTACAGTTTTTGAAAGGGAGCACACAATTCTTGACAATTCTTGACTAGAATTTTGAAGTTGGAACGGTTTGAGTGGGAGTTGTGGAACTTTGAAAAATGTCCCATTCTTTTCAATGGGAATTTCATGGAAATTTGGGGATTTCTGGAAAAGAGGGATTTTTTTGGAAAACACAAAAAAATTGTAATGTTCTGAATGAGTTGAAATGGTTGGTGTTGTAATTTTTCAAATCGGTCAAGAAATGTTGAAGTAGTAACATTTTTAAATGAGAAATGGTATTAAGGAATTCCTGGAATTTTGGGAAAACCGGGAATTTTTCCAGTTTTTGAAAAAAAACATACTTTTTTTGTCCTGATTAAGAGGACAAAAAAACGTTCCACTATTTTTTGTTTGACCGTGGAACGGTTTGAGTGGGAGTTGTGGAACTTTGAAAAATGTCCCATTCTTTTTAATGGGAATTTCATGGAAATTTGGGGATTTCTGGAAAAGAGGGACTTTTTTTTTGAAATAGCAAAAACATTTGTATAATCTGAATGAGTTGAAATGGTTGGTGTTGGAATTTTTCAAATCGGTCGAGAATTGTTGCAGTAGTAACATTTTTAATTGAGAAATGGTATTAAGGAATTCCTAGAATTTCGGGAAAACCGGGAATTTTTCCAGTTCGAAAAACAACTTTGTTCTTTTGTCCTGATTAAGAGGAATGTTTTGACGGTGGAACGGTTTGAATGGGTTGAGAAATGTGGAATGAGTAGTCGGCAGAAAAAAGGGTCAAAAAAGGATTCTGGGAATTCCTGGAATTTTTTTTAACTTGAAAAAATGATAGTTTCAATGTCCACGATGAGTGGAATATGTTGAATGTTAAAGCATTTGAATTTCCAGGAAAACCGGAATTTGGTTTGGAACTTGGGAAAGACTTAGTTTGAATGTCCAGGATGAGTGGAATATGTTGAAGGTGGAATGGTTTGAATAGGTTGAAAAATGTTGGAATTGTGGAAGTGTAAAAAAATGGATAATTCATTTGGAATGGGGAAAATGTCCCTAAAAACGAAAAATTCTTGGAAATCCGGGAATTTTTTTTTTTTTGCAGTTCTTGAAAGGGAGCACATAATTCTTGAACAGTCTGAATATTTTGAAGTTGGAACGGTTTGAGTGGGAGTTGTGTAACTTTGAAAAATGTCCCATTCTTTTCAATGGGAATTTCATGGAAATTTGGGGATTTCGGCAAAAGAAGGATTTTTTTTGGAAAATGCAAAAACATTTTGAATGTTCTGAATTAGTTGAAATGGTTGGTGCTGGAATTTTTCAAATCGGTCGAGAAATGTTGAAGTAGTCACATTTTTAATTGAGAAATAATATTAAGGAATTCCTGGAATTTCGGGAAAACCGGGAATTTTTCCTGCTCAAAAAACAACTTAGTTTTTTTGTCCTGATTAAGAGGAATGTTTCGACGGTGGAACGGTTGAAATGGGTTGAAAAATGTGGAAGGAGTAGTCGGCAGAAAAAAGGGTCAAAAAAGGATTCTGGGAATTCCTGGAGTTTTTTTTTTACTTGAAAAAATGATAGTTTGAATGTCCAGGATGAGTGGAATATGTTGAAGGTGGAATGGTTTGAATAGGTTGAAAAATGTTGGAATTGTGGAAGTGTGAAAATGGATAATTCATTTGGAATGGGGAAAATGTCCCTAAAAACAGAGAATTCTTGGAAATCCGGGATTTTTTTTTTTTTTACAGTTTTTGAAAGGGAGCACACAATTCTTGACAATTCTTGACTAGACTTTTGAAGTTGTTACAGTTTGAGTGGGAGTTGTGGAACTTTGAAAAATGTCCCATTCTTTTCAATGGGAATTTCATGGAAATTTGGGGATTTCTGGAAAAGAGTGATTTTTTTGGAAAACACAAAAAAATTGTAATGTTCTGAATGAGTTGAAATGGTTGGTGTTGTAATTTTTCAAATCGGTAAAGAAATGTTGAAGTAGTAACATTTTTAATTGAGAAATGGTATTAAGGAATTCCTGGAATTTTGGGAAAACCGGGAATTTTTCCAGTTTTCGAAAAAAAACATACTTTTTTTGTCCTGATTAAGAGGACAAAAAAACGTTCCACTGTATTTTGTTTGACGGTGGAACGGTTTGAGTGGGAGTTGTGGAACTTTGAAAAATGTCCCATTCTTTTTAATGGGAATTTCATGGAAATTTGGGGATTTCTGGAAAAGAGGGACTTTTTTTTGAAATAGCAAAAACATTTGTATAATCTGAATGAGTTGAAATGGTTGGTGTTTGAATTTTTCAAATCCGTCGAGAAATGTTGAAGTAGTGACATTTTTGATTGGGTATTTGATTGTTTTCCAGTTCGAAAAACAACTTGTTTTTTTTTTCCTGATTAAGAGGAATGTTTTGATGGTGGAACGGTTGAAATGGGTTGAGTAGTCGCCAGAAAAAAGGGTCAAAAAAGGGTTTGAAAAAACTGGAATCCGGGGAATTCCTGGAATTTTTTTTAACTTGAAAAATTGATAGTTTCAATTTCCACGATGACTGGAATATGCTGAAGGTGGAATGGTTTGAATCGGTTGAAAAATGTGGAAATGGTGGAAGTTTGAAAAATGTCCCGGAAAACCTTGAATTCTGGGAAATCTGGACATTTTGGGAATTTGTCAAGTGAAAGCCCGCGATTGGAATGGTTTGAATCGGATGAAAAAAAGTGGAAGGTAAAGCGCGCCAAAATCTGGAGAAGAAGAAGAAAAAGAAGTTGAATAAAAACTTTATGAATTTTGGTATAGGAGATCATATTAATTGCGGAGCGGTGGTTGGGGACCACTGTCTTAGTCGATAAAGACGAACATTTTCATCTACTAAGTCTGAAGTCTGCCTTCAAATATCTAACAGTGTTTGAAGGCAGACTCTTCTGATGAAAAAGAAAAAGAAAGTGAAATTAGACATCTTAAAATGCTCTGAAAAGAAGCAACGCCAGCCAATATCAATATTGGATCGGTACATCCCTCATTTTAATGATCATAATAGTAATTTATCATCACTGATTTCTCAGCATGTAGTCTTTGATTTTTGCTGTTTCGTGCACAGGCGGCCAACTGAATCCATCCTCAGAACACATTGTTCAGCTCAGTACTCATGGAAGTATGTAAATGGTCCTGAGCAGCACAGTGTTCTAGATTTATTTGGTACTGAAACTGCATCGGAGTTTGTCCAGGTGCTTTTGGAATCCTTTCTTAATGGTTCCTAAAGCTCCAAATACTGTTGGCATAACTCAATATTTTGTGTCCTGCATGCACTTGGCTTCTATGTCAAGATCTTTGTACTTTATTATCAGTTATTTACACAGAAATATCTTGTTAATGTTTATTTACATACCTTAATAGTTTCCAAAGGGTGTCTGTAACACGGCAGTAAAACGGCTGACAAAACAGAAGCCATCGTCATGGACCCACTAGCTGCGGAAGCTAGCTCTCCAATCAGCTAAACAGATTTCCTGAGGAATTTGTGAAACTGAAATCATACAAAAATAAGGCCACCTGCTCAGTGGCCTAGTGGTTAGAGTGACTGCCCTGAGATCGGTAGGTCGTGAGTTCAAACCCCGGCCGAGTCATTCCAAAGACTATACAAATGGGAGCCATTACCTCCCTGCTTGGCACTCAGCATCAAGGGTTGGAATTGGGAGTTAAATCATCAATCACCAAAAATGATTCCCGAGCATGGCCACCGCTGCTGCTCACTGCTCCCCTCACCTCCCAGGGGGTGAAAGGGGATGGGTCAAATTGCAGAGGACACATTTCACCAAACCTAGTGTGTGTGTGACAATCATCGGTACTTTAACATTTAACTGTATAATGCCATTGTAAGTTAAAAATACTAACACAGACACTCATAAACATGTTAGCATATTAGTGCTAACAATGCTAGCTTCATTACATTGCGATCGCACGTAGAAAAATGCATGAAAACTATTTTACAGTCATCACACATTGGACTGTTTAGTAAGTATGAACTGTTTTAGTTACATTGTGAAACTTGAATAAATAATGCTTTCGAGCAGAAACGCTGTACTTTCGGTTCAAGACAAAACAGGAAGTTAAAGTACCAATGATTGTCACACACACACTGGGTGTGGCGAAATTATTCTCTGCATTTGACCCATCACCCTTGATCACCCCCTGGGAGGGGAGGTGAGGGGAGCAGTGGTGGCCGCGCTCGGTTTCAACCCCCAATTCCAACCGTTGATGCTGAGTGCCAAGCCCTGGCATACTCATTTTTATCGTCTTTGGTCTCATTTTTATCGTCTTTGGTATGACTCGGCCGGGGTTTGAACTCACTACCTACCGATCTCAGGGCGGACACTCTAACCACTAGGCCACAGAGTCGGTTACATTTTCAACTCACAGGACCTGCAGTGAGCTGACTCGTTCAAAAGATGGCGCCATTGCACAAATGGTAACACGCCATTTCAGTTCTCTGCATGGGTTTAATGCCAGCTATTAAACTCAAAACATTGTACCATTTAGGGGGGAAAAAAACATCCACAAATTAGCCGCACTGTTTTATAAGCAGCAGGGTTCAAAGTGTAGGAAAAATACAGATACCATTGGGGGGTAGCATTGGGGGTAGCATTTTGCAACCAGAGACAATATGACTGATGGTCTCTTCTGCTTCCACACACACACACACACACACACACACACACACACACACACACACACACACACACACACACACACACACACACACACACACACACACACACACACACACACACACACACACACACACACACACACACACACACACACACACTCACTATGTGCTGCCGACCTACATGCCCGTCACATTCTTCTGGTGGCAACGAGTGTTTAGCACTTGTTGTGCTGCAGTACATACTGTAGGTACTGCAAAGTAGTTTTCTGCTTTGAACCCATGAGTGATTGTGTGTATAATGTTTGTGTAATGAAGGCCGGCCAGTGTGGCTGAGCCATGTGTCCCGCTGGTAAACCCCACTCACTGGAATCCCTGAGAGCTGGTGCTGGACACTGAATTGACAACTCCGGCTTTTCGTTTGGAGCTAACACGCTCATTTCTCTTGCCGAAGAACCCAGGTATGAGTCCCGCACGGACCGAAAGCAAGGACTGAACCCGTGGTGCCGTGACCCGGATGACAGTGAGGTTTTGGGGGTGAGTGTAACGAAGGCCAGCCAATGTGGCTGGGCCATGTGTACGTTGGTACACCTCACTCCTTGGAGGATCCGGGCAGACCGGAGGCAGGGACTGAACGCGGCGGATTAAACTTGGAGACATTGTTTGTAAACGCTCCGAGTGTTGTATTCTTGTTGCTATGATACTGGTCTTCAACATCAGCCTGGTTTTTGCAGGACCTCTGTTTGATATTTTGGCACTTTGTATGTTTCTGATCTTTGTTTTTGGTCTTTTCAAAGTCAGACAAGCCGCCCATCAGCCTGCTCCAGCCAATCACACAGCTCTGCTATTGATTTAGTGCAGTGGTTCTTAACCCAGGTTCGATCAAACCCTAGGGGTTCGGTGAGTTGGCCTCAGGGGATATGGATACGGCAACAACAGAAGTCACACTGATTTGCAGGCGTGTAATGTGTTGTGAGTTCATGCACTGTGTTGGTTCTGTTCTTTGAACATGGTGATGTTCATGCACGGTTCACTTTGTGCACCAGTAAAAAAACATATAACTTTGTCTTGATTTTGAATAAAAGCAACATTTTATTTTTCACTAAAGAAGGGCATATGTGCATATCCTCCAACAAGGTTAAGAACCACTGCTTTAGTGGAGATCAACATCAAAATGAGTTCTTGGGTATAGATGACCAGCCGTTTCCTGGTCTTGTAGCCCATACACTAGATATGCTGCTTGGTCTTTGGGAGTATACCAAAGCTTTAGGCAACAACTGGCACTGCTAAGCTGTTCATCACCACAATCTTGTTCTCAGAGTTCAGCTCTGATTTGAGAACTATTTTGATATGGCGTTAATATTTCTTCCCGGTTTTGGCTTACATGAACTTGTGCTTGATGCAATCACTGTCATCTACAAACAGGTAATTGTACATACGTCCAGCATGGTTCAGGTTTTTGATAGTTTCTTTGTCACTGAAAGTGGCTTCAGAGCCTCAGGCTATGTCTACACTAAGCCGGATAATCCTTTAAATGAATAATTATTTAGCCTAAGCCCTGTTTCAGCCACACTAAACTATCGTTTAAGGTTCCCCTCCTCGGACAATTTTTTACACGGGTAAGTGCGCCGTGTATTTCTTGAATCTCCGGCTCTTAACTTTGTATGGACTCATTGATCGTTTACAAACTGAGTTTGGAGAGGAAGTGACGCCAGAAAGACCGCGCCCCACACAGGAAGTGACATCAGAAAGAACGCGCCACAGCCAGCTTCACAATAAAGCGGTTTCGTAACTCGGAGCTAACCACTGGAAATATGGAAGCGAGTCATCCAGATATGCCCGTGTTTCGCCTTCTTCTACATGTACAGACACTTGTGGAAATCACACATGAATACCTTAAGAGAAAGCCATTGCAGCTATTTGGGATACAACACTTCTCAGACGGCAAGATAACTTTCCAATGTCCAGGTCAGCTGTGATTCTACTTACCGAAAAACTTTGTCCATTTGTCAAAGGAGTGCCAACGAGAATGTGGGCTACCGTGGATGTGATAAAAAAGGTAGCGTGTGCTTTGTATTACCTGGCCATCGAGGGAAGACTATGGAAAACGGTGAATGCTTTTGGACTGGCAAAGCAGACTGTATCAGTTATTGTCCGCCATGTGTGTCGCGGACTCAACGTCTAGGTCCAGAGTATATAAAGTCACCAAAAATGAATGGACAATGAAGGTGAAGGCAAAAGAGTGAGGAGTGTACTGACCAGATATCTAGATCCCTAGATTGATTGATGTAAAATGTTCTTTGTCAAATTGTGTACTTTCGTGTCCAATAAAGATTTGATTAATTTATGATGTCTCAGGTGTGATTCACTACAATAGGGCCCCACAGCACACTGGATTCCAGTTAATAGAAATACCACAACACTGGATATTGTTCAGATAAGTTAAATTGAAGAACTTGCACACAAAGCAACACTGGAGGTGACTATGACGTGCACATTTTCCCCGCATGCATATTATATCGCGTTGCACCGGCTGACGGAGGGGGGAAGGGGGTCTTAAACGACCATTGTGTGTGTGTGGACAAGGATAAGGTTAGGTGTGATTTACCCTGGATAACCTTAGTGTAAACAGGGCCTCAGACTGGTTGGCATAAATTAGTTTGAGCGCAATTGTCCGAGCCAGATTCCAGTTGTGTGTTCTTGCTAAACCTTTTTACCTTTTCTCCGCACTTAGTTCTGTAACTCCTTTTTTAAGTCCTATCAATGTGCAAGGGCACATCTGAAACCCAAAGTGCCCGTGTCCTAATTAGTTATTATTGAATCACGAAGGAAGGCACGAAAGGAGGTGCGCCCTTGACCATGGATACAACTGAATTGACTGCTAATGAGCGTGACTCCATCCTACGACCGTTGTTGTGCTGTGTTCACGGGCTCTGTTCAAGAATCAATTAAGTTGTAAATCGAGATTCCGTTGCATCTATTAAAATTTGTTTATTTGTGCTGCAAGCAAACACACAGAGAGCTTTTAAGGTAAGTGAATCAATATGTGAGGTACTTAGGTAAAGCGTCAGGTAATAAGCAGAGGCATGTCGACATTTCTAGCGTTCTGCCATCCAATAGTCCCTTTGAAACACACTCGGCTGTGTGGGGAGACTCAGGCATTGATGGAAGAATTTATTGAGCTGCAGCAACTTATTTCCTTCCCAAGGTTAGTTAACTAAAACTGTGTGGTGGATCCTATACACTGTAGCTCTATAGGTGTGTTACTGCTGGAGGTTCCATCAAATGTGACTTTGCAGCAGTCAACGTGTTACAGTCATGTCTTTTGCTGTCGCTCTTCCACCAATTTCACTTGCTTTTATTCCCCCTTCTTCTTCATGGTCTGCATTGACAGTCCTACCGTATTTTACGGACTATAAGGCGCATTTGAAATAATTTTTTTCCCGAAAAATCAACATTGCGCCTTATAACCCAATGCGTCACCCTAATGTATGGAATAATTCTGGTTTTGCTTACCGACCTCAAAGTAATTTTATTTGGTACATGATGTAGTGATAAGTGTGACCAGTAGATGGCAGTCAAACATAAGACATACGTGTAGACTGTAAGATGATGACTCAAGTAAACAAAATCAACATTTTATATGTTCCATTGAAAATATAGAACATTACACACGGCGCTCACAAATCTATCAAAATGTTTTAGTAGGACTTTGGTAAGCTATGAAGTGGCACCGCTTGATGGATTGTATTGTGCTTCAACATAGGAGTATTATTATGGTGTGTGTAATAAAGTAAGACATATTATCTGGCGTTTTGTTTCACAACATTATGCAAAGTCAACATTTCTTACCTTCTGGTACCTGCTGATCTGTATTTGGGATCTGCATGAGTTCTGAAAAATTGCGCGTGTCCCCCTTTGTAGTCCGTGCTGACACCGTAGTCGATAAGCTTCTTCTTTTTCCTCTATCTTCTTGTTATGGGACATTCATCCTCCGCTGTTGCCATTTCTAATATAAAGGAGTGTAAAGTTCTTTCTTATATCTGTCAGTAAACTCGCCATGAAATCTCTAAAACCAACCCAAGGAACTTTAGTTATTAGAGAGTTCCGGGAGGACGTTTTTTTACGGGACACATTTCCGGTGTTGTTGTTGCACTAGTGAGCCACGGATGAGGAGATGCTGCTCTGTTATTGATTGAAGTAAAGTCTGAATGTCATTAAAACAGTTAGCGCCATCTTTTGACACTTCTTCCACCCCCGTCCTTGCACACTACACCAAAGATGACGGGGAGAAGACGCTGTCGAAGTGGAGGCACGTAAATAAGACCGCCCACAAAACGGCGCTTCCTGAAGAGACTGTCAGAAAGTGACTTGAAGATGATCTGTAAAACATCATCTATGCAACATTTCAAGCAAAGAACCACCATTACATGTTATGTAGACCACAAGGAAGTCTTTCACATTTAGAAAAATATATATTAATATGACTGTCTATCTGTGTTGGCCCTGTGATGAGGTGGCGACTTGTCCAGGGTGTAACCCGCCTTCCGCCCGAATGCAGCTGAGATAGGCTCCAGCATGACCCCGCGACCCCAAAAGGGACAAGCGATAGAAAATGGATGGATGGAATATGACTCCTTTAATGCGCCTTATAATCCAGTGCGCCTTATATGTGAAAACAGATCGAAAGTAGACCATTCATCGGCAGTGCGCCTTATAATCCGGTGCGCCCTATAGTCCGGAAAATACGGTACATTCAACGATTGTTTTCCTCTTTTTATTTGCTATGCAGAATAAAAAATAAATAAAATGGGTTATACTTGTGCTTTTCTACCTTCAAGGTACTCAAAGCGCTTCGACACTATTTCCACATTCACCCATTCACACACACATTCACACACTGATGGCGGGAGCTGCCATGCAAGGCGCTAACCACCACCCATCAGGAGCAAGGGTGAAGTGTCTTGCTCAAGGACACAACGGACGTGACGAGGTTGGTAGAAGTGCTAGACCGGGGGTCGGCAACCCGCGGCTCTAGAGCCGCATGCGGCTCTTTAGCGCCGCCCTAGTGGCTCTCTGGAGATTTTTCAAAAATGTATGAAGAATGGAAAAAGATGAGGGGAAAAAAATCTATTTTTTTGTTTTAGTGTGGTTTCTGTAGGAGGACAAACATGACACAAACCTCCCTAATTGTTATAAATCACACTGTTTATATTAAACATGCTTCACCGGATTGCTAATAATCAAATGTAAACAATCAAATGCAGATACTTTTTCTTATGCCTTCTGATCTCTCTCTCTCTCTCTCTCTCTCTCTCTCTCTCTCTCTCTCTCTCTCTCTCTCTCTCTCTCTCTCTCTCTCTCTCTCTCTCTCTCTCTCTCTCTCTCTCTCTCTCTCTCTCTCTCCACTACTTGATGTCCATATCCTACCCCTCCACACCCCTGATTGTAAATAATGTAAATAATTCATTGTGATTATCTTGTGTGATGACTGTATTATGATGATAGTATATCTGATAGTATATATCTGTATAATGAATCAATTTAAGTGGACCCCGACTTAAACAAGTGGAAAAACTTATTCGGGTGTTACCATTTAGTGGTCAATTGTACGGAATATGTACTTCACTGTGCAACCTACTAATAAAAGTCTCAATCAATCAATCAATCACTGATTCGAGTATTTGGGGAGCGCCGTTTTGTCCTACTTATTTTGGCGGTCCTTGAACTCACCGTATAGTTTGTTTACATGTATAACTTTCTCCGACTTTCTAGGACGTGTTTTATGCCACTTTTTCTGTCTCATTTTGTCCACCACACTTTTAAGGTTGTGCGTGAGTGCACAAAGGTGAGTTTTGTTGATGTTATTGACTTGTGTGGAGTGCTAATCAGACATATTTGGTCACTGCATGACTGCAAGCTAATCGATGCTAACATGCTATTTAGGCTAGCGATATGTACATATTGCATCATTATGCCTCATTTGTAGGTATATTTAAAGTCATTTAGTTTCCTTTAAGCCCTCTTAATTAAATGTATATCTCATGACACATGTAATATGGCTTTTAATTTTTTGCGGCTCCAGACAGATTTGTTTTTGTATTTTTGGTCCAATATGGCTCTTTCAACATTTTGGGTTGCCGACCCCTGTGCTAGACCAACTCGACGTCCATTGCATCCGGTCTCCCCTAGAGGGGGGGAGAGGACCACCCCCTAAGGTTTCTCATAGTCATTCACATTGACATCCCACTGGGTTGTGAGTTTTTCCTTGCCCTTATGTGGGCTCTGAACCGAGGATGTCGTTGTGGCTTGTGCAGCCCTTTGAGACACTTATGATTTAGGGCTATACAAATAAACATTGATTGATTGACATTGAAGGTGGGGATTGAACTAGGAACCCTCAGGTTGCTGGCACGGCCACTCTCCCAACTGCGCCACGCCGGGATTGTAGGTCTCTTGCAATCTATATTTGCCCTATTATTCGCTCAACTCCCAATTTTTTTTGTGGTCCCCTTTAAACAGTCTTCTCTAAATGATTCCCCGGGTCTTCCTTGTGTGCATACGTTGTCAGATATTACAGCAATTTCTCTGTTCTGAAAGGCCAACCCAATTTTCACGATGTGCTTTCTACATCTGATGAACTATGTCGCTTTTTCACTGCGATGAAGGCCTAATCACTCTGCTTTTATTTGAAGTGATGCCAAGCAAGACCCCTAACGCAAGGAAACAAGTGAACTCATTTTGTAGAAGAGCACGTCGGGTCAATGACGATGCGATTAACTGTGATAACTGATAAGTGTGTCACTTCTCCACCCTGAAGGCTGTTTACCAGTCAACTGTGCTTAGTTAGACCTCTGGGCTGAGTGAATTAGGAAGAGCAAAAGAACACACTTGGACTGCGGCTGCAGTAGTAATGAGTGGGAAGAGACCTGTTACTAAAGCCTGATGAGCTTGAAGCGAGTGGACGTTGCAGTGTCGCCGTTGGAAAAGACAAGCAGCCTTGAAATAAAGCAGTGCCACGACCAAACATTTGCAGAAAGAAGAGCCTCCGAGCTTCTTAGGAGGATCACTGCACTAACCTAATCTTTTTTTGATGTATTCCAGAGAGTGAAAAGAGCACTTTGTGCATTTGCATGTCAATATGAACCCGCTGGTATTCCTTAAACGCCTACTGAAATTAATTTTTTTTATTTAAACGGGGATAGCAGATCCATTCTATGTGTCATACTTGATCATTTCGCGATATTGCCATATTTTTGCTGAAAGGATTTAGTAGAGAACAACGACGATGAAGTTCGCAACTTTTGGTCGCTGATAAAAAAAAAGCCTTGCCTGTACCGGAAGTAGCGTGACGTCACAGGAGGTAGGATTCCTCACAATTCCCTGTTGTTTACAATGGAGCGGGAGAGATTCGGACCGAGAAAGCGACGATTACCCCATTAATTTGAGCGAGGATGAAAGATTTGTGGATGGATGGGAAGAACTAGAGAGGCAGTGCAGGACGTATCTCTTTTCACTCTGACCGTAACTTAAGTACAAGGTCTCATTGGATTCCACATACTCTCCTTTTTCTATTGTGGATCACGGATTTGTATTTTAAACCACCTGGGATACTATATCCTCTTGAAAATGAGAGTCGAGAACGCGAAATGGACATTCACAGTGACTTTTATCTCCACGACAATACATCAGCGAAGCTCTTTAGCTACTGAGCTAACGTGAGAGCATCGGGCTCAAATGCAGATAGAAACAAAATAAATAAATCCCTGACTGGAAGGATAGACAGAAGAGCAACAATACTATTAAACCATGGACATGTAACTACACGGTTAATCATTCTCAGCCTGGCAAAGCTTAACAATGCTGTTGCTAATGACGCTGAAGCTAACTTAGCAACTTAGAAACCGGACCTCACAGAGCTGTGATAAAAACATTAGCGCTCCACCTACGCCAGCCAGCCCTCATCTGCTCATCAACACCCGTGCTCACCTGCGTTCCAGCGATCGACGGCGCGACGAAGGACTTCACCCGATCATCCGTGCGGTTGGCGGCTAGCATCGGCTAGGCGTCTGCTATCCAAGTAAGTACTCCTTGTTGTGTTGCTGCAGCCAGCCGCTAATACACCGATCCCACCTACAACTTTCTTCTTTGCAATCTCCATTGTTCATTAAACAAATTGCAAAAGATACACCAACACAGATGTCCAGAATACTGTGGAATTGTTCGATGAAAACAGAGCAGTTTGTATGGTGACACATTGGGTACGAATACTTCCGTTGCCGTCGTGACGTCACACGCATACGCATCATACATAGACGTTTCCAACCGGAAGTTTAGCAGGAAATTTAAAATTGCACTTTATAAGTTAACCCGGCCGTATTGGCATGTGTTGCAATGTTAAGTTTTCATCATTGATGTATAAACTATCAGACTGCGTGGTCGGTAGTAGTGGGTTTCAGTAGGCCTTTAAAGGGGTCGTAATACGACACAATTTACAAATTTTTTCTACATTTAAGCCCCGTTTACACTAAGCACTGAGTGGTTATCCAGGGTAAATCACACCTAACCTTATCCGTGTCCACACACAACAATGCCACCGTTTAAGACTCCCTCCCCGCCTCCCTCCGTCCGCCTGCGCAATGCGGCCTAATACGCATGCGCGCAAAATACACACGTCATAGTCACCTCCAGTGTTGCTTTGTGTGCAAGTTCTTAAATGTAACTTATCTGAACAATATCCAGTGTTGTGGTATTTCTATTAAATGGTAAATGCTAAATGGGTTATACTAGAGATGTCCGATAATATCGGACTGCCGATATTATCGGCAGATAAATGCTTTAAAATGTAATATCGGAAATTATCGGTATCGTGTTCAAAAAGTAAAATGTATGACTTTTTAAAACGCCGCTGTGTACACGGACGTAGGGAGAAGTACAGAGCGCCAATAAACCTTAAAGGCACTGCCTTTGCGTGCCGGCCCAGTCACATTATATCTACGGCTTTTCACACACACAAGTGAATGCAATGCATACTTGGTCAACAGCCATACAGGTCGCACTGAGGGTAGCCGTATAAACAACTTTAACACTGTTACAAATATGCGCCACACTGTGAACCCACACCAAACAAGAATAACAAACACATTTCGGGAGAACATCCGCACCGTAACACAACATAAACACAACAGAACAAATACCTAGAACCCCTTGCAGCACTAACTCTTCCAGGACGCTACAATATACACCCCCCCGCTATCCCCTACCCCCACCTCAACCACGCCCACCTCAACCTCCTCATGCTCTCTCAGGGAGAGCATGTCCCAAATTCCAAGCTGCTGTTTTGAGGCATGTTAAAAAAAATAATGCACTTTGTGACTTCAATAATAAATATGGCAGTGCCATGTTGGCATTTTTTTCCATAACTTGATTTGATTTATTTTGTAAAACCTTGTTACATTGTTTAATGCATCCAGCGGGGCATCACAACAAAATGAGGTACAATAATGTGTTAATTCCACGACTGTATATATATCGGTATCGGTTGATATCGGAATCGGTAATTAAGAGTTGGACAATATCGGAATATCGGATATTGGCAAAAAATCGTCCCTATTTACTGGAATCCAGTGTGCTGTGGGGCACTATTGTAGTGAATCACACCTGAGCCATCATAAATTAATCAAATCCTTATTAGACACGTAAACAATGTGATAAAGAACATTTAACATCAATCAAACTAGGGATGTAGATATCTGGTCAAGACACTCCTTCATTGTCCATTCCTTTTTGGTGACTTTATATACTCTGGACCTAGACGTTGAGTCTGCGACATACATGGCGGACAATAACTGATACAGTCCAAAAGCATTCGCCGTTGTCCGTAGTCTTCCCTCGACGGCCAGGTAATACAAACTACAAGCTACCTTTTTTTTATCACATCCAGGGGAGCCCGCATTCTCGTTGTCTCTCCTTCGACAAACGGACAAAGTTTTTCGCTAAGTAGAAACACAGCTGACCTGGACATTGGAAAGTTCTCTTGCCGTCTGAGAAGTGTTGTATCCCAAATAGCTGCAATCTCTTAAGGTATTCATGTGTGATTTCCACAAGCGTCTGTACATGTAGAAGAAGGAGAAACACGGGCATGTCTGGATAACTCGCCTCCATATTTCCAGTGGTTAGCTCCGAGTTACGAAACCGCTTTATTATGAAGCTGGCTGTGGCGCGTTCTTTCTGACGTCACTTCCTGTGTGGGGCGAGGTCTTTCTGGCGTCACTTCCTCTCCGAACTCAGTTTGTAAACGATCAATGAGTCCATACAAAGCTAAGTGCCGGAGATTTAAGAAATACACGGCGCACTTACCCGTGTAAAAATCGGTCCGCGGAGGGGGACTTTAAACGCTGGTTTAGTGTGGCTGAAACGGGGTTTAGGCTAAATAATTATTTGTTTAAGGGGTTGAACGACTTAATGTAGACATGGCCTTAAAACACTTCCTTGTGGTCTACATAACATGTAAATTGTTCTTTGGTCAAAATTTTCCATAGATTAAGTTTTACAGACCGTTTTATAGCCACTTTCTGACCGTCTTTTAAGGATGCGCCCTTTTGTGTCTTGGTCTTATTTACGTGCCTCTACCTCGACTGCATCTTCTTACCGTCATCCATGTTGTAGTTTGTAGCGCTTCCTGAAAGAGTCTACTGAGAGATTAAGTTCGAACTGTACGCCACTTTGTATTAGAAATGGCAAAAGCCAAAAAACAGAAGCTTATTGACAGCGTTGGACTACAATGGCGGACTCGCGCAAAGTACTCCGGATACATTTCTACCATATATGGATAATCCACTGAAAAAAACCTGTCACAAATGGGGAAAATTCAAAACGGCTCGTTTGGAGGAAATATAAAGGAAGACACGATTGCTTTTATAAGTATCACCGCCTTGCCTCCATTTTTTTATTTCAAATTTACAGTTCTTATGCAGATTCGAAAACCACAAAAACAGGTATCAGAAGGCAAGAAAAGTTGGTTTTGCATTTGAATACAATACGGAGACATGGTCCTCAAAAGAACCATAGCGTCCAAATGACCAAGATGTCACTAACAAGTTCTCTCTCTGTGTTTTTTGCAATTGGAAATTAATCCGGCAGTCATTTCCCATAGTAATGGATAGATAACTAACAGTATTTGAAATCATAGGCGCCAATCCTGTGGGTGCTTCGGGGCCCGAGCACCCACATGGGATTGATGGCAACTTTCAATCTTTCAAATCATTTTTGTAATATCAATCTTGTTGTTGTTAATTTTGTGGCGAGTTTGGTACGTTTTACATAATTAATAAATCACAAATCATATAATCTATAATTAACAAGGCCGACCCAAGACTTCTTTGAGCCTGTTATTGATCTAATGACACAATTGTTTTGACTTCGAACACACTGCACATGAGCAAATGAAGGCCATACTTAGTCAACAGCCATACATGTCACACTAAGGGTGGCAGTATGAACAATGCCAACACTGTCATAAACATGTGCCATATAGTGAAACCACACTAAAAAACAACGACAAACACATTTTGGAAGAATATTTGCACCGCAACACAACATAAACACTACAGAACAAATTCCCAGAACTCCCTGCAGCACCAACTCTTCCGGGACGCTACAATATAAACAAACACCATTGGTGGATCTACACCTAACATCCACTGTAATGATATCACGTACAATAGCGTATCTAGTCGATACTACTATGATTACATCGATATTTTTTAACATCACCAAATCTTCTTTCCTTTTTTAAAAATGTATATTATGTTTATAAAGTCAGGAAATATGTCCCTTGACACATGAGGACTTTGAATATGAACAATGTATGATCCAGTATCTACTTGGTATCGGACTGATACCCAAATTTGTGGTATGATTCAAAACTAATGTAAAGTATCAAACAAGAGAAGAATAAGTGATTATTACATTTTAACAGAAGTGTAGATAGAAAATATTCAAAGAGAAAATAAGCAGATATTAACAGTAAATGAACAAGTAGATTAATGATTCATTTTCTACCACTTGTCCTTCATAATGTTGACAAAATAATAAGTAGATAAATGACACAATATGTTACTGCATACGCCGGCAGCTAAATTAGGAGCCTTTGTTTGTTTACTTACTACTAAAAGAAAAGTTGTCTAGTATGTTCACTATTTTATTCAAGGACAAACTTGCAATAATAAACATATGTTTAATGTACCACAAGATTTCTGGTTAAAATAAAGCCAATAATGCAATTTGTTTGTGGTCCCCTTTATTCAGAAAAGTACCGAAAAGTACAGAAATACTTTTGGTACCTTTACCGATACCAAAATATTGGTATCTGGACAACACTAATACACACACACCGAGCACCCACTGGCAGAAATGTAGATCGGCGCCTATGTTTGAAATGCCCCATTTCCACCGCTAGACTTGATATGACGCCCCCTCTTTGTGTGACGTTATCTACAAAAGTGGAGCCCATTTGCCCGCATTGACAGTGTGGATGAAAATGCTACCAAAACATATAGGGCCTGATCTACATAGATCCAAATAGCACGCGCTAAACAGCATGTGCAAACATCAACATTGCGTGTAATAATAGTTGCAGTGTAGCCTGTGATTTACTAAGAATACATGTACAATTGAGCACCTTATTAAATGTGTGTATTATAAGGGGCTATCACCACGGAAACACTTGATCATTTACTGCACATTTATGTTATCACCTGTGGCATTTTGCTATGGTTTCAAACATGCAACAGACATGTACCACTTTTTAGGGACATTTCAGAAGCAGTCCAGCGGTGCATTTACATTGAAACCACTTTCTTTTTCTTCAATGTGCTCTTTGGAGCTGGCTGCAGCACTGACTGCAAATGTGAAGACGAATATGCAAGAACATGCATGTTGCAAAATGTTTTTTTTTTCACATACAGTAGGAGGTATGTTAATAATATATTGTATATATGAAAAAAACTTAAAAAACAACAACAACGCAGCAGACACCTAAATGCATTAATTGAATTTGTTTGAATCAGCCGCTTAAGTAGCTATAACATTATGAAATGATATTGCTGAATAGATGTGATATTTTTATTTTTGACAGTCCATATTTTATTTTCTCACATGACCATGTGTGTAATTGTGTTAGTCTGCAAATACTTTTCAAACATGCTAAATCTAGACGCAAAAAAAACATTCAAGTTTTTGAGTTTCGTTCTTGATATCTGGAGGTGTTGTGACGATCCGTCACGTTCACGTCGGGTTGGTGTTTATTTCCTGTCAGCGCTCTTATTTTGGTTCCATTTCCTGCTTGTCTCCCTGGGCGCTGTTTCCCCTCACCTGCTGCTGATTGGCAGCCTAGCCACACCTGGTGTCCATCAGCTGGCTGCTTTTTATGCCTGCCTCGCCCTCCAGTCAGTGCTCGAGGATTGTTTCCTGGTTTCCTGTTATCCTGTCTCCGATTCTCCTATTAAAGTCATGTTTTCCGCTTTCGGGTCAAACTGACGAGGCCGCAGAGCCGTGACAATCTGGTTGCTTCATTATTAGTTTTGCAGGACACAACCGGACCCATTCATCACTCAACTATGCATTACCTCTCCCTCTCTTTACTCGCCCACTCACTCACTGACGTCACTCAGCCAACACGATGCCATTCTCACAAACACACACACACCCGCTACTTTCATAACACAGTTAACTGGCTCCCCTGCTGTGCACATGTAGATACATAACATGTAGATACATAACATGTAAATACGTTACATGTAGATACATAACATATAGATACATAACATGTAAATACGTTACATGTAGATACATAACATGTAGATACATAACATGTAAATACATGACATGTAGATAAATAACATGTAGATAGATAACATGTAGATACATAAGATGTAGGTACTTAACATTTAGATACATAACATGTAGATGCAAAACATGTAGATGCATAACATTTAGATACGTAACATGTAGGTACATAACATGTAAATACGTTACATGTACAAACCACGTTTCCATATGAGTTGGGAAATTGTGTTAGATGTAAATATAAACGGAATACAATGATTTGCAAATCATTTTCAACCCATATTGAGTTGAATATGCTACAAAGACAACATATTTGATGTTCAAACTGATAAAAATAATGTTTTGTGCAAATAATCATTAACTTTAGAATTTGATGCCAGCAACACGTGACAAAGAAGTTGGGAAAGGTGGCAATAAATACTGATAAAGTTGAAGAATGCTCATCAAACACTTATTTGGAACATCCCACAGGTGAACAGGCAAATTGGGAACAGGTGGGTGCCATGATTGGGTATAAAAGTAGATTCCATGAAATGCTCAGTCATTCACAAACAAGGATGGGGCGAGGGTCACCACTTTGTCAACAAACGTGTGAGCAAATTGTTGAACAGTTTAAGAAAAACCTTTCTCAACCAGCTATTGCAAGGAATTTAGTGATTTCACCATCTACGCTCCGTAATATCATCAAAGGGTTCAGAGAATCTGGAGAAATCACTGCACGTAAGCAGCTAAGCCCGTGACTTTCGATCCCTCAGGCTGTACTGCATCAACAAGCGACATCAGTGTGTAAAGGATATCACCACATGGGCTCAGGAACACTTCAGAAACCCACTGTCAGTAACTACAGTTGGTCGCTACCGTTGTAAGTGCAAGTTAAAACTCTCCTATGCAAGGCGAAAACCGTTTATCAACAACACCCAGAAACGCCGTCGGCTTTGCTGGGCCTGAGCTCATCTAAGATGGACTGATACAAAGTGGAAAAGTGTTCTGTGGTCTGACGAGTCCACATTTCAAATTGCTTTTGGAAACTGTGGACGTCGTGTCCTCCGGACCAAAGAGGAAAAGAACCATCCGGATTGTTATTGGCGCAAAGTTGAAAAGCCAGCATGTGTGATGGTAGGGGGGTGTATTAGTGCCCAAGACATGGGTAACTTACACATCTGTGAAGGCACCATTAATGCTGAAAGGTACATACAGGTTTTGGAGCAACATATGTTGCCATCCAAGCAACGTTACCATGGACGCCCCTGCTTATTTCAGCAAGACAATGCCAAGCCACGTGTTACATCAACGTGGCTTCATAGTAAAAGAGTGCAGGTACTAGACTGGCCTGCCTGTAGTCCAGACCTGTCTCCCATTGAAAATGTGTGGCGCATTATAAAGCCTAAAATACCACAAGGGAGACCCCCGGACTGTTGAACAACTTAAGCTGTACATCAAGCAAGAATGGGAAAGAATTCCACCTGAGAAGCTTCAAAAATGTGTCTCCTCAGTTCCCAAACGTTTACTGAGTGTTGTTAAAAGGAAAGGCCATGTAACACAGTGGTGAACATGCCCTTTCCCAACTACTTTGGCACATGTTGCAGCCATGAAATTCTAAGTTAACTATTATTTGCAAAAAAAAAAAAAAAGTTTATGAGTTTGAACATCAAATATCTTGTTTTTGTAGTGCATTCAATTGAATATGGGTTGAAAAGGATTTGCAAATCATTGTATTCTGTTTATATTTACATTTAACACAATTTCCCAACTCATATGGAAACGGGGTTTGTATATATATATATATATATATATATATATATATATATATATATATATATATATATATATATATATATATATATATATATATATATATATATATATATGTCCATGTGAATCAAAAAGTGTGTACTGTCTATCAGAAAGCAATACACACTTACATCACTTATCTTTTTTCTGCCGACTGAAGCAATATCATGTGTAATTGCAAAAATGTGATATTGACCCTATCACTGTTCATATGGTAATACTCTGCCTGCCTGTGGTAATTCATTCTTTAAACACATTTCTTATCTTTGGCTGTGCTCCACCTCCCTCTTCTTAAACACATTTCTCCATCTTGAAAATTCTGCACTCATTGGCTTTCTCCTTCTCCTTTTGGCAGCATGCACAGTGCTCTTTGAATGTATTGACTTTTATACTCGCAGGACCGAAAAAAATGACATTTTTAGCGAGATTATGCATGAAATAAAAAACGCAGGGGTGTCTAGGTCGAGTTGACAGGGAATTGACTGCACCTCTACTGGCTGCAGCAAAGTATTGCACTTTAATAAACTTCTAGGCGCAATTGATTGAAATAGCGTACAAACACCTTTATTCTATTAATCGCCAAGTCTAAATATATTAAGAAATATTTAATTTATATTTATATTTAAATACATATATAATAGTATACAAACATATGTACATATCTATATATTTAAATGTGTCTTTGATTGTCATTGTTGTGCTACACAGTGCCCCTCTGTGGTGGTTTAAGGAAATAATTTCGGTTAGAAACGCCCCCATTTTTTATTGGCTGTCAATGTCACCTGATAAAGGTCGAAGGTCAGAGCGGCCATCTTGTTTTCCATTTTGTGTGAGACAATGTGCTCTACAACCATTTCTCTCTGAAGCTTTGCATCGTCGTTGCTGAGCCTTGAAGAAGTTTTGTTTGTAAGTGTATCCAAATTATTACATTTGTGCAAGTTCATGATGGTGTATACTTGTTACAATACGTATATTGCCAAAAGTATTTGGCCACCTGCCGTGACTCACATATGAACTTGAAGTGCCATCCCATTCCTAACCCATAGGGTTCAATATGATGTGGGTCCACCTCAGTGGCGTGCAGTCACTAGAGGCAGGGGAGGCGGGGCCTCACCTGCCATCATGGAAAGAAAAAAAAAAGGAAAAAGAAAAAAAATTAATTAAATTGTTATATGTATCCAGTGATTATACTAAAGTTATTTTCCATTTAACTTCACCAGTTTTAGATTATTTTTATTTTCACATTTGCCGTTCAAATACTGAGAAGAGACGGTGCGGTGATCAGCAGCCAGTTGAGGCACGTCACTGATTTGTGCCTCAACATGGATTGTGTGCAATGATTCAGCTAACTGCTGGCCTGCTGTGCAGTGAGACTGTATTGCTATATGAATTATATTATACATTTCCATAGTTTAGTTAGCTGAGGTATATAATGTACAGTGTATTTTGTCAACAACTGTATGTGTGTAACGTATTTCTTGTGCTGAGCGATCATAAAAGTGGAGGCTCGTCTCATAACCCCGCCTCCTGGTGCCAAGCACCTCCGCCGCAGAATGCACCGCCCGACGGGAGCGCCACACCCACCAAAGCCCACACCCAAACCCTCCACGTGCGAGACCGAATCCACCCAAAAAAAGTCACTTAACAAGAAGCCAAAAAGTGCAAAAACAACAATGCTCGCGCGGCGCGCCGGAGGAGCCGTGAACAGGGACACAACATTAGGTACACCTGCAGAATGCAGCGCGGATTTCATATTTCATTCATTCACAACTCTTCCAACACGAACACCACTGCTCCCGCACTTATAAGTAAAGGTAAGACCATAATAACGTTTTTTTTTATTAAATGTGCTTTTTTGTGTGCTACAGTTTGTAAGTGTAAAGTTAAGTATACCAATGATTGTCACACACACACTAGGTGTGGTGAAATTTGTCCTCTGCATTTGACCCATCCCCTTGTTCACCCCCTGGGAGGTGAGGGGAGCAGTGGGCAGCAGCGGCGCCGTGCCTGGGAATAATTTTTGGTGATTTAACCCCCAATTCCAACCCTTGATGCTGAGTGCCAAGCAGGGAAGAATGCTGGTATGAGCTTTTAAACATAACCCGTTAACTGCTGCCAATCAAATGGTGAATAAGATACTCTTTAGGGTTCATATGTTTGTAAATCTGACTGTGATGAAGTCAGTGCCTCACCTGACATGAACCTCACCGCACGCCACTGGTCCACCTTTTGCAGCTATTACAGCTTCAATTGATGATGTTGGTCGGGAAAGCCTGGCTCTCAGTCTCCGTTCTAATTCATACCAAAGGTGTTCTATCGGGTTCAGGTCAGGCCTCTGTGCAGGCCAGTCAAGTTCATCCATATCAGACTCCGTCATGCATGTCTTTATGGACCTTGCTTTGTGCACTGGTGCACAAGGTTGGGAGCATGGAATGGTCCAAAAGGTTTTTGTTTCCTGGAGCATTCAAAGTTCCTTTCACTGGAACTAAGGGGCCAAGCCCAACTCCTGAAAAACAACCCCACACCAAAATTCCTCCTCCACCAAATTACACACTCTGCACAATGTAGTCCAAAATGTACCGTTCTCCTTGCAACCTCCAAACTCAGACTGGTCCATCAGATTGCCAGATGGAAAAGCGTGATTCATCAGTCCTGCTCTAGAGTTCAGTGGCAACATGCTTTACACCACTGCATCTGATGCTTTGCATTGGACTTGGTGATGAATGGCTTAGATGCAGCTGCTCTGCCATGGAAACCCATTCCATGAAGCTCTCTGCGTACTGTACGTGGGCTAATTGGAAAGTCTTTGCACTATGTGCTTCAGCATCCGCTGACCCCTCTCTGTCAGTTTACGTGGCCTACCACTTGGTGTCTGAGTTGCTGTTGTTCCTAAACTCTTCAGCAGTGGAGGCGCGTTCTCTGGAGTGATGAGTCACGCTTTTCCATCTGGCAATCTGATGGACGAGTCTGGGTTTGGAGGTTGCCAGGAGAACGCTACATTTCGGACTGCATTGTGACGAGTGTGAAATTTGGTGGAGGAGGAATTATGGTGTGGAGTTGTTTTTTCAGGAGTTGGGCTTGGCCCCTTAGTTCCAGTGAAAGGAACTTTGAATGCTCCAGGATACCAAAACATTTTGGACAATTCCATGGGATGGCACTTCAAGTTCATTTGTGAGTAAAGGCAGGGGGCCAAATAATTTTGGCAATATAGTGTAAGACTTTTTAAGATGGAAAAAGCTGTGTGAAAGGGGTACAGTACGCTTTTATGATTCTGATACTACCTCAGATAAACCTGTCCCCACATTCAGAGTCAGTGACGTGCATGCATTACTGCAGAATTGGATGTAAAGCAGTAAAAAAATACGATTTTTCAGGCTGAGTGTAAGATGGTACTCTACATGCGGCGCCCTGCCTTTGATACGACCTACTAAGGCTCTCCATATACCAATATTTTGGTACCGGTACCTGTCACAAAATTTATTTCGATACTTTTCAAAATAAACGGCACCACAAAAAATTCATTATTAGATTTATTTGAACAAAAAATCTTACATTAAACATATGTTTTTTATTGCAATCAAAACAAATGTTTGGCATTTAGTAACAGGGTGAATTTACAAGACACTATTGTTGTAACGATACCAATATTTTGGTACTGGTACTAAAATTATTTCGATAATTTTCGGTACTTTTCTGAATAAAGGGGACAACAAAAAAATTGCATTATTGGCTTTATTTTAACAACAAATCTTAGAGTACATTAAACACATGTTTCTTATTGCAATTTAGTCCTTAAATAAAATAGTGAACATACTAGACAACTTGTCTTTTAGTAGTAAGTAAACAAACAAAGACTCCTAATTAGTCTGCTGACATATGCAGTAACATATTGTGTCATTTATCTACCTATTATTTTGTCAACATTAAGGACAAGTGGTAGAAAATGAATGATTAATCTACTTGTTCATTTACTGTTAATATCTGCTTACTTTCTCTTTTAACATGTTCTATCTACACTTCTGTTCAAATGTAATCATCACTTATAAGTACTTATTAAGTACTTATTAATTACTTATTAATGCTTTATTCATATGTTCCCCATACTAAAGTGTTACCAAAATATTTTACGCAAACCAGTAATCATAATCTGCAAATCAAGTGCCGTTGTTGAGTGTCTGTGCTGTCTGGAGCTCGGCAGAGTAACCATGTAATACTCTTCCATATCAGTAGGTGGCTGCAGGTAGCTAATTGCTTTGTAAATGTCGCACCTAATGCTTACACCAAAAATAAACAAAAGGTGAGTGCTCCTAAAAAAGGCATTGAAGCTTAGGGATGACAATGGAAAACTAAACTAAAACGGATCTTTCTACAAAGTAAACAAAAACAGAATGATGGACGAAAGCAAAGACTTGCAGCGTGTGGAGCAGACGGCGTCCACAAAGTACATCCATACATGACATGACAATCAGCAATTTCCACACAAAGAAGGATAGCGTCCGCACAACTAAAATATCCTTGATTGCTAAAACAAAGCAGGTTTGGGGAATAGCGCTCAAAGAAAGACATGAAACCGCTACAGGAAAATACCAAACAAAACAGGGAAAGCCACCAAAATAGGAGCACAAGACACTACACACAGGAAAACACCAAAATACACCAAATAAGTCACGGCGTGATGTGACAGGTGGTGACAGTACACCTACTTTGAGACAAGAGCTATATTGATGCATGCTTGGTTATGGTTTAAATTAATATCCAACAATTGCAACAATGACTTTTTACTGTCAATATCAACTACAGAGTTTACATTTTTAATGTTTTCTGCTGGTTAAGTTAAAGTTAAAGTACCAATGATTGTCACACAGACACTAGGTGTGGCGGAATTATTCTCTGCATTTGACCCATCACCCTTGATCACCCCCCTGGGAGTTGAGGGGAGCAGTGAGCAGCAGTGGTGACCACGCCCGGGAATCATTTTTGGTGATTTAACCCCCAATTCCAACCCTTGATGCTGAGTGCCAAGCAGGTAGGTAATGGGTCCCATTTTTTATAGTCTTTGGTATGACTCGGCCGGGGTTTGAACTCACAACCTACCCATCTCAGGGCGGACACTATAACCTCAGAATTTTTTCAATGAACAAAAATGTGCCTTGGCTTCAAAAAGGTTGACAAACACTGACAAAGAGAACCAAACACTTGATGTTGTCCTCACATCCCATTTTGGTGCCGTGTATACAGAAGAGCAGCACAATTAAAGGTGAAAAAACACATGATTTTACTTACTTAAACCTACTGTTTCCATGGAGGCACCAGTGCCTCCATGGAAATGCCCCCCTCTACCTCAAAGAACTACTCACCCCCAAATCCTCCACTCGACACCTCCGCTCCGGACAGGCTAACCTCCTCCAACCTCAGAGGACAAAGCTACGAGCAATGGGAGACCGGGCTTTCTGCTCCGCCGCTCCCAGTCTGTGGAACGCGCTCCCTGACCACCTGAGGGCACCACAGACTGTGGATGCTTTTAAAAAAGGCTTTAAAACCCTTTTTTTTTTAAAAAGCCTTTTTGTAGATACACGCATACTAGTTCTAACTATTTGGCTGTTCTAGTTTTTGTTTTTATTTATTTTTTATTATATTTTTATTTAAATGTTTTTAATACACTGTAGCACTTTGAGGTTGTTTACTCAATGTAAAGTGCTTTTTTACAAATAAAATCTGCTATTATTATTTTTATTATTGTACCACAATGAAGTCTTAGAACATACAATGATAAAATATATACAATTAAATGCTTGCGTCTCGGTTTAGTAAACATGATTTATCACACTGTGCGTGTCATTTATTATCGTTTGTGTTGTATGGTATTAGCACGCAGGTGCACCACACGTTGTGTATAATATATTAACAAAACATGACAGTTGTTCTACGGAAAAGCCTTCCCAAATCTCTTTATGTAACAGAGGCACTGTGAAGTGGGAGGTCATTGTGTCTGCGCTCCCTCTCAGCTGCAGAGTGGAACAAATTGTCATAATCCATGCTTGCTGTCAGCACTTTCTTCATTTCACTGAAGCAGATTTAAAACATTAGCTCCTTTTCCACTGTTTGTCTAAACATTGTCTAACTATGCAAAAATATATTATCAAACATTCAAACCATTTTTTTAAATGAATCAATGAATTGAATGCATGAATGAATGAATGAAATTATTTATTCCGGCAGACATAGAAAGCAACACTTCATCACTCTTTGTAATTTGACAGACATGCAACGGCACAAAAGGGATACGGGAAAAAAGCAAGAATGCTTATCCATGTCCCGCCCCTAATTTACAATCAACTTATATGTTGGTTATATAGTCCAAACTTCAACAGCAGATTTGATGGATACATGAATTTCAGAACAAGAATAACATATGCTGGAAAACACTTTGTCAATAGCATTGAGCGACCATGAGATTAGCTCCATCTTGCCTGGGTCTCTTTCGTCTTCTGGAGCCTTGTCTGGTGTGTTATGTCCCTTATTCCACAGTCAGTTATTTTGCACCTGTGTCCCACAGTTGAGATGGTCCAAACAACTAGTCATGTTTTTGATAGTTTCCCAACAACACATTTTTTACCGCAAGGTTGAACACTCTTAGGCTAGAAGACAGTTGAATTTCTCCGCTCACATTGTCCCACATGTTCCCCCCCGCTATAGATAACGTATGAGCCTTGAATGTGGAATTCACCATGTTATGTTTGAATTTCAGGACACAACTGAGTTCATGTGGACCATCTCTGAGTGAAAACAGACTCTGTATATTTGCAAGTAGAGCCCTTTGTGAGGCCCTACACATAACTTGAAGGCTACTGTATTGGATTATATCATGTAGTTTAAGAAAATTACTCATTATGAACAGATCATTGGTATGAGCTCTATGTGGGGCATAATGTATAACTCTAATTGCCTTTTTCTGGAGCTTAAATAACGGTTCAATAGTGTCCCTGTAGGTGTGCCCCCAAACTTCAGCCTAATATTGTAAATGCGGCAATAAAAGAGCTAAGTAAATCGTTCTAAGGGAATTTTGATTTAGTAATTTCTGCATTTTCCACAAAATGGGGATACCCTTAGCCAGTTTAGACTGTACTGCTTTCACATGTGGTTTCCAAGTCAGTCGAGCGTCAAATACAAATAAGTACTAATAATAATGATTTCAAAGCAAGTTATCCATCAAATTGTGCAATGTAAAAGTAGCAATAGATTTCATGGTAACATTGTTAAATGTACTGTCGTTTTTACAGCATTTTTTTCTAAATGAAAAAAACTGTACTTTTTTTTACTGTAATAAACTGTGGTGCCGTTTTGGCATTTACAGTAATACACCGAAATATCTACAGTTGTTGATTTGCAATAAAAACAAACAAACTTGCAGCTCAGGTGTCAAAATTCCAGGTTCTGTAACAGCTTCTTCCCTCAGGCCTTAAGACTCTTGAACGCATCAAAATAATTCCCTCAATTCCCCCCCCAAAACGGATTAACTGGCTGGAATATAAAGACAATATAACATACATCCATAAACGTGGATGCATATGAAAAAGTGCAATATATTTATCTATCAGTTGGGCGCAGACGCCGAGATGAGCGGTCGCACTTTCTTTCGCTCCCGATCGGGAATCCAAACAACTGCTAGGATTATCCCACACTTCCTCCTTTTTCTACTGTGGATCACGGATTTATATTTTAAACCTCCTCGGATACTCTACCCTCTTGAAAATGAGAGTCAAGAACGCGAAATGGACATACACAGTGACTTTTATCTCCACGACAATACATCAGCGAAGCACCTTGGCTTTGGAGCTAACGTGTTAGCATCATGCTTGTCTGCACATCGAGGCAGAAGAAACATGCCCCTGACTGGAAGGATAGACAGAAAGTCAATAATACTACTATTACTTCTACTATCAGGAGACGGTGAACTCAACCCTGGACCTGCAACAACACGGTTAATGTTGTCCCGACTGGCGAAGACTAGCAATGCTACTGCTAGCGTCGCCATCGAAGCTAACTCGGCTACGGGCTCATCTCAGCTCAAGCTCACCTGTGCTCTGGCGATCGGCGGCTCGGCGGAGGACTTCGCCCCGTTCATCGACACGGTCGGGGGCTCGGCGGCGGCGGTGGAGGATGACCCGGTCATCGGAGAGGGCGGCAACTCAGCGGCGGTGAACGACGCGGCGGCTGCGGTGGACGGCGACCCAGACTTCGGTGATTGCGGGGAACTGCACGAGATGGCGGGGGTCCACGCGGCCTCTCCCCGGTCCCAGACGGTCGAGGACGCGGCATACACTGGATTTAGAGGCGCCTTTACACAAACATTTTCGTTATTCTCTTTCTCTTTGTCTTCAAAAAAACCCGCCAAAAGGAAACCCAACCCCACCCCCAGCAACCCTACCTGGCCTCCCCCTCTCCCCCTCTCCAACTCCGCCCCTCCCCCTCCCTCTCCCTCCCCCTTCACCTGGAGGACGATCAATATGCCTCTCTCTCTCTCTCCTCTCTCTCCTTGCTCTTCAACTTCAACAGCAATAATAACCAACAATTTTTCTGGTCAGTACCACAACACAGCGGACTCTGATGCTCTTTTTGGTTCCAGTGGACTACACATCATCCACCTTAATGTGAACAGCCTCTCTGGAGCCAAACTTGACCAAATCAGAGAAATGTTCCTCATTACGAAGGTAAAAATCTTGTGTTTCTCTGAAACCAAATTTGATCAAAGTATTTCTGACTCAGAGATAGAAATACAAAACTTTTCGGTTTTCAGAAAGGATAGGAATAAACACGGTGGGGGCGTTTGTATGTATATTCACCAGGATATTAAATACATAACTCGCACTGATCTTAACCACAATGACCTGGAATCTGTGTGGGCGGAAATCAAATTTAAAAACGCTAAGCCGGTACTAATAGGGACTGTTTATAGACCCCCTAATCAGAGTGATTTCTATGGGGCTTTGGAAGAATGCTTGGCAGGGACAGACAACATGGAGAAAATTATAACTGGGGATCTGAACACAGATATTCAACGCAAAGATGCGCCTGTCTTCAGATCCTTCAGCAAGTTTTGTAATCTGCACGGTCTTTCCCAGCTAATAGCGATACCCACAAGGGTGTGTGATTCCACCCAATCAGCCATAGATCTCATTCTCACTTCAGACCGGCCTAAAATAAAAAATAGTGGGGTCATGATCTGTGGTCTTAGCGACCACTATCTAACCTTCTGCACCCGTAAAATAGGTAAACCTAAAGCCAATGGCCACATAACAGCCCAATCCAGATCCCTCAAAAAATACTCCAATGATAATTTCAATTTAAAATTAGATGAGTGGGACTGGTCCCCTGTGCTCGCGAGCAACCTGGTCGATGTTGCTTGGGATCGCTTCAAAACGGCGTTCCTAAAGATACTTAATGACATGGCTCCCGTGAAAACAGTCAGGATCAAAGCCCGCTCGGAACCATGGATGACCTATTAGCTGCCATAAAAGACAGAGACAGGAAATACTCTGAATACCAAAAATGTAAAACAGAAGTAGATAAACAACCCAATAATATCAAACTCAAATTACTCCTTTCAACTTTCAAAAAGCAATGCAATAAATTAAGAAATAAGTCAACCAACCTGACTAAATCCTTAAAAAAAAAATACATTAACGACAAAATAGAGGAAAACACAAATAAGCCACGTGAGCTCTGGAAAATTCTCAACAACCAGCTTCCTGGTTGCAGCCAGAAACTTAAAACAAGACTCACCAACATCAGCATCAAGGAGGGTGACTCCCTCATTACAGACAAAATGGAGGTAGCTAGCAGACTTAACATCTTTTTCACCAGCATAGCCGCAACTCTTGTCAACAAGCTGTCCCACCACTCTGGTCGCTTTGGTGTAGAACACATTAAAGCCTTCTACAGAAAGCTAGGAGTATCCAACGATGATTTCAAATTAGAAATGGTCACAGCTGATGAGGTGTTTAAAAAATTGAGCGCGCTCCACCCTAACAAGGCCACCGGCCTTGATAATATTCCCTCCAGATTCCTCAGGGACTCTGCCTCCATCATTGCCCCGATCATCACACACATAATAAACCTATCAATTACACAAGGCCAAGTACCAAAAGATTTTAAGATAGCAAGAGTAACTCCCCTCTTTAAAAAAGGAAGCAAATTGGAACCTGACAACTACCGACCTGTTTCTATTTTCAGTTCCGTTTCAAAAGTAATGGAGAAAATAGTTTATGAACAGGTCGATAGTTACCTTGCCACTAATAAACTCATGTACAAATTCCAATCCGGCTTCAGAACTAACCACTCCACTGACACATGCCTTCTCTATCTGACCGACCACATCAAACATGAGGTGGACGCGGGCAAATACTGCGGCATGGTCATGCTGGACCTTCAGAAGGCCTTTGACACCGTTAACCACGCTATACTGTTGGATAAGCTCAGAGCAATCGGATTTAACAAAACCTCATGGAGCTGGATGCAATCTTACTTGGAGGGGAGGGAGCAGGTGGTAGAGGTGAACGGCACCGTGTCCCCCACCCTCTCGGTGAGCTGTGGAGTCCCCCAAGGCAGTATATTGGGAACTTTACTGTTCCTAATATACATAAACGACATGTCATCGGCATGCGACTGTGAATTGTTTTTGTTTGCGGATGACTCTGCCTTGCTGGTATCCGGCAAGGACAAGTCACAGGTGGAGAAAATCCTCAGTGCTGAGCTCTGTAGAACTTGCACCTGGCTCGCTGACAACTAGCTATCCATACACTTGGGTAAAACAGAATCCATCCTGTTTGGGTCCCACATCAAACTTAAGAAAGTCAATGACTTCACCATAAAAGTAGGTGACATTGTTATCACCAGGAAAGATGAGGTCACCTACCTAGGTTCCATTCTAGAGGCTAACCTTTCCTCTGATAAAATGGCAACCAAGGTAATCAAAAGGGTTAACCAACGAACGAGATTTCTCTACAGAATTTCCTCTCTGGTCAACAAAAGCACCTTGAGGATTCTGGCGGGAACTCTCGTTTAACCCTTGTTCGATTACGCATGCACCTCCTGGTACCCTAGCACCTCCAAAACCCTCAAATCTAAACTCCAAACATCTCAGAACAAGCTAGTCAGGTTACTTCTAGACCTCCACCCCAGATCCCACCTCACTCCTACCCACTTCTCTAAAGTGGGCTGGCTCAAGGTGGAGGACAGAGTTAAACAACTTGCACTGAGCCTAGTCTATAAAATCCGCTACACCTCCCTGATACCGAAGTACATGTCAAACTACTTCCTTAACGTAAATGACCGCCATAACCACAACACCAGGGGGTGCTCCACTAACCATGTTAAACCCAGATTCCGAACTAACAAAGGTCTTAACTCATTCTCTTTCTATGCCACATCAATGTGGAATGCGCTCCCAACAGGTATAAAAGAAAGGGCATCTCTATCCTCCTTCAAAACCGCAATAAAAGTTCACCTCCAGGCAGCTACAACCCTAAACTAACACCCTCCCCGGATTGCTAATAATCAAATGTAAACAATCAAATGCAGATACTTTTTCTTTTTCTTATGCCTTCTGATCTCTCTCTCTCTCTCCCTCTCTCTCTATGTCCACTACTTGATGTCCATATCCTCCCCCCCCTCCACACCCCTGATTGTAAATAATGTAAATAATTCAATGTGATTATCTTATGTGATGACTGTATTATGATGATAGTATATATGATAGTATATATCTGTATCATGAATCAATTTAAGTGGACCCCGACTTAAACAAGTTGAAAAACGTATTCGGGTGTTACCATTTAGTGGTCAATTGTACGGAATATGTACTTCACTGTGCAACCTACTAATAAAAGTCTCAATCAAAATCAATCAATCAATCTGTACAGTAATCTATTTATTTATATCTGCACATTATTGCTCTTTTATCCTGCACTACAACCACATAATGCAACGGAATTTCGTTCGTATCTGTACTGTGAAGTTCAAATCTGAATGACAACAATAGGAAGTCTAAGTCTAAGACAGTTCCTGGCCGATAAAACGAAACCTCCCGACTTCATCTGATTTGGTGATTCCAGTGGATGACATTCAGATGGTCGTGACTACGGGGCGGTAAAGGATCCTGGAAGAATCCTTCGAGACCAAGAAAGAGCGTTAGATGTCAACGGAATAGCTTTGAAGGGGGAAAACATCACAGCGATTCCCAACGCCTGCAAGTAAATCAAACAATAATGAGAAAATGATTGGGGCTTTTTCAGGAATCAATGGCAGCCATCTTTCATTGCCGAGGCTATAAACCATGCAAACGTCTCCTGTCACGGATTAGGTAAGCCGTGCAGATAAATAACAACTTTTGTCAGTTGGATTTGAAATATATATTTTGTGACAGCCATCCTGGAACTTTTTGATGCAGCTCAAAATAGGGTTGTACGGTACACCGGTACTGATAAAGCACTAATGGTACTAATACATTTTAAAAAGTCTTATACTGCCTTTAAAAAATACAGATACTTTTTTTTTTCACGGATATGCATTGCTGGTAATATGAGCCGAGGCGCATGTGAGTCAACACACAAACGGAGCACTTATAAACAGAAACAGTGTGAATGCACAAGTGCTACTGACAGTTTGGTTATGTTAGGGTTTTCCTGTGTTTGGCATCACTTCCTGTCCTGGGGCTCTTGTTTTGTCAGTGTTTCCTGTTTGGTCCCTGTGTTTTGCAGCACCTTTACTTTCTGTTCTATGTCCTGTCAGCACACCTGTACCCATACTTGCCAACCTTGAGACCTCCGAATTTGGGGTTTTAGCGGGGGGTGTATATTGTAGCGTCCCGGAAGAGTTAGTGCTGCAAAGGTTTCTGGGTATTTGTTCTGTTGTGTTTATGTTGTGTTACGGTGCGGACGTTCTCCCAAAATGTGTTTGTCATTCTTGTTTGGTGTGGGTTCACAGTGTGGCACATATTTGTAACAGTGTTAAAGTTGTTTATATGGTCACCCTCAGTGTGACCTGTATGGCTGTTGATCAAGTATGCCTTGCATTTACTTGTGTGTGTGAAAAAGCCGCATTTATTATGTGACTGGGCCGGCACGCTGTTTGTACGGAGGACAAGCGGACGTGACGACAGGTTGTAGAGGACGCTAAAGGCAGTGCCTTTAAGGCACGCCCCCAATATTGTTGTCCGGGTGGAAATCGGGAGAAATTCGGGAGAATGGTTGCCCGGGGAGATTTTCGGGAGGGGCACTGAAATTTGGGAGTCTCCCGGGAAAATCAGGAGGGTTGGCAAGTATGCCTATACCTTGTTTAATTAGTTCTATTTAGTTCCACCTGAGGCAGCACGTTGGAACAGGGGTTAGTGCATGTGCCTGACAATACGAAGGTCCTGAGTTCAATCCCGGGCTCAGGATCTTTCTGTGTGGAGTTTGCATGTTCTCCCCGTGACTGCGTGGCTTCCCTCCGGGTACTTCTACTACCTCCAAAAGACATGCATCTGGGGATAGGTTGATTGGCAACACTAAATTGGCCCTAGTGTGTGAATGTGAGTGTGAATGTTGTCTGTCTGTGTTGGCCCTGCGATGAGGTGGCGACTTGTCCAGGGTGTACCCCGCCTTCCGCCCGAATGCAGCTGAGATAGGCTCCAGCACCCCCCGCTACCCCAAAAGGGACAAGCGGTAGAAAATGGATGGATGGATGGATAGTTCCACCTGGGTCTCTCCTTCAGTGTTGGATCATTGTTCTTCCTGTTCCTTGGAGATTGAGGCCAAGTGTGCTGTTTCTTTGTTCCCTGCTTCCTTGCAAGTAAAATTGTTATTTTGCTTGCATTACGCCTGCCGTTCTCTGCATCCTACAATGATATATAACCCTTAACTACTTTGTATTGGATCTATACCCAAATTTGTAGTATCAGCCAAAACTAATGTAAAGTCTCCAAACAACAGAAGAATAAGTTATTACATTTAAACTGAAGTGTAGATAGAACATGTTACAACAGAAAGTAACCAGATATCAACGGTAAATGAACATGTAGGTAGGTCTTTATTGTCATTGCACAAGTACAATGAAACTTTGTTTTCAGCACAAACCCGTTCAAGATGAGACAAACAGTGTACAGGGTTACAGAACAGGAACGCTGATGGGTTACCACAAGGCGCCCCGTAAAAGATGGGAAAAAGGTCAACGCTGGGGGAGGATGAGTAAAACATTTAAATCTAGACTGGGCTCCTAAGGTGGCCCAGTCTGGAGTGGGAAAAAGCCTCCATAGCAAAGCACATATACATATTACAACATCTCGAGATGAGCAACAAAGGGGAGGGAGTGGGGGCTACGGTGGAAGGCTGCAGCTCTTCAGGCGCTGCCCATCCGTCCATCACCCCTAAGGGATTCGCGTCAAGGGCATTGGATGGGGAGTGGGGTATGTGTGTGTGGCGTATATTTTTTGTGGATTCATGTGTGTATGTAAGCCTTGGTCTTTGTTCCGCGACCTTGATGTCGTGCAGTCACTAGTCTAAAGTCAACAACAACAGGTGTGTGTCCATGAGAGACAAGAAGGGAGTTTGTTGTGTCTTCGCCGCACTGTCCTTCGGGAGAGTCTCGAAGCCAGGGAAACAATCCAAGTTCGAATGTTTTGTATGCGAGTGAAAATAAAATTTGCTTTTCACTCTAAATTGTCTACGACTGGTCCTCAAAATTCATCCTGCAGGGCAGACAGTCCGATGTTATCCAAATCACAAGAGAGTCCACAGTTCTTCTCGCATCCTCCAATTATTTGTGGCAGCTTTGGGGTACTTTGAAGACTGCCAGCAACTTCCAATTTGTCGACAAAACAGAGCAATGCTTACTCCAATCAGCAGATGTCCTGTTGTCATAATTCCCAATAGGTGGATATCTTCACGACTGAAAGGGTCGCCAGGCACGCGGCACTCCTTCTTCTCCCAAGAGTCCGTGGTGTGTCCAGCAACAACCGCTCCGTCACGACAAGCAGGTTCCCCCAAACCCAAGATCATGTCAATTTTGTTGAGGCCAGTTAAATAGTTCCAACGTTTAGATTTGGAGAGCAGTGCAAAAAGAGGCAACAAGAAAGTTAAGATAAGACAAGACAAAGAAGCAAGCAGGAGAGATAAGGGAGAGGAAAGGGGAACGTCCGCCTTTGATGAGTGCCAGTGAGAAAGAATGTAGATTACGGTAAAAATGTATCCAGCCATCCATTTTCTTTTTCCATTTTTTGTGGTTCCCATTATTTTGAAAAGTATTAAAGTATCGATATACATTTAGGTACCGTTAACCCCTACCAAAAATATTGGTATCGGGACAAACTAAGCTCATATGCACTAAGACTAAAAATAGCATTTTACCGGTGCAAATTCATCTTAGGACAAGATGTCTGGCATCACGGCATGCTTGGACTGCACAGCGATTTCCAACTCCTGCAAGTAAATCATACAATAATGAGAAAATGATTGGGGCTTTTTTCAGGAATCAATGGCAGCCATCTTTCATTGCTGAGGCTATGAACAATGCAAACGTCTCCTGTCACGGATTAGCTACGCTGTGCAGATAACTAAAACGTTTTTTAATGGAAAAAGACTGCGAGTCAACAAGAAGCAGACACGGCGAACCACCCGAGACATCATTCAAGACGTGTTTTCTTCGTCTATACGTTGTTGACAGCGCCATTGAAAAGGTTGACAAGCAGCACAGCTCCTCTGCGATGCTGCAAGGATTGTTTACTGTGCTCGACCCCAATCATGGCTCGCAGCGTTCCTATGCATTCTGTTGAGTATGTCCTTTATTGTGTATGATGTAACGGGATGAGCATCTGGTGAGCGCCTTAGTTGCTATTTGAATTCATCATTCATAGAGCAGATCATCTGTCGGAAATGCTTACAACAGACTTGGCTATGAATACCCTGGAGATTGCCATGCTTTACATGAAAAATAAGCATTCCCTCTGGCTTCCATGGAAGGAAATGTCTGTCACATTTCATTTTCTTTCTAATTGCCCAACCATTCCATCATGGCCTTCCCTGAGGCCGTAAAACCTATGTATCACATACAGTACAGTACAAAAGGTTGTATCTAACCCAGAAATAAAACTTGGATCTACTTTAGTGTAGTCCGTGTGCAGCTTGTATGTAAGTGCCATATATTTAGACAATAATTGGATGTGTTGACTCATTTTTAGTGGATAATAAATCCATGCTGCTATACAAGCTGTACACCAGGGGTCCCCAAACTACGGCCCCAGCGTCCAAAATCAGGCCCGCGGGAAGTCCCAAGTATTAAAAAAAATAAAAAAATAAAAAAATTCTGTCTTTTCTTATCCACTTTGTACCGCTTGCTACTCAGTGTCTCCTAGCCGCTCAGGCAAATCATATTGTCTAAAAATGCATTTTCTAATCGATAACGTGACATCATCGCGCGCGCGGAAAGTGCGCTATATATATATATATTTTATATATATATATATATATATATATATATATATATATATATATATATATATATATATATATATATATATATATATATATATATATATATATATATATATTTATATATATGTCTTAATTAGATTATCCAAAAAATAGTGCTCGATACCGTGGTAGAGCGCAATATATGATTGTGTGGGAAAAAAATAGGGTACCTATTGGCACTTAGGTACCTACCTACCCGTTCTAAGCCCTATATAAACCATGGTATGTGAATGCTTCTATTAAAATCTCCTGATGATTGAGGGAACCCCTCATGAAACAGGCCTGTAGAGATGAAGTAGTCTTGTGATTTTTTCCCCCACACATATATACATACATATATGTCTTAATTATTATTATTATTATTATTATTAATTATATTTATCATTTATCATTTAATTAGATTATCCAAAAAAATAGTGCTCGATACCGTGGTAGAGCGTAATATGTATTTGTGGGGAAAAAAAAAAAAAAATAGTCTTGTGATTTTTTTTCCCATACATACATACATACATACATATATATATATATATATATATATATATATATATATATATATATATATATATATATATATATATATATATATATATATATATATATATATATATATATATATATATTATATATATATATATATCTGTAATACAGTATATATATCTAATATATATATACATATAATAATATATATAAAAAAATATATATATATATATATAATAATATATATATATAATAATATATATATATATATATATATATATATATATATATATATATATATATATATATATATATATATATATATATTTATATTTATATATATATATATATATATATATATATATATATATATATATATATACATCTATCTATCTTATATATATCTAATATATATATATATATATATATATATATATATATATATATATATATATATATATATATACAGTCCGGCCCCCGGCCAAATTGTTTTAACCCAATGCGGCAATGCGGGCCCCGAGTCAAAAAGTTTGGGGACCCCTGCTGTACACTATCTTAAAAACTACCGGTACATCAGAATCACACTGGGCCCCATTCAGCAATAAGTTCCTAACTTTTCCTCTTATATTTCTTCCTAAGTGATTTCCTAAAGGGAGTCCATTCAAATTCATGACGTGTTCTTAAACGGCCAAATTGTTCCCACTTAAGTTGCTGAATGCCAAATGGTTAGCGCTTGCGTGTCTATCATAATTTGCATGCAAACACGCCCTTATTTCCCCAATATGCATATGTAAACGCCCTTAATTCGCCATATAAAGGCACAATTCTGGCGGAAAAGTTCAACATCAAACACACGTAGAAAACACAAACAGATTACATAAGAGAAATTTGTATTATCCCGCGGGGAAAATACATAATGTCAAAGCGTACGTTTAAGAAAGGGCTGACTGCTCTCGGTAGCCTAACGCGTTCAAATAAATATTCGTCACTTCGAGCAAATAGGTCTACATGGTCGTGAAATATGCGCTCCCTCCCCAGGGCACGATCTGTGGCACCTTGCAGTAGCAGCATAAGATTGCCATTTGTGAGTTGAGTTGCCTGTTGGTCTTTTAAAGAGTCACCAATCACGAAATCAACACCCCTGTAATTGATGCTTGTGTGTGTGTGTGTGTGTGTGTGTGTGTTTGTGTGTGTGTGCATGCACGCACACGGTATTTTGAGATGTCTATAGATTGCTCATTTTGCTGTCCATCTATCTATCTATCTATCTATCTATCTATCTATCTATCTATCTATCTATCTATCTATCTATCTATCTATCTATCTATCTATCTATCTATCTATCTATCTATCTATCTATCTATCTATCTATCTATCTATGATATTAATGTAACAATAGACAATAGGAGTAAGGGAACTTGTCACAATTAAGAACAAATAGGCCACCCTAAGAGTGCTCTGGAGCACTCGTAGATTTTGTTCTTACCTACGAACAAATCCCAGCTAAGAAAACATTGGTGAATACAAAAATATCCTTCAAAACTTCGTAAGTGGGCCTAAGAACAACATTTGTTCTTAAGAACGGTTGCTGAATGGGACCCACTGTGTCCAACCCTACAATTAGAAAAATATTGTATTGATTTAACTTGTCAGATGTGAAAACAACTGTTTTTAAATTAATTGTAATGTGTGATTTTATTATTATTATTAAAAGGAAATATCATTGCTTTTTAAGTAAAATATGCATGGCAAATAATGTTCAGTAATACCGTCTATAAATCAACTTGTTCACACAACTTATGATAATAACATTCATTCTAAATGCTACTATGTATGTATTTGTCTTCATTTGGGCACATTAGGTAGGTAGGTAGGTAGGTAGGTAGGTCTTTATTGTCATTGCACAAGTACAACGGAACTTTGTTTTCAGCACAAACCCGTTCAAGATTAGACAAACAAACAGTGTACAGGGTTACAGAACAGGAACGCTGATGGGTCGCCACAAGGCGCCCCATAAAAGATGGGGAAAAGGTAAACGCTGGGGGAGGATGAGTAAAAAAATACAATCTAGACTGGGCTGGGTTGGGGAAAAAACCTCCATAGCAAAGCACATATACATATTACAACATACATCTCAAGACTTGCAACAGAGGGGAGGGAGTGGGGACTACGGTGGCAGGCTGCAGCTCTTCAGGCACTGCCCAGCTGTCCATCACCCCTAACTATTTTTGTGAGATAAAAACAAATACTTAAATATCTACTTGTCACTTTTATTTATGATTTTAAAGCAAAATATACATCAAACAAATCTAATGATCAAAGCATATGCATTTCGATTAATCATGATTAATCACAGGTTATACAAGTATGCATAATGTCAATTAATTTTAAAAAATGCGGCCCATGCTTTAATGATGTGGCCCTCAATGAAAATGAGTTTGACACCCCTGTTATATTTTTTTGGGCCTGAGCAAGTAGCAAACAGCCTCTTTAAGTTGAGACTAGGGTTGTACGGTATACCAGTATTAGTATAGTACCGCGATACTAATGAATCATTTTCGGTACTTTACCACTTCTGAAGCATACCGGTCCCGCACCACCCCGCCCCAGCGTCGAAGTCATGTCGTGACATTGCAGGTTTTACGAGCAGACGAGCATGTTCGGTAGCACATACACACACGGAGTACTTACAAGCAGACACAGTGTGTAGACAGAAAAGGGAGAACGGAGGAATTTTGGCTTAAAAACTAACGATAAAGGTGAAGTTATAACATTGAAACGCCCTCAGGAAGAGATACTTTAAGACATGGCTAGCTAGCTCGCAGCTAACGTCCATCCGCCGTCTGCAGTGTTTTAGCTACTTCTAAATCACTAATCCTGGTCTCCATGTCGACAAATAAAGTAAGTTTCTTACAAGTATCATCCCTGCAGGACGAGGAATGGCTAAACATGCTTCACTACACACCATAGCTCAACGGCATCAAAATGTAAATAAACACCATGGGTGGATCTACACCTAACATCCACTGTAATGATATTAAGTACAGGCACGTATCTAGTCGATACTACTATGATTATGTCGATATTTTTTGGCATCACAACATCTTCTTTCGTTTTTTTAAATGTATATTATGTTTATAAAGTCAGGAAATATCTCCCTGGACACATGAGGACTTTGAATATGACCAATGTATGATCATGTAACTACTTGGTATTGGATCGATATTGTGGTATCATCCAAAACTAATGTAAAGTATCAAAACAACAGAAGAATAAGTGATTATTACATTTTAACAGAAGGGTAGACAGAACATGTTAAAAGAGAAAGTAAGCAGATATTAAGAGTAAATGAACAAGTAGATTAATAATATTTTTTTTACAGTTTGTCCCTCATAATGTTGACAAAATAATAGAATGATAAATGACACAATATGTTACTGCATATGTCAGCAGACTAATTAGGAGCGTTTGTTTGTTTACTTACTACTAAAAGACAAGTTGTCTTGTATGTTCACTATTTTATTTAAGGACTTAACTGCAATAAGAAACATATGTTTAATGTACCCTAAGATTTTTTGTTAAAATAAAGCCAATAATGCCATTTTTTTGTGCTCCCCTTTATTTAGAAAAGTACCGAAAAGTATCGAAATCATTTTAGTACCGGTACCAAAATATTGGTATCCTTACAACACTAGTTGAGACTTAAGAGTGCAAAAATAGGATTTACCCGAACTCTTGCAGTCGTGTTTGTGTCTTTTGTGATGGAGTTGCTTAGTGCAGGTCATTCACTTTTTTAAGTGTTTACAACTTTTTGCAACACCATTTGTCTTCTTTGCTCAGCGGGGCCGTGGCCGCTGCCGGGAAAAAGCATCACCCGTCTCTGTTGGCACGCTGCTCTCACAATAAAACACAGGCATAGTGTGTCACAGTATGATGTGTGTGTATCCTGCAGCATCCTTCATAAAACATGTGGCAGCTTTCATGGGGGCGATATGACTCTGAATCTTTTATTGATGATGGCGGATGATGGGGGTCGACCTTTTTGTTGTTGCAATAAAACACAACCGTGTGCGAGTGTTTTTGACCCCGCCTCCTGTCTGCCTTTCACAGGGGAGGTCCTACGTGTTTGACCAGGTGTTCCCCACCAACGCCACCCAGGAGCAGGTCTACAACACCTGTGCCAAGCAAATTGTCAAAGGTAGGACACCTAACGAGGACGCCTTCTTATTGCTGCGGTTGAGGGTTTAAATTATGCTGCGTCAGCAGAAAATGTCATCCCTGAGTCATATTCATCACTTTTCCATCTGTCATTTATTTTCTACCTTCTGGGTTTTTTTGTGAAGATGAAAGCGGCCGAGGAAAAGAAGTGATTTGTCAAGTGAGATTATTTATCTAGTGCGAGATGAAAAGGCACAAAAAGTGACGACGGCATAAAAGTCAAGGTAAAGGATTTATCAGAAACACAGGAAGTCTCTTTTATTCCTCTATACATGGCCTTTTTTTATAACTTCCACTTGATAGACTCTTCTGACACCACATTTCACAAACAGCCTCTGGTTTCTCCAATCACGCATGTAGTTAAAGCTTTGTTCTTGTTGAGTTTTGAATAATTTTGTATTTATTAGTTTGCACTAGTGTTGTAACAATACCAATATTTTGGTACCGGTACTAAAATTATTTCAGGACTTTTCGGTACTTTTGTACAAACACAAGAAAAAGAGAGCTCATTACTCCTGTTTTAGCCTCCCTCCACTGGCTGCCTGTGTCTTTTAGAGTCCATTTTAAAATGATCCTTACATGGTCTTGCCCCACCTTACCTCTCTGAGCTGCTCCACCTCTATGCCCCCACCCGGTCCCTCAGGTCAGCTGATCAGCTGATCCTGGAGGTACCCAAATCCAAGCGTAAGCTCAGGGAGGACAGAGCCTTCTCTGTTGCGGGCCCCAAACTCTGGAATGATCTTCCACTCCATGTGAGACAGGCCCCTTCTTTGGCTATTTTTAAGACCCTTCTTAAAACCCATTTTTATTCACTGGCTTTTAACCCAGCATGAGACTTTAAACTGTTTTTAACTTTTAACTTTTTTAACTGCTTTTTATCTAACAAAATTGTTCTTAGGGTAATTTTGTATTTGCTTTTTTAATGTGCATTTTACTTCTGTTTTAAATTTTATTTTTTAGTCTGTCCTTTGCCTTTATTTCTTTGTGGTGTACAGCCCTTTGTTTTTCAACTGTGGTTGTTTTTAAAGGGCTTTATAAATAAAGTTGGTATGGTATGGTATGGTAAATAAAGTGGACTACAAAAAATGTCATTATTGGCTTTATTTTAACAAAAAAATCTTAGGGTACATAAAACATATGTTTATTATTCCAGTTAAGTCCTTAAATAAAATAGTGAACATACAAGACAACTTGTCTTTTAGTAGTAAGTAAACAAACAAAGGCTCTTAAGTAGTCTGCTGACATATGCAGTAGAGATGCGCGGTTTGCGGACACAACCGCGGAGTCCGCGGGTCGGGCGGGTGACATGACGAAAAAAATAGATTTTAAATAGATTCGGGCGGGTGGCGGTTGAACCAATTCGGAAATATATATACATGGTTAAATGTTGTTACCCACATACGAAAAACGAGCATATTTATTTAATTTATTTTTGTTTAAATAGGGATGACATACATATGTTATTGTATAATTTAAGTTTGTGCGCGTGATTGACAGCCTAAGGCTTATGAGGCACATTTTTTATTCTTTTTTTTTTTTCAACTTAAAAACTTGCGAGCCTATGCCTATGCCTACAACATAGGCTATGTGTTTATCTTTATTTTCCTGCCTGTCGTTGACAATGGAGATTGTCTGATATTTTGTCATGGCTGCAGATCAATCAATAAAGGTTCATCTTTGTTGTGAAATTGTTCACTGTTTCACTGTGCACCCCGCCCTCGTCCCTATTTGAGCATTATAACGTTAAGTTAGTATTCATTGAAATAAATTCAGACTTTTTTTTTTACCTAACGAAAATATAGGCCTAGTCTTTCTAAAACATTGTTTTAACTTCTTAAAAGCATCGTTCTGCTAGCTGCAACTGCGTACACAAAGTGTGAGGAACGCACTCCTGATTTGAGGGCATTGGCAACAATAGTCAACACTTTCTTAATGGAAATTACAATAATATTATAATAATGATAAATAATATTATCACGCATTAATATCTCTTAGCCACTAGTGCGTGGCCAAGAGATATTAATGCGTGGCACGCATTGAATGTCTCTGCTGCATTGGATCAGTCTCCTTTCTTTAACAGGCAAAAGCTTTCTAACCTCACTAATGCCTTGCATCGTCTATATTAGATATACAACAACGGACGGGTGTGGTTTTGATAAAATGTTGGTTCGGGTGGATGGCGGGTGGATGACGACTTTTGTGATGCGGTTGCGGATTAAATAATTGCCTATCGGCGCATCTCTAATATGCAGTAACATATTGTGTCATTTCTCATTCTATTATTTTGTTGGTATCTGGACAACACTAATTCACATATATATATTTCGAATGATCTAAATAGTTTGCAATGTTATCAACACATTTCTGTAGACATTCTGTGAAACCATCCATCTATGTATTTTCCATACCGTTTATTCTCATTGGGGTTGTGAGTAAGATGGAGTCTATCCCTATGAAACTACACAAATGAATATACAAAATACATCTATCAGACAAATTCTTCTGTAAACATTTTTTTCCAGCACTTTAGAAAAGACAGGTAGCACATAAATAAACTAGCATTCCCAGATTTAAACAAAGAAAGATAGAAGAAGCTTATCGACTACGGCGTTGGCGCGGACTACAAAGGCGGACGCGTGCAATTTTTCCGGATTTAAAGTTGTTTCTTCAGCTACTTTAAAATCCCTTGATTCAATACCTTCGATGCCATCTTTCATCAATGCCTAAATAAACGCCCCAGGTGTTATTACGGCATCAATGGAAAGTAAAATCATGGACTAATCCTTTCACCAACAAATATTTTGCAGTAAAAAAAATAGTCGGAATGAGTTCCTAGCAAGTAAGAGAATATAATGTCGGTCTTGAGCTGCGAGTAGGAAGGCGAGGAAAGCCTAAAAAGATCTCCGCAGAGAGAAGCTCTGATTAGTCTTCGGCTGGCTAACTCTGCAGTCAAAGCTTTCAGGATGATGTGTTTTTCCTTCTTTAACCCTTGATAGTTTTTACCGCAGGGATTTATTAGCCTGTGTGAGCAGTCTAAGACTGTTAATGCATAACCTTAACACAAGCAGACATGTTGTTTTCACCGCAGAGTCTTGTACACAAGCTGCAATGCATAAAATACTATATATTATTATTATTATGCACTGTAATCCATCTGATCCAGATTACATGATCAAAAAGCCAATCTCAGTTTAACAGACTCAATTATTTGACACTGGCTGAAGTGAGGTCTAAATCTGAATTGTGAAACTTTGGGCACGTTTGAGTCTTGCTTTCACGTTTTTTTCTTCCTGCTTTCTTTTGTAACAAGCATTTGATCTGCCTCTTTACCCTTCAGATGTTCTGGGTGGCTACAACGGCACCATCTTTGCCTATGGCCAGACCTCCTCTGGAAAGACACACACGATGGAGGTACAGTACTGTATTTATTTAAAAGTTGAAGGGAAAATGCACTTTTTTTTAACATTTTGCCCATCATTCACAATGCCTATGTTTTTTTAATGCATTTTAATTCGTAAAATACACATGTATTAGGTGGCTAACCATGCAGCTAATGGGAGTACACTCTTTCGCCCATAAAGCCCTCTAATTCCCCGTTTACACTAAGCCGGATAAGGTTATCCAGGCTAAATCCCACCTAACCTTATCCTTGTCCACACACAACAATGCCCCCGTTTAAGACCCCCTCCCTCCTCCGTCCGCCGGCTCAACGCGACCTAATACGCATGCGCGAAAAATGCGCACGTCAGTCACCTCTAGTATTGCTTTGTGTGCAAGTTCTTAAATTTAACTTATCTGAACAATATCCAGTGTTGTGGTATTTCAATTAACTGGAATCCGGTGTGCTGTGGGGCCCTATTGTAGTGAATCACACCTGAGAGATCATAAATTAATCAAATCTTTAATAAACATGTGAGAGTACAGAATGGGACAAATAATATTTTACAACAATCAATCTAGGGATCTAGTTATCTGGTCAGGACACTCCTCACTCTTTTGCCTTCACCTTCATTGTCCATTCGGACGTGCCCTAAACACCTCCCTAAACACCACCATCCTGTCCAGATGCCCGAACCACCTCATCTGGCTCCTCTCCATGTGGAGGAGCAGCGGCTTTACTTTGAGCTCCTCCTGGATGGCAGAGCTTCTCACCCTATCTCTAAGGGAGAGCCCTGACACCCGGCGGAGGAAACTCATTTCTGCCGCTTGTACCCGTGATCTTGTCCTTTTGGTCATAACCCAAAGCTCATGACCATAGGTGAGGATGTGAACGTAGATCGACCGGTAAAATGGTAAATGGTAAATGGGTTGTACTTGTATAGCGCTTTTCTACCTTTTTTAAGGAACTCAAAGCGCTTTGACACTATTTCCACATTCACCCATTCACACACTGATGGCGGGAGCTGCCATGCAAGGCGCTAACCAGGACCCATTAGGAGCAAGGGTGAAGTGTCTTGCCCAAGGACACAACGGACGTGACTAGGATGGTAGAAGGTGGGGATTGTACCAGTAACCCTCAAATTGCTGGCACTGCCACTCTCCCAACTTCGCCACGCCGTCCCATGAGAACGTTGCCTTCCGGTTCAGCTCCTCTTTCACCACAACGGATCGATACCGCACCGATCCGCTTGTCGATCTCACGATCCACTCTTTCCTCACTCGTGAAAAAGACTCTGAGGTACTTGAACTCCTCCACTTGGGGCAGGGTCTCCTCCCCAACCTGGAGATGGCACTCCACCCTTTTCCGGGCGAGAACCATGGACTCGGAGGTGCTGATTCTCATCCAGTCGCTTCGCACTTGGCTGCGAACCGATCCAGTGAGAGCTGAAGATCTTGGCCAGATGAAGCCATCAGGACCACATCATCTGCGAAAAGCAAAGACCTAATCCTGCTGCCACCAAACCGGATCCCCTCAATGCCCTGACTGCGCCTAGAAATTCTGTCCATAAAAGTTATGAACAGAATCGGTGACAAAGGGCAGCCTTGACGGAGTCTAACCCTTACTTGAATCAGGTCCGACTTACTGCCGGCAATGCGGACTAAGCTCTGACACTGATCATACAGGGAGCTGACCGCCACAATCAGACATTCGATACCCCATACTCTGAGCACTCCCCACAGGAGGTTCTGAGGGACACGGTCAAATGCCTTCTCCAAGTCCAAAAAGCACATGTAGACTGGTTGGGCAAACTCCCATGCACCCTCAAGGACCCTGCCGAGAGTACAGAGCTGGTCCACAGTTCCACGACCAGGATGAAAACCACTCTTACAGAACAGCAATGCAGCAAAAAAAAACAACAAAAAAATGGGGAAACAAGGCTTTTACAAACAGTGTAAAAAAAGGGGCTAGAGCTGTATCCGCTCTGATACTACCTCCAAAGCCCAGAAATGCTGAGTCGATTTTTTCCCCCACCCTTTTGTTTCTATTCTGCCATTTACACAGAACAATGAGTTACAAAGTTAAGGGAGATCCATCTTATACAGTTAAAACTGGCAATATTGGGGCACTACCTTTTCCAGGAAGAGTCCTCCCAGTGTCTTTAGTTCTAAGGCTGTCTACTAGGATTGAAGATGAATCAGAATCAGAATGGTTTTATTGCTGTTGTTTGATCACAAACTAGGAATTTTTCTTCGTTCAATCGTGCAACATAAAACACATATAACACAGAATAGGTATTAGGTAATAAAAAAATGAGCTGTAACTGAGCTATCAGATCTTGTTATTGTTCATGTGTCTGATGGCCGAGGGGAAAAAGCTGTTCAGGTGGCTGGAGGTGTGGGTCTGGATGGACCGTAGTCTCCTGCCTGAGGGAGAGGGGAGAATAGTTTGTTTATAAATGGTTGATTTATATAGGCTAGTAAGGTAAATCAATCAATCAATCAATCATGTTTATTTATATAGCCCTAAATCACAAGCGTCTCAAAGGGCTGTACAAGCCACAACGACATCCTCGGTACAGAGCCCACATACGGGCAAGGAAAAACTCACCCCCAGTGGGACGTCGGTGAATGACTATTGAGAACCTTGGAGAGGACCGCATATGTGGGGTAACCCCCCCCCCCCCCCCCCCCCCCCCCCCCCCCCCCATCTAGGGGAGACCGAAAGCAACGGATGTCGAGTGGGTCTGACATAACATTGTGAAAGTCCAGTCCACAATGGATCCAACACATCAGCGGGAGTCCAGTCCACAGCGGGGCCAACAGGAAACCATCCCGAGCGGAGACGGGTCAGCAGCGCAGAGATGTCCCCAACCGATGCACAGGCTAGTGGTCCACCCGGGGTCCCGGCTCTGGACAGCCAGCACTTCATCCATGGCCACCGGACCTATGCAACTCCCCTCGCAAGGACAGGGGAGAAGAGGATGAGAAGAAAAGAAACGGCAGATCAACTGGTCTAAAAAGGGGGGGTCTATGTAAAGTTTTGTACCTGACAAGTTTTGGCTATCTTGCTTCTGCAGCCTTCATCAGAGGTGTCACGTGATGTTAGCGTGACGTCATCTGTGACGTGTTATATGGATTGTTCCATCCCACCTGAAGTGGTGGGATGGCGGTGTCCCTTGGTGTGAATCGTTTGTGTCCAGGGTGAGAAGAGTCAGCTGTGATCTGACCCACACGCCTCCTGGTCCTGGACGAACAGGTCCTGGAGGGATGGGAGCCTGCAGCCAATCACCTTCTCAGCAGTACGTACGATGCGCTGCAGTCGATGCTTGTCTATGCTTGGCGCCGGGAACCACACGGTGATGGAGGAGGTGAGGATGGACTCGATGATGGCCGAGTAGAACTGCACCAGCATCTCGGTTGGCACCTTGAGTTTCCACAGCTGCTGCAGGAAGTACATCCTCTGCTGGGCCTTTTTTGATGAGGGAGCTGATGGTCGGCTCTCACTTGACGTCCTGGGTGATGGTGGTGCCCAGGAAACGGATGAGTCTACGATGGAGTGGGAGAGTCCATCAGGGTGAGGGGGGGATGGTGGGGCTGTGGCTTTCCTGAAGTCCATGATCATCTCCACTGTCTTCTGGGCGTTCAGCTCCAGGTTGTGAGGGCTGTACCAGGACGCGAGCCGGTCACCTCTCTCCTGTAGGTTGACTCAATTCTATACATAACACTAAGTACAAACAATAGCGACACCAGCGCTGGAGAGTTACCGAGCTGTTTAAACTCCAGACCAGGGGTCACCAACCTTTTTGAAAGCAAGAGCTACTTCTTGGGTAGTGATTAATGCGAAGGG
>NC_084756.1:8327772-8597772 GCF_033978785.1 Entelurus aequoreus | reverse complement strand
AAGGTAACCATTGAAATACTTTGTATAGTTCAAGACTTAAGGTCGTTAGGAAACATCACTGCACATCATAATGGCAGCTACAGTTTCCATCTTAAAGATCTACGACAATTATTTGAGAATGTCCGGCAGGCCAGATTGCAAAGCTTACCGGGCCTTAATTTGCCCAAGTCTGGTATACAGGGTAAACAGAACAGGAAGAATGATGGTTCTGCCACTAAGGCGGCACCCCATATAAAAAGTAGGAAATAGGTAAACATGGAGGGAGGAAGAAGAATAAGAGGAGGAGAAAAAAAGCAGTTTGAGACCAGAAAAAAACCCCATTGATACCTCATATGTGCACAAGTTACGGCACACAAAAACATGACTTGCAACAAGGGGAGGAAGCTGCAGCCATCAGGGCGCTGCTCTGTAAGCCATCATAAAAGAAGCAGCGAGGGTGTTTGTGTGCATACAGCATCTGTGTGTAGTCCGTGGGTGCGCTTTAGGTCTATAAGCCTGGAAGTCGCTCCGCTCGGTGTCCCGAAACACAGTCTGCATCCCAAGTGTCTTTGCCAAGATATTTTCTTTCGCTGCACTGGTCTGGCTGTGGTGTACAGCATGGCCTTGCCAAGGCCACTGCAGAGGGAGCCGTATTGTAGATAAGGATTGTTTTGATGAGGGCTTGCAATAATATTCCAATGGTTTATCTGCTGTTCGTTCTGGCTTTCAAATTAGTCCTAATTTCGCCTTGCAGAGTGGAAAGCTTCTCTGAGAAGTTTCATTGTATTTAGTTTATTTGAACAGGGACAACACAACATTGCTGTAAATGTGCAAGTTTTAGCTACAAAACTAGTTTCCAGCCATAGTCCCTGGGCAAGATGTAAAAAGCCAGGAGCAAACAATATACAATTAAAACAACAATCATTAAGAGCCTACCACCTGCTCAGTGGCCTGGTGGTTAGACTGTCCGCGCTGAGATCGGTAGGTCGTGAGTTCAAAGGAGTCATACCAAAGACTGTAAAAGTGAGACCCATTACCTCCCTGCTTGGCACTCAGCATCAAGTGTTGGAATTGGGGGTTAAATCACCAAAATGATTCCTGGGCACGGCCACCGTTGCTGCTCACTGCTCCCCTCACCTCCCAGGGGGTGAGGGTGATGGGTCAAATGCAGAGGATAATCTCACCACACCTAGTGTGTGTGTGACAATCATTGGTACTTTAACTTTTAACTTTAACTACTTAAAATAGTAAAACAGCTGATTAATATCTCACACACATCTACGCCAACATTCAGCAGCACAGGCACTATACATTAAAGGCCTACTGAAATACATTTTTTTTATTTAAACGGGGATAGCAGATCCATTCTATGTGTCATACTTCATCATTTCGCGATATTGCCATATTTTTGCTGAAAGGATTTAGTAGAGAACATCGATGATAAAGTTCGCAACTTTTGGTCGCTGATAAAAAAAAAGCCTTGCCTGTACCGGAAGTAGCGTGACGTCACAGGTTGAAAGGCTCCTCACATTTCCCCATTGTTTACACCAGCAGCGAGAGCGATTCGGACCGAGAAAGCGACGATTACCCCATTAATTTGAGCCAGGATGAAAGATTCGTAGATGAGGAACGCAAGAGTGAAGGACTAGAGTGCAGTGCAGGACGCATCTTTTTTCGCTCTGACCGTAACTTAGGTACAAGCTGGCTCATTGCATTCCACACTCTCTCCTTTTTCTATTGTGGATCACGGATTTGTATTTCAAACCACCTCGGATACTATATCCTCTTGAAAATGAGAGTCGAGAACGCGAAATGGACATTCACAGTGACTTTTATCTCCATGACAATACATCGGCGAAGCACTTTAGCTACGGAGCTAACGTGATAGCATCGGGCTTAACTGCAGATAGAAACAAAATAAATAAACCCCTGACTGGAAGGATAGACAGAAGATCAACAATACTATTAAACCATGGACATGTAACTACACGGTTAATGCTTTCCAGCCTGGCGAAGCTTAACAATGCTGTTGCTAACGGCGCCATTGAAGCTAACTTAGCAACGGGACCTCACAGAGCTATGCTAAAAACATTAGCTATCCACCTACGCCAGCCAGCCCTCATCTGCTCATCAACACCCGTGCTCACCTGCGTTACAGCGATCGACGGAGCGACGAAGGACTTCACCCGATCATCAATGCGGTCGGCGGCTAGCGTCGGATAGCGCGTCTGCTATCCAAGTCAAAGTCCTCCTGGTTGTGTTGCTGCAGCCAGCCGCTAATACACCGATCTTACCTAAAGCTTTCTTCTTTGCAGTCTCCATTGTTCATTAAACAAATTGCAAAAGATTCACCAACACACATGTCCAGAATACTGTGGAATTTTGCGATGAAAACCAAGCTTTTTGTACTGGATACAATGGTGTCCGAATACTTCCGTTTCAACGATTGACGTCACGCGCATACGTCATCATACATAGACGTTTTCAACCGGAAGTTTAGCGGGAAATTTAAATTTGCACTTTATAAGTTAACCCGGTCGTATTGGCATGTGTTGCAATGTTAATATTTCATCATTGATATATAAACTATCAGACTGCGTGGTCAGTAGTAGTGGGTTTCAGTAGGCCTTTAAGCTTCAACAGCACCATGGACAGTTACACACACGCATGGTTACACTGACAGCAGACAGGAGGCACAAAGCAGCAACATAAAATACATTAATGACGATGTTCACAAGTCTGATTCTCAAGTCTCCAGGATTTTTTGCATATTTCTGAATTGCTTTAATGTATCAACATAGCGGATATGAGAAGGGATATTGTTTCAAAACTGTACTGCCCTCACTGAGAAGACAGAGTGGCTGAAGGCACTTTTCCTGACAGGATTTATCAGGAGGCGGATCTAGTTTGTCCTTTGCTCACATGTACAACATCAGAAAGTGGTGGTTGGGCCAAACCACGTAAGGTTTTCAAAACCAAATTAGCATTATGAAATTTTACCAAATATTCCCAGTTCAGTAGTTGATATTTGTCCAATATATTACGGTGGTGATAACGAAAATATTTCATGTCCAGGATTTTCAGAGACTGCTTATTTAGACATAGCGGATCAGTTTCAGTGTTGACTGAAACAGTGAGAAAAATGTGTGTACTGAACAATAAATTAGCACAGTCTGTATTTAAACTCTCTGACATACTTAAGGTTAGCAATGAATCCCATTTTGGTAGGACATGTAAACTGACAGAGAGGGGTCAGTGGATGCAGAAGCGCAGAGTGCAAAGACTTTCTGCACAGTCAGTTGCTACAGAGCTCCAAACGTCATGTGACCTTCCAATTAGCCCACGTACAGTACGCAAAGAGCTTCATGGAATGGGTTTCCATGGCCGAGCAGCTGCATCTAAGCCATACATCACCAAGTCCAATGCAGTGGTGTAAAAGCACGTCGCCACTGGACTCTAGAGCAGTGGAGACGCGTTCTCTGGAGTGACGAATCACGCTTTTCCATCTGGCAATCTGATGGACCAGTCTGGGTTTGGAGGTTGTCAGGAGAACGGTACATTTCGGACTGCATTGTGTCGAGTGGGAAATTTGGTGGAGGAGGAATTATGGTGTGGGGTTGTTTTTCAGGAGTTGGTCTTGGCCCCTTAGTAGTTACAACACAGATCTTTTCTCCTGCAATAAACGCCCCAGGATCTGGTAAATCAGATTTCCTCTTAGTAAAAAACATACTTTGTCTTTTTAACATTTAAATGAAGACATGAGTTGTAAAGCCATTTAGAAACAGACTCCATAGTTTTAGAACATTTTTTTGCAACTTCCTGCTTGTCCTTCCTATATGTACACAGATCACGGTATCATCTGCGTACATTTGTCCTTCACATTCAGAGCACACAGATGGCAGGTCATTGACTAAATAAAAGTGGCCACAGAATTGAACCCTGTGGCACACCTACGTCATTAACAGCTGTGTTCTATCATCTAAATTAGACTTCATCCAATGTATAGCATCAGGAGAGAAATTGAATAGTGCCAATTTTGAGATGAGAACGTCATGACTAATGGTATCAAATTGTCCGTCTTGGATTTTACATTTTCAATAAAAATGGTCGGCGAGTTGTTAAGATGGGCCGATAGCTAGTCTGCAACACACCTCTCAGCAATCTTTGATAACACAGGGAGAAGGCTAATAGTAGTTTGTGACCTCATTTGTTTTTTTCCCGACTTAGGCCATGTCTACACTAAGTCGTTTAACCCCTTAAACGAATGATTATTTAGCCTAAGCCCCGTTTCAGCCACACTAAACCAGCGTTTAAGGTCCCTCTCCTCGGACAATTTTTTACACGGGTAAGTCAGCCGTGTAATTCTTGAATCTCCGGCACTTAGCTTTGTATGGACTCATTGATTGTTTACAAAGTGAGTTCGGAGAGGAAGTGACGCCAGAAAGAATGCGCCCACATAGGACGTGACGCCAGAAAGAACGCGCCACAGCCAGCTTCATAGTAAAGCGGTTTCGTAACTCGGAGCTAACCACTGGAAATATGGAGGCGAGTCATCCAGACATGTCCGTGTTTCTCCTTCTTCTACATGTACAGATGTAACCGGTGGTCTTTCCCTCTGCGTTGTGTGGCTTTAATGGAACACGACCGACACCATGGATTGCTCAGCTGCACTTTACTGATAATACACAACATACAATTGTCGTCAGTAACTTTTTGCCATCGTCAAGTCCCTCTCCTGTTATCGTGGACAAAAGGGGAGCGTACAACAGTGAAATAAACATACCTGATAATACACAGAATACAATTGTCGTCGGTAACTTTTTGCCATCGTCAAGTCCCTACACAAATATAATACAGAAAAAGATAGTGAACTTAAATTCTTAACATGACAATACAATTACCTCTCCCGTTATCGTGGACAAAAGGGAAGTTGGAAGGCGTGTCCAACGCATATAAAAAGACAGGTGTCACAGTAGTTATTGCAGTACGAGGGACAACGAGACAATGGCTCCACATTGACAAAACATCGAACAATATCCAGGTATTTACATGTAACTTACACATTTTGTGTAATTATAACAATAATAAAGCATTATAAAATACATTATTTACAAGACATAATTGACCCTGTTACACAGACGCTTGTGGTAATCACACATGAATACCTTAAGAGAAAGTGATTGCAGCTATTTGGGATACAACACTTCTCAGACGGCAAGATAATTTTACAATGTCCGGCAGGTCAGCTGTGATTCTACTTAGCGAAAAACTTTGTCCATTTGTCGAAGGAGAGTCAATGAGAATGCGGGCTCCCGTGGATGGGATAAAAAAGATAGCATGTCCTTTGTACTACCCGGTAGTCGAGGAAAACGGCGAATGCATTTGGACTGGCAAAGCAGACTGTATCAGTTATTGTCTGCCATGTATGTCGCGGACTCAACGTCTAGGTCCAGAGTATATAAAGTCACCAAAAAGGAATGGACAATGAAGGTGAAGGCAAAAGAGTGAGGAGTGTCCTGACCAGATATCTAGATCCCTAGATTGATTAATGTTAAATGTTCTTTATCACATTGTTTACATGTCTAATAAAGATTTGATTAATTTATGATGTCTCAGGTGTGATTCACTACAATAGGGCCCCACAGCACACTGTATTCCAGGTAATTGAAATACCACAACACTGGATATTGTTCAGATAAGTTAAACTTCTGGATCTGCCTCCCCGGAGCCTTTTGGCCATGGAGAACAGCTGCTCGGTCTCTGCCACACCAGAGTCCGTTTGGAGAGACTGGAGGAGATGCAGATGAAGAGACAGGGCTGTGGAGCTAGCACTGAGCACTGGGACGGACAAGCTTCACAATGTCTTGGCAGAATGAGCAGGTATCGGACACCTCGGTCTCCTTAGACGCATCCTCACTCATCCATGCAGATTGGACACTGGCCGAGAGTTAGTGGGCGGCCGAGGGTGGAGTCGGCTATCTTGGTTGCTTTGTTGGGTCTGCTCCTGTCTCTGGCCATGCTCCCTCCACCCCAGCAGACGATGGCGTGGAACAACCGCAGAGGCCACCACAGTTTGTATGTTTCTTTTACTTTTTATTCATAGCTGTATGTAGAAGTGGATGGTTGCATCATCTCTGCTCTTTTAATGTCTTTAATGTCCTTTGTATTCTTTGATGTTTGATGTTTCCCTCTTACACACATGTTTATGTGTGTAATGGCTATGCGTTGTTTTTCCCTTGGCCTCAGTCTGGACCCCCTCTCCAAGAACGATTTTTTTTTCTCAAACCCCCCATTGTTTACCTGTATCTCACCTTTTTTGTAAGGGGTGCTGGAAGTTGGCAGACCCGTCAGCGATCCTGTTCTGTCTCCTTGTAGTGTTTGTCTGATCTTGAATTGGATTGTGCTGACAATTTGTATTTCCCCTCAGTGATTAATAAAGTATTTCTGATTCTGATTCTGACTTAAGAACTTGCACACGAAGCAACACTGGAGGTGACTATGACGTGCGCATTTTCCGCGCATGCGTACTAGGTCGCGTTGCGCCTGCAGACGGAGGAGGGTGGGGGTCTTGAACGGCGCACTGCAAAGTCAGTGTTTAAACAAGAAAAAATAATACAAAAATTGCTTATTTGAACCAAGCAAAATTATCTGCCAATAGAACAAGAAAATTTGGCTTGTCAAGACTTTCCAAAACAAGTCAAATTAGCTAACCTCAATGAACCCAAAAATACCTTAAAATAAGTATATTCTCACTAATAACAACTGTACTACTATGTGAGTACATATTTTCTATTGTTTCATTGAAAATAAAACAGCAAAGTCCATTTGGCTGTCATCTGTTTTAATTATCAGACACAATTGTGCCAAAGTCACGATTTTTTTTTACATGCTTAAAATAAGAAATTATTACTTTAAAAAAGTAGTTTTATACTCGTGAGTGTTGATGACACAGCTTTGCAACAGTTGATATTCTAGTTTCAAGCATGTTTTACTCAATATAGGTCATCAAATCTCAGCAACAAGCTGTAATATCTTACTGAGATCATTTAGGACCAAAACCCTTAAAACAAGTAAAACACTAACATAAAATCTGCTTAGTGAGAAGAATTATATTATCAGACAGAAAATAAGCAAATGTCACCCTAATTTGAGATATTTAATCTTACTTAGATTTCAGATTTTGCAGTGTGGCATTGTGGACAGGGATAAGGTTTAGTGTAAACGGGGCCTTAAAGACAGGCATGGCAATGGCTGGAATATTGCTTTACGGTAAAAGAGGTTCCTCGTCACTTTCAACTCATCCCTTTTTCCCAGCAGCACTCAGTGGGGGTGCACTTTATGAGTCCCTATGGGAAACAACCCCCTCTTACAAGTCTCTCTTCTCTTCACTCCCGTATCGTTGCTTCCCTCCCTGCAGGGAAAGCTCCACGACCCCCAAGGGATGGGCATCATTCCCCGGATTGCCGAAGACATCTTCCATTACATATTTGCCATGGAGGAGAACCTAGAATTCCACATCAAGGTCAGTTGGTGCTGTGCTGCACTTTGTGGCACAAACAGTACAGTATGTGCTGGCACGGCGCTCAGACCTGTGATGTAATAATCCTCTGGTGGGCTGCTGTGTAATCAGCCTAGCATCAATAAATCACCATGTTTGAAACACTGTAATCCCGCAGTATTTGTTACGCTGCAGGATAATGCCTTCAAACAGTGCAGCAAATAACAACCGCTATTGTTCCCCTTGCAGGTATCCTACTTTGAGATCTACATGGATAAAATCCGTGACCTGCTGGACGGTGCGTGCTTATGGCGCAAATAGCCGCTTTAATATTCAACAATAAGGACAGTATCCTATCCTTCTTACTGTATTTATTATCTGCTTCACATAGCATGGAAAGCACACATTGAAGACTCTTATTACACACACACATACTCTATGTATATAAATTGTATGCACAAATGAGGCATATGGTTCCATAAGACTGGGTCTGTGGTGGAGAAAAGCTTCAAATAGTATGCAGATAATCCTTTAAGTCAAGAAAAAGGGAGAACTAGCTGCATGGCAGTGTTTCCTACATGACTGCAATCCACACTATATTGCCAAAAGTATTTGGCCACCCATCCAAATGATCAGAATCAGGTGTCCTAATCACTTGGCACAGTCACAGGTGTATAAAATCAAGCACTTAGGCATGGAGACTGTTTCTACAAACATTTGTGAAAGAATGGGCCGCTCTCAGTGATTTCCAGCGTGGAACTGTCATAGGATGCCACCTGTGCAACAAATCCAGTCGTACATTTTCCTTGCTCCTAAATATTCCAAAGTCATAAGAAAATGGAAGCGTTGGGGAACAACAGCAACTCAGCCACCAAGTGGTAGGCCACGTAAACTGACAGAGAGGGGTCAGTGGATGCTGAAGCGCATAGTGCAAAGACTTTCTGCACAGTCAGTTGCTACAGAGCTCCAAACTTCATGTGACCTTCCAATTAGCCCACGTACAGTACGCCGAGAGCTTCATGGAATGGGTTTCCATGGCCGAGCAGCTGCATCTAAACCATACATCACCAAGTCCAATGCAAAGCGTGGGATGCAGTGGTGGAAAGCACGTCGCCACTGGACTCTAGAGCAGGGAAAATGTGCTCTCTGGAGTGATGAATCACGCTTTTCCATCTGGCAATCTGATGGACCAGTCTGGGTTTGGAGGTTGCCAGGAGAACGCTACATTTCGGACTGCATTGTGCCGAGTGTAAAATTTGGTGGAGGAGGAATTATGGTGTGGGGTTGTTTTTCAGGAGTTGGGCTTGGCCCCTTATTTCCAATGAAAGGAACTTTGAATGCTCCAGGATACCAAAACATTTTGGACAATTCCATGCTCCCAACCTTGTGGGAACAGTTTGGAGCGGGCCCCTTCCTCTTCCAACATGACTGTGCACCAGTGCACAATGCAAGAACTATAAAGACATGGATGACAGAGTCTGGTGTGGATGAACTTGACTGGCCTGCACAGAGTCCTGACCTGAACCCGATAGAACAGTGGTCCCCAACCTTTTTGTAGCTGCGGACCGGTCAACGCTTGAAAATGTGTCCCACGGACCGTGGAGGGGGGGTTATTTTATTTATTTTTTATTTTTTATAAAGAAATACAATCATGTGTGCTTACGGACTGTATCCCTGCAGACTGTATTGATATATATTGATATATAATGTATATATTGGGTTTTTTATGTTGATTTAATAAAAAAATAAAATATATATATATTTTTTTATTTTCTACATTTCTTTTGCGGCCCGGTACCAATAGGCCCGGTGGTTGGGGACCACTGCGATAGAACACAGTTGGGATGAATTAGAACAGAGACTGCGAGCCAGGCCTTCTCGACCCTCATCAGTGTGTGACCTCACTGATGCGCTTTTGGAAGAATGGTAGAAAATTCCTATAAACACACTCTGCAACCTTGTGGACAGCCTTCCCAGATGAGTTGAAGCTGTAATAGCTGCAAAAGGTGGGCCGACATCATATTGAACCCTATGGGTTAGGAATGGGATGGCACTTTAAGTTCATATGTGAGTCAAGGCAGGTGGCCAAATACTTTTGGCAATATAGATTATGTGGTGATGCTCTCATCTAATTTTCCTGATTGGCCACGACTCGTGTGTATGTGATTTTTAACAAGCATTTGGGAGATACAAAAAGTGAGTAAAAAACATGAAAACCTAAACACGTATGTTTAGTAGAAACACAGTAAACACATGTTGAGCGCTGCTAAATCATTCCAGCTGTGGTATATGAATTTCCGCGGCTATTTCTACAATAAAATATTTTCATGTCTAGACCATACAATAGCCATTCATGACATTTTAGGGATGTTTTATAACATTATAGAAGCCTTCGAGACATGAACTATCACCCCTTTAGTCACCCTTACACTATTTTTATCAATTCAGTCCAATATACACTATATTGCCAAAAGTATTTGGCCACCTGCATTAACTCACATATGAACTTGAAGTGCCATCCCATTCCTAACCCATAGGGTTCAATATGATGTGGGTCCACCTTTTGCAGCTATTACAGCTTCAACTCTTCTGGGAAGGCTGTCCACAAGGTTGCGGAGTGTGTTTATAGGAATTTTCCACCATTCTTCCAAAAGCGCATTGGTGAGGTCACACACTGATGTTGGTGGAGAAGGCCTGGCTCTCAGTCTCCGTTCTAATTCATCCCAAAGGTGTTCTATCGGGTTCAGGTCAGGACTCTGTGCAGGCCAGTCAAGTTCATCCACAACAGACTCTGTCATCCATGTCTTTATGGACATTGCTTTGTGCACTGGTGCACAGTCATGTCGGAAGAGGAAGGGGCCCGCTCCAAACTGTTCCCACAAGGTTGGGAGCATGGAATTGTTCAAAATGTTTTGGTATCCTGGAGCATTCAAAGTTTACTTTCACTGGAACTAAAGGGCCAAGCCCTTCTCCTGAAAAACAAGCCCACGCCATACTTCTTCCACCAAATTTCACACTTGGCACAACGCAGTCCGAAATGTAGCGTTCTCCTGGCATCCTCCAAACCCAGACTCGTCCATCAGAAATTTCACGACTGGATTTGTTCCATTCACACACACATTCACACACTGATGCCGGGAGCTGCCATGCAAGGCCCTAACCACCAGCCATCAGGAGTAAGGGTGACGTGTCTTGCTCAAGGACACAATGGAAGTGACTTGGTTGGTAGAAGCTGGGGATTGAACCAGGAACCCTCAGGTTGCTGGCACGGCTACTCTCCAAACAGCGCCACGCCGGGCTTCTAATGAATGTTAATAACATAAAAACGTTAATTATAATAGTTTGACAAAAACAATTTTGCAGCACAAACAAATGGAAGTATTATTTTTAATCTTTGAAATGATCAGGAGGGCCAACTTAGGTCTTTGCAAAGCAATAGTCGGTGTTTGTATTAGATTGGTGCAAGATATTATCATGTTGGTTAAGTGGTCTGTGGTCATGGTCTACATCAGAGTTTTTCAACCTTTTCTGAGCCAAGGCACATTTTTTTCATAAAAAAATACAGAGGCACACCACCAGCAGAAAAGGTTAAAAAATGAAACTCCACCGGCTTGTCGTGCCGGTGGAGTTTCATTTTTTAGTTTCCTGTGTGTAGCGCTTTAGTTCCTGTCTTGCGCTGTTATTTTGGTGACCCTTCCTGTTGTGTTGGCGTTCTCCTGTAGCAGCTTGACGCCTTCCTTTGAGCGCTATTCCACGCACCTGCTTTGTTTTCGCAATCAAGACTATTTATCTATTTAACTGCTATCCTTCTTTGCGGGGACATTGTTGATCGTCATGTCATGTACGGATGTACTTTGCGGACGCCGTCTCCACTCCGCACGCTGTAAGTTTTTGCTGTCGTCCAGCATTCTGTTTTTGTTTACTTTGTAGCCAGTTCAGTTTTGCATAGCCATCCCTATGCTCCAGTGTCTTTTCCTAAGCCTTTTGTTCATTTTTCGTTTAAGCGTTATACATACCTTTTAACCTGCACACTGTGCTCTGCATCTTGGGATCACGACAAACCATCCTCGACGCGTTCCGACTTCTACAAAGCAATGAACTACCCGCTGCCACCTACAGATTTGGAGTATTACATGGTTACCCTGCCGAGCTCTACACAGCACAGGCATTAGACAACAGCACATTATTGTAGTAATTGATTTGCAAAAAATATTTTTTGGACCAATTAGGTGAAGTTGCGGCACAGTGGTTGAAAAACAATGACCTACAGCAGACCTGGGCATTCTGCGGCCTGCGGGCCACATCCGGCCCTTTGTGCGTCCCTGTCCGGCCCGCGTGAGGCCAATTATAAATTACATAATAAATTTAAAAAAGTATCTATGTCGAGTGTGCAATACAACGGTGCTGCTTTTGTTTTGAAAATCGTTATTTGTATTACTTCCGTGTGGACGTATGCGTGTGCGTGATTGTGAGCGAATGTGAACAGCTGCAATCGCAAATTACAAAATAAAGTTGAAAAAACATCTATGTCGTGCGCGCAATACAACTGTGCTGCTTTTATTTTGAAAAGTATTATTTATGGGCGTGTGTAACCTGCGAGTGAAGGTGCACATGCAGCGACAAGTGATGCACGCTTTACACCCGAGACGCTAAAAAGAGAAAAGTTGATGAAGAATGGCGTGTTTCCAACAAGACATGGACTGCCAAGCAACGTTCCCTCTAAGGTGCGCGCCTGCGCAATTGCGCACTGCTCAAGCGTCTGCTGCGCGCAGCAAATATATGCCGCGCACCAAATCAAATCCCATCTGAATTCTAAACAAAATAAACATATTTATTCTATGTAATTTTGCAATGCAACTTTGAGTGACAGTGACAACTAGCGGCCCTAACGGTGTTCGTCAACACCGTTCAATTGAACACCGTTCAATTATTGTAACGTCTATCGAGATGCTTCGAGGACAGGAATTATATCAATCACTTTATTGAGCAAAACTGTTTATATTCGGACATAACCACACCAAAAACATGAATAAAACACTTCTATCTCGAAAAACTAGTCATTTTCTGCCGTACAAACCAGGCCAAAAGCAACTTGTCATCAGTCACCAACACGCATACCACTAAGCCACTGGTGCGTTTATGGCCACACAAAAAGTCGGACAACTCAAACACCACACAAAGTTACACTATGACTCCTCAGTCATATGTGTGCTTATTTTACTGTCATTTATTATTAATGTTAATTTATTTATATTAGTCATGGAATGCTGTTACACACACTATGTTGAAGTATTACTATTATTATTATTATTATTATTTATCTTACGGTATATATCAAAAATAATATTGGGCAAAATGTAATTGAAATATTGTGGATGTGGCCCTCAAGCAGTGCTCGGGTTGCTCATGCGGCCCCCGGTAAAAATTAATTGCCCACCCCTGACCTACACCATACGTGTGTGTGTGTGTGTGTTCCTCTGTCTAACAATAACCTCCTTCTCCCTTCACTGCAGTGACAAAAACCAACCTGTCCGTGCATGAAGACAAACACAGAGTTCCTTACGTGAAGGTGAGTCATCCTCATGTTGACGAGTGATTAATAGGAAAGATCCCACAGCAGTTATTGAAACATTATCCATTACAAAAAATAATAGGTCTCTTTTTGTTGAAGACGTTTCAGTGTCGCCTCCATTCCACCTTTGTGGAGTATATGACCTGATGATGACTGACAATCTACACACATATTTTTCTATACCAGAATAGAATTGCACTTCAAAAGTAGCTAGAAATCACTGAAATTCAAGTATTTCTTATATATATATATATATATATATATATATATATATATATATATATATATATATATATATATATATATACAAACTCTGTTTCCATATGAGTTGGGAAATTGTGTTAGATGTAAATATAAACGGAATAAAATGATTTGCAATTCATTTTCAACCCATATTCAGTTGAATATGCTACAAAGACAACATATTTGATGTTCAAACTGATAAACATTTTTTTTTTTTGCAAATAATCATTAACTTTAGAATTTGATGCCAGCAACACGTGACAAAGAAGTTGGGAAAGGTGGCAATAAATACTGATAAAGTTGAGGAATGCTCATCAAACACTTATTTGGAACATCCCACAGGTGAACAGGCAAATTGGGAACAGGTGGGTGCCATGATTGGGTATAAAAGTAGATGCTCAGTCATTCACAAACAAGGATGGGGCGAGGGTCACCACTTTGTCAACAAATGCGTGAGCAAATTGTTGAACAGTTTAAGAAAAACCTTTCTCAACCAGCTATTGCAAGGAATTTAGGGATTTCACCATCTACGCTCCGTAATATCATCAAAGGGTTCAGAGAATCTGGAGAAATCACTGCACGTAAGCAGCTAAGCCCGTGACCTTCGATCCCTCAGGCTGTACTGCATCAACAAGCGACATCAGTGTGTAAAGGATATCACCACATGGGCTCAGGAACACTTCAGAAACCCACTGTCAGTAACTACAGTTGGTCGCTACATCTGTAAGTGCAAGTTAAAACTCTCCTATGCAAGGCGAAAACCGTTTATCAACAACACCCAAAAACGCCATTGGCTTCGCTGGGCCTGAGCTCATCTAAGATGGACTGATACAAAGTGGAAAACTGTTCTGTGGCCTGACGAGTCCACATTTCAAATTGTTTTTGGAAACTGTGGACGTCGTGTCCTCCGGACCAAAGAGGAAAAGAACCATCCGGATTGTTATAGGCGCAAAGTTGAAAAGCCAGCATCTGTGATGGTATGGGGGTGTATTAGTGCCCAAGACATGGGTAACTTACACATCTGTGAAGGCACCATTAAGGTACATACAGGTTTTGGAGCAACATATGTTGCCATCCAAGCAACGTTACCATGGACGCCCCTGCTTATTTCAGCAAGACAATGCCAAGTCACGTGTTACATCAACGTGGCTTCATAGTAAAAGAGTGCGGGTACTAGACTGGCCTGCCTGTAGTCCAGACCTGTCCCCCATTGAAAATGTGTGGCGCATTATGAAGCCTAAAATACCACAACGGAGACCCCCGGACTGTTGAACAACTTAAGCTGTACATCAAGCAAGAATGGGAAAGAATTCCACCTGAGAAGCTTCAAAAATGTGTCTCCTCAGTTCCCAAACGTTTACTGAGTGTTGTTAAAAGGAAAGGCCATGTAACACAGTGGTGAACATGCCCTTTCCCAACTACTTTGGCACGTGTTGCAGCCATGAAATTCTAAGTTAAATATTATTTGCAAAAAAAAAAAAAAATTTGAGTTTGAACATCAAATATGTTGTCTTTGTAGCATATTCAACTGAATATGGGTTGAAAAGGATTTGCAAATCATTGTATTCCGTTTATATTTACATCTAACACAATGTCCCAACTCATATGGAAACGGGGTTTGTATATATATATATATATATATATATATATATATATATATATATATATATATATATATATATATATATATATATATATATATATATATATATATACATTAGGGGTGTGGGAAAAAATCGATTCAAATTCGAAATGTGATTCTCACATCGATTCTCATTTTTAAAAAATCTATTTTTTTATTTGTATTTATTTATTTAAATTTTTTTTTTTTTTTTTAAATTAATCAATCCAAAAAAAAAAATACACAGCAATACCATAACAATGCAATCCAATTCCAAAACCAAACCCGACCGAGCAACCCTCAGAACTGCAATAAACAGAGCAATTGATAGATAGATAGATAGATAGATAGATAGATAGATAGATAGATAGATAGATAGATAGATAGATAGATAGATAGGTCTTTATTGTCATTGCACAAGTACAACGAAACTTTGTTTTCAGCACAAACCTGTTCAAGATTAGACAAACAAACAGTGTACAGCAGTGGTCCCCAACCTTTTTGTAGCTGCGGACCGGTCAACGCTTGAACATTTGTCCCACGGACCGGTGGTGGGGGTGTGGGGGGGGGTGTATTTAAAAAAAAAAATTAAAAAAAATATATATATATTTTTTTCCCATAAAGAAATACAATCATGTGGGCTTACGGACTGTATACCTGCAGACTGTATTGATCTATATTGATATATAACGTATATATTGTGTTTTTTATGTTGATTTAAAAAAAATAAAAATAAATAAATCATTTTTTTTTTATTTCTTGTGCGGCCCGGTACCAATCGGTCCGCGGCCCGGTGGTTGGGGACCTCTGGTGTACAGGGTTACAGAACAGGAACGCTGATGGGTCGCCACAAGGCGCCCCGTAAAAGATGGGGAAAAAGGTAAAACGCTGGGGAAGGATGAGTAAAAAAATACAATCCCCCTTAGGAGCCCAGTCTGGAGTGGAAAAAAACCCTCCATAGCAAAGCACATATACATATTACAACATACATCTCGAGATATCTAGCAACAGAGGGAAGGGGCGGAGTAATGGTGGTAGGCCGCAGCTCTCGGCGCTGATCATCCTTCCATCACCCCTATGGGATTTGCGTCGAGGGTGTTTGGTTTGGGGGGTTGTGGGGGTGTATAAGTGCCGTATATTTTTGTGGATGCATGTTGTTTGTATGTAAGTCTACAGTGTGTCTCTGTTCCTCTGCCTTGATTCTTGTGCAGCCGATAAGTCCAAAGTCAAGGTGTGTGTTCATGAGAGACAAGAAGGGAGTTTGTTGTGTCTTCGCCGCACTGTCCTTCGGGAGAGTCTGGAAGCCAGGGAAACAATCCAAGTTAGAATGAATTGAGAATTGAGAGGAGACACAAACACGACACAGAACAAACCAAAAGTAGTGAAACAAAAATGAATATTATCAACAACAGTATCAATATTAGTTACAATTTCAACATAGCAGTGATTAAAATTGATATTATCATTAGTCATTTATAAAAATAAGAAAAAAAGAACAATAGTGTCACAGTGGCTTACACTTGCATCGCATCTCATAAGCTTGACAACACACTGTGTCCAATATTTTCACAAAGATAAAATAAGTCATATTTTTGGTTCATTTAATAGTTAAAACAAATTTACATTATGGCAATCAGTTGATAAAATATTGTCCTTTACAATTATAAGAGCTTATTACAAAAATCTACTACTCTGCTTGCATGTCAGCAGACTGGGGTAGATCCTGCTGAAATCTATGTATTGAATGAATAGAGAATCGATTTTGATTTGAATCGTGACCCCAAGAATCGATATTGAATCGAAACGTGGGACACCCAAAGACTCACAGCCCTAATATATATATATATATATATATATATATATATATATATATATATATATATATATATATATATATATATATATATATGCAAGTGTAAGCCACTGTGACACTATTTTTTATATATATATATATATATATATTTTTTTATGTCTAATGATAATGTTAATGAGGGATTTTTAATCACTGCTATGTTGAACTTGTAACTTATACAGATACTGTTGTTGATAATATTCATTTTTGTTTATTGCAGTTCTGAGTGTTGCTGGGTCGGGTTTGGTTTTGAAATTGGATTGCATTGTTATGGTATTGTTGTGTATTTGTTTGTTGGATTGATTAATTGAAAAAAATAAAATAAAATAAAATACAAATAAAAAAGATTTTTGTAACATCGATTCTGAATCGCACAACGTGAGAATCGCGATTCGAATTCGAATAGATTTTTTCCAATACCCCTACTATATATATATATATATATATATTTATATATATATATACATACACATACATACATACATACATACATACATAAACATATTTAATATATATATACACATACTGTATATTTATATACACAACATATAAATGCGTATGTATATATATATATATATATATATATATATATATATATATATATATATATATATATATATATATATATATATATATATATATGCAGTATATATACATACAGTCGCGATCAAAAGTTTACATACAATTGTAAAGAACATAATCTCATGGCTGTCTTGAGTTTCCAATCATTTCTACAACTCTTATTTTTTTGTGATAGAGTTATTGGAGCACATACTTGTTGGTCACAAAAAACATTCATGAAGTTTGGTTCTTTTATGAATTAATTATGGGTCTACTGAAAATGTGAGCAAATCTGCTGGGTCAAAAGTATACATACAGCAATGTTAATATTTGCTTACATGTCCCTTGGCAAGTTTCACTGCAGTAAGGTGCTTTTGGTAGCCATCCACAAGCTTCTGCTTGAATTTTTGACCACTCCTCTTGACAAAATTGGTGCAGTTCAGCTAAATGTGTTGGTTTTCTGACAGGGACTTTTTTCTTCAGCATTGTCCACACGTTTAAATCAAGACTTTGGGAAGGCCATTCTAAAACCTTCATTCTAGCCTGATTTAGCCTTTCCTTTACCACTTTTGACGTGTGTTGGGGGGTCATTGTCCTGTTGGAACACCAAACTGCGCCCAAGACCCAACCTCCGGGTTGATGATTTTAGGTTGTCCTGAAGAAATTGGAGGTAATCCTCCTTTTTCATTGTCCCATTTAAAGCACCAGTTTCATTGGCAGCAAAACAGGCCCAGAGCATAATACTACCACCACCATGCTTGACGGTAGGAATGGTGTTCCTGGGATTAAAGGCCTCACCTTTTCTCCTCCAAACATATTGCTGGTTATTGTGGCCAAACAGCTAAAATTTTGTTTCATCTGACATCACATGGACAAAGATAAGACCTTCTGGAGGAAAGTTAATCAGTAAAAAGGCACATGATTTTTGCACAGAACTGGATCTTTCGCAGATGCAGTTAGTTGGTGCATGTTTTATCATAAATATGTGTGTGCACGTATCTGTCTTCTCACAAGGGATGCACAGAGCGCTTTGTCACAAGTCCCGACGAGGTGATGGACGTGATAGACGAGGGAAAGGTGAATCGCCACGTCGCCGTCACCAGTGAGTCGCACTCTTGAACTTGTTTCTGCGTATGTCTCCGAACACAAGCTACATGGGTATTCTTTTACCCCTCAGACATGAACGAGCACAGTTCCCGCAGTCACAGCATCTTCCTGATCAGCATCAAACAGGAGAACGTGGAGACTGAGCTCCAGCTTAGCGGGAAGCTTTACCTGGTGGACCTGGCCGGGAGTGAAAAGGTAAACATTTTTATTTAAAAAATGGCAGATAAATAACAAATGTTGTCATCAGCGTATATATTTTTTCTAGGGATTTACTGTACCAACTACAAAGCCCATCAATTTGTTCAAAACTTTTTAAAAACTAAAGTGAGATACTAAAGTGATTTCCAGCATGGAACTGTCATAGGATACCACCTGTGCCACAAATCCAGTCGTGAAATGTCCTCGCTCCTAAATATTCCAAAGTCAACTGTTGGCTTTACTATAAGAAAATGGTAGAGTTTGGGAACAACAGCAACTCAGCCATGAAGTGGTAGGCGACATAAACTGACAGGGGTCAGCGGATGCTGAAGCTCATAGTGCAAAGAGGTCGACATTTGGTGGAGGAGGAATTGTGGTGTGGGGTTGTTTTTCAGGAGTTGGACTTGGCCCCTTAGTTCCAGTGAAAGGAACTTTCAATGCTCCAAGATACCAAAACGTTTTGGATAATTCCATGCTCCCAACCTTGTGGGAACAGTTTGGAGCGGGCCCCTTCCTCTTCCAACATGACTGTGCACAAGTGCACAAAGCAAGGTCCATAAAGACATGGATGACAGTCTGTTGTGGATGAACTTGACTGGCCTGCACAGAGTCCTGACCTGAACCCGATAGAACACCTTTGGGATGAATTAGAACAGAGACTGAGAGCCAGGCCTTCTCCACCAACATCAGTGTGTGACCTCACCAATGCGCTTTTGGAAGAATGGTGGAAAACTCCTATAAACACACTCCACAACCTTGTGGACAGCCTTCCCAGAAGAGTTGAAGCTGTAATAGCTGCAAAAGGTGGACCCACATCATATTGAACCCTATAGTTTAGGAATGGGATGGCACTTCAAGTTCATATGTGAGTCGAGGCAGGTGGCCAAATACTTTTGGCAATATAGTGTACTTGCGGTGGTGGAGGCGTAACTTTGGACGTGACACTGTGACGCCATCATATAATTAGCTCGATCGGAGATGATGCATATGTTTTCTTTGAAAACAAATCTGAGTTATTAATTAGTGTTGACATATATTTTTTGTCATACTAAATCGTTTTTGCTCTATTTTTCCATTTTTGCTGCATGTTGTACAATGTACTTGGTTGAGAATGTTTCCAGAAACTTCTCCAATGTTTTTAATGATTTTTTCTTAATTAAAAATGACTAGCCGCACATCCAGCATCTTTTTCTGGTGTTATTGTAGACAAGTGGCGGCTGATGGTCTTTCAAGTATGGGAAGCTCATTTTCAGCTACTCTCTAAACACAAATACAGTCTATATGAACTTGAAGTGCCATCCCATTCCTAACCCATAGGGTTCAATATGATGTGGGTCCACCTTTTGCAGCTATTACAGCTTCAACTCTTCTGGGAAGGCTGTCCACAAGGTTGCGGAGTGTGTTTATAGGAATTTTTCCACCATTCTTCCAAAAGCGCATTGGTGAGGTCACACACTGATGTTGGTGGAGAAGGCCTGGCTCTCAGTCTCCGTTCTAATTCATCCCAAAATGTGTTCTATCGTGTTCAGGTCAGGACTCTGTGCAGGCCAGTCAAGTTCATCCACACCGGACTCTGTCATCCATGTCTTTATGGACCTTGCTTTGTGCACTGGTGCACAGTCATGTTGGAAGAGGAAGGGGCCCGCTCCAAACTGTTCCCACAAGGTTGGGAGCATGGAATTGTCCAAAATGTTTTGGTATCCTGGAGCATTCAAAGTTCCTTTCACTGGAACTAAGGGGTCAAGCCCAACTCCTGAAAAACAACCCCACACCATAATTCCTCCTCCACCAAATTTCACACTCGGCACAATGCAGTCCAAAATGTAGCGTTCTCCTGGAAACCTCCAAACCCAGACTCGTCCATCAGAAATTTCCCGACTGGATTTGTTGCACAGGTGGCATCCTATGACAGTTCCACGCTGGAAATCACTGAGAGCGGCCCATTCTTTCACAAATGTTTGTAGAAACAGTCTCCATGCCTAAGTGCTTGATTTTATACACCTGTAGCGGGGCCAATTGATTTATTTATTTATTTACATTTATTGATTAGGACACCTGATTCTGATCATTTGGATGGTTGGCCAAATACTTTTGGCAATATAGTGTGTATGTATATATATATATATATATATATATATATATATATATATATATATATATATATATATATATATATATATATATATATATATATATATATATGTACATATATATATATATATATGTACATACATATATATATATATATATATATATATATATATATATATATATATATATATATATATATATATATATATGTGTGTGTGTGTATATATATATATATATATATATATATATATATATATATATATATATATATATATATATATATATATATATATATATATATATATATATATATATATATATATATATATATATATATATTTAAAGATGTTACATTTTGCAAATAAAAGGCCACTTAAAGGATTGTAAAATTGTCCATATCAACACGGGAATGAAGGGGGGAAAAAAATGCTCTGGCAGTGGTTTGCATTTCAGCATCGCTGATTTGCTCGTTTGGCTGTAAATCAAAAAAGAAATTCAGCCTCAGACAGCTCATCCAATCATCATGCAGAAGCTCGGAGTCAAGGCCAGCCGAAACCGAGCCCTCTTATTTCTACAAACCCCGTTTCCATATGAGTTGGGAAATTGTGTTAGATGTAAATATAAACGGAATACAATTATTTGCAAATCATTTTCAACCCATATTCAGTTTTCACAAAGACAACATATTTGATGTTTAAACTGATAAACGTTTGTTTTTTTTGCATATAATCATTAACTTTGGAATTTGATGCCAGCAACACGTGACAAAGAAGTTGGGAAAGGTGGCAATAAATACTGATAAAGTTGAGGAATGCTCATCAAACACTTATTTGGAACATCCCACAGGTGAACAGGCACATTGGGAACAGGTGGGTGCCATGATTGGGTATAAAAGTAGATTCCATGAAATGCTCAGTCATTCACAAACAAGGATGGGGCGAGGGTCACCAATAAAGTTTATGAGTTTGAACATCAAATATGTTGTCTTTGTAGTGCATTCAACTGAATATGGGTTGAAAAGGATTTGCAAATCATTGTATTCCGTTTATATTTACATCTAACACAATTTCCCAACTCATATGGAAACGGGGTTTGTATTTAGTCAATGAAATGTAAACACAAAAGTACATATTTGACCACTTTTTATATTTAGGGGACGCTGAGCTTCCCTTGCAGTCTTAGAGCAATCACCACTGGTTAGATACTTTTGTCGCTGCTCTCGAGCTGGACTTTCTGTCCCTGAAAGAGCGCCACTGTCTTTTAAATATTTGCACATTGCACATTTTGGAGATCGCTGTGCACGTGTATATCTCTGATATATTCAAATACGTCCACACTGCAGACATGCTGTCTCCTCTCTAGACAATGGCCTACGTCTTGGTTACGTCATCATAAATTCCTGTTAGGGCAGTGCTGTTTCGATATATATATATATATATATATATATATATATATCTCCATTCATACAATATATTACTATAGTTTTCACGTAAAAAAAAAAAAGCCATTTATTTTACCATGGCGGGTCACCACGATTAATTACATGCAGAAGTAACCTTGTAAACATTTGTGAACTTCACCCCGAGCTTTCTGAAAGACTGACACTTTACGGTGGTGCTAGATTACAAATGACATTTAAACTCCCTCACATACACCCAAGAGGCTGGCTCTTGCCTTGGCAGGTTGCTAACGTCTCTCTGTGATATCATGTTCAGTCCTTTTAGCAATGCAATCACTTTCTCTGCTCGAGAGAAAACACTTTTTTCTGTGAGTTGAAAGACAATTCTGTGCAGAAAAGCTGAAAATAGAGGTCAAATCAGGGGAAATGTATTGATATAGTTTAGTGTTGATGTACACTATATTGCCAAAAGTATTTGGCCACCCATCCAAATGATGAGAATCAGGTGTCCTAATCACTTGGCCCGGCCACAGGTGTGTAAAATCAAGCACTTAGGCATGGAGACTTTTGTTTCTACAAACATTTGTGAAAGAATGGGCCGCTCTCAGTGATTTCCAGCGTGGAACTGTCATAGGATGCCACCTGTGCAACTAATCCAGTCGGGAAATTTCCTCACTCCTAAATATTCCAAAGTCAACTGTTGGCTTTATTATAAGAAAAGTGAAGAGTTTGGGAACAACAGCAACTCAGCCACCAAGTGGTAGGCCACGTAAACTGACAGAGAGGGGTCAGCGGATGCTGAAGCGCATAGTGCAAAGACTTTCTGCATAGTCAGTTGCTACAGAGCTCCAAACTTCATGTGACCTTCCGAGAGCTTCATGGAATGGCTTTCCATGGCCGGGCAGCTGCATCTAAGCCATACATCACCAAGTCCAATGCAAAGCGTGGGATGCAGTGGTGTAAAGCATGTCGCCACTGGACTCTAGAGCAGTGGAGACGCCTTCTCTGGAGTGATCAATCACGCTTTTCCATCTGGCAATCTGATGGACCAGTCTGGGTTTGGAGGTTGGCAGGAGAACGCTACATTTCGGACTGCATTGCGCCGAGTGTGAAATTTTGTAGAGGTTTATGGTATGGGGTTGTTTTTCATAAGTTGGGCTTGGCCCCTTAGTTCCAGTGAAAGGAACTTTGAATGCTCCAGGATAGCAAAACATTTTGGACAATTCCATGCTCCCAAACTTGTGGGAACAGTTTAGAGCAGACCCCTTTCTCTTCCAACATGACTGTGCACCAGTCCACAAAGCAAGGTCCATAAATACATGGATGACAGAGTCTGTTGTGGATGAAGTTGACTGGCCTGCACAGATTCCTGACCTCAACCCGATAGTCTCCGTTCTAATTCATCCCAAAGGTGTTCTGAGAGCCAGGCCTTCTCCACCAACATCAGTGTCACCAATGCACTTTTGGAAGAATGGTTGACAATTCCTATAAAGACACTCCGCAACCTTGTGGACAGCCTTCCCAGAGGAGTTGAAGCTGTAATAGCTGCAAAGGGTGGACCGACATCATATTGAACCCTATGGGTTAGGAATGGGATGGCACTTCAAGTTCATATGTGAGTCAAGACAGGTGGCCAAATACTTTTGGCAATATAGTGTACATCAGGACTACGCAACTGGCAGCCTGGGGGCCAAATCCGGCCCAGGAGTGGCACCAGACTGTCTTACAAGTTCACTTAAAAAAAACATTTTTGCAGCAGATTCTTAAAAACACTAGAGCCCTGTCATACAGATGGTCTTTGACTAGTTTTTTTTGCTGTAGGTTCTTAAAACACAATAATTTACCAAACAAGAATAATAGTTCACATTAGTGTTGACTGAGAGCTTTGCATGTTCTGCTCAACACTCTCACATCAAATATTAACAAGGTATGTGCAGGAAACCGCTGCTCTGCCTTTTTGTTCTGTGAAATAAAGCCTGATGTAAATTAAATTATCCCATGACAGTTGTGGCATAATGAGGTAAAAGTGTCCTTAAAAAAAATACTGCTTAATGCCAATGTTTTTTTGGAACAGAATAGCTTCCTAGAAATGAGTTGTACTGAATTCCATAGTCAATTTTGTTGTGAACCGTACAATAACTTTCTTTCTGTAACCACAGGGAACCATGGCACCCATACAATTAAACTTTATACAAGCAATGCTCAAACTGCTTTCTTACGTAAATGTTTGATCCAATTGTTGACCATCAATTGTCATATGTAATATGTCTATGTCAGGTCAGCAAGACGGGGGCAGAGGGAGCGGTGCTGGATGAAGCCAAGAACATCAACAGGTCCTTGTCGGCCCTCGGCAACGTCATCTCAGCTTTGGCCGAAGGAACGGTACGATGAAAAGTTTCTTATCAAAGTAGTCTACTTCTTTCTACACATTTTATTTGTTGAAATACTTACATGTGCAGTAGATCCCCACATGTATGTATTTGCGATGTGACATTCGCAGATTTATATTGTCTGCTTTACATGGTAAATTAAGTTCTTTAATAGGGATGCCCGATAATATCGGACTGCCGATATTATTGGCTGATAAATGCTTTAAAATGTAATATCGTAAATTATCGGTATCGGTTTCAAAATTATCAGTATCGGTTTCAAAAAGTAAAATTTATGACTTTTTAAAACGGACGTAGGGAGAAGTACAGAGCGCCAATAAACCTTAAAGGCACTGCCTTTGCGTGCCGGCCCGGTCACATAATATCTATGTTTTTTCACACACACAAGTGAATGCAAGGCATACTTGGTCAACAGCCGTACAGGTCACACTGAGGGTGGACGTATAAACAACTTTAACACTGTTACAAATATGCGCCACACTGTGAACCCACACCAAACAAGAATGACAAACACATTTCGGGAGAACATCCGCACCGTAACACAACATAAACACAACAGAACAAATATCCAGAACCCCTTGCAGCACTAACTCTTCTGGGACGCTACAATATACACCCCCCCTAACCCCTACCCAAAACCCCGCCCCCCCCAAACCCTGCCCACCTCAACCTCCTCATGCTCTCTCAGGGAGAGCATGTCCCAAATTCCAAGCTGCTGTTTTGAGGCATGTTAAAAAAAAAAAAAAGCACTTTGTGACTTCAATAATAAATATGGCAGTGCCATGTTGGCATTTTTTCCATAACTTCAGTTGATTTATTTTGGAAAACCTTGTTACATTGTTTAATGCATCCAGCGGGTCATCACAACAAAATTAGGCATAATAATGTGTTAATTCCACGACTGTGTATATTGGTATCGGTTGATATCGGAATCGGTAATTAAGAGTTGGACAATATCGGAATATCGTACATCGGCAAAAAAGCCATTATCGGACATCTCTATTTTTTATGGTTCCTTAAAAGGGAACTGTACTTTTTTGTAATGTTGCCTATTATTCACAATCCATATGTAAGACCAGAACACATGATTTTCTTTTTTATATGCAGTGCATAAAATACAGCAAGTACAAGGTGGCTAACAATGCAGCGAATGGGAGTACACTATTGCGCTCATAAAGCCCTCTAAAAGAACATCCCAAAACCGCCAACAATAGTCAATAATTTACTCTCGTGATCTGAATATTAACCTAGTGTTGTTATTATAAGTGCGAAGGCAGGCAAACTATTTTAGCGGCACCGTGATTACAGCTTATGCAGCTATTGACATACTGATGCATTTGGATAGTAGAAGGTTGTGGCCATAAACTGAGAAGTTGGTCAACTTTGATATTCAACTTGGACCCGGAGATGACGAGAAAGACACAGAAATAAACTCATTTGTGGTACCTTTTTTGAAAACCCGGGCGAGGAATATGATTAATTCTTCATCTAAACTGGAAGATATGAACATCGATTCAGTCGGCACCCCAGTGAGAGCAGACATTCCTGGGGGTGCAAATAACTGACAATATGACCCGGTCCCTACACACCGGAGCTCTTGTAAAAAGAGCGTCGGATGAGAAGAGCACAGCTCCCTCCCCCCATTCTCGGCACATTCTACAGAGGCACTATAGAGGGCCTACTGACCAACAGCATGTCTGGACTGGAGCCTGCAGTGCCTCAGACTGGAAGTCTCTCCAGAGAGTGGTGAGGATGGCGGAAAAGATCATTAGGACTCCTCTTCCTCCTATCCGGGAGATCGCAAAAAGCCGCTGCCTGACCAGGGTCTTAGAAAATCTGTACAGACTCCTCCCACCCCCACCAAGGACCGTTTTCACTGCTGGACTCTAGAAAGAGGTTCCGCAGCTTCCGTAGCAGAACCTCCAGGTTCTGTAACAGCTTTTTTCCTCAGGCCATAAGACTCTTGAATGCATCATAATAATTCCCTCAATTCACCCCCAAAAAACGTATTAACTCGCTGGAATATAAAGACAATATAACATATATCCATAAACGTGGATGCTTATGCAAAAGTGCAATATATTTATCTGTACAGTAATCTATTTATTTATATCTGCACCTTATTGCTCTTTTATCCTGCACTACAACGAGCTGATGCAACACAATTTTGTTCTTGTCTGTACTGTAAAGTTCAAATTTGAATGACAATAAAAGAAAGTCTAAGTCTCTAACATTGTATAATAAGTGAGTATTTTTTTTTAACGTTTCAGTTTTTATGTTTTGATCAGCACTTTGCAATACTGCTACATGATGCTTAGTGTTTCGCTAAAGCTGCATCTGTTTAGCCCACAGCTTCTAAAACTTGTAGCTCATCCTCCTTATATTCTAGCTCAAAAATCTAAGTTTCTGGATCATCATTTTTTTTCCCAAAGTAGTCTTTGTTGTCTCTTATAAGGTCTGCATGATGAGTAGTGTTGTTATTGAAGGAACAAGTGAAAATGATGATGCGTCTGTGAAATATTTATACTGCTGTATTATTAAATTAAGCAAATTACATGAATAATACATGTTATTATGAATGGGCCTGTTACTACATTACATATATACTTACAGCATGAAAAACCGCTGATGAAGACTTTTGGATGTTTTTTTTTTAGAGCGCTTTAAAGGCAGAATAGAGCAAATACCATTTGTTCCATTGTTAGCTGACTTTTGCCAGCGTTTATTTACCATTTAGAATGCATACAAATGCGTGGGTCTGGGTGTGAAGAATGCGTGAAGTGGATAGTCCCACTTCTTAATGCTCAGTACCCGACCAAATTATTTTTAATATATATCATCTGTTTTGTGTAGTTATTATTTTGTGTCCATGACGGATTATTTAGATATACATAATTTCTTAGGGGGAAAATTGCTTTGGTTTTTATATTTGTTTTCCGTCTGAACTTTTGGTGCGGATTACTAACAAAAACTGAGGCCTTACTGTAAATGCCAAAATCCGGTTGCAGTGCTTGACCAAGAACAATGGGTCTGGATTAAATTTTACCTCATTTCTGTGAGAATCCTGCATGTTACTGAAGCATTAAGGAGTGGTTGGTGAATTTATCCAGGGCGAGTTGCAGTGTGCTCAAACAACCACCAGGTGGCATCTACGAGCAGATAATTATGTATCATCTCTTTCTCTTTTGGACCTATCACGTCTTCACATTAAGGAAACGCCATTCTTCATGCATTCTTCACTCGCACTTTGAGTGAGGGATGAGGCAAAAACCAATCCAGACCTACTGTAGGTACTGTTGAGTCAAACCAGTCTTCCTCTCAGGGATTAAAAATCACTGGTCAATCCCAAATTATTTCGGATAACATATGTTGAGTAAGAAGGACCATCATGACAGAATAGGAATATTATCAAGTTTTACTATAGCTTTAGGAGACCAGTCTTACAGTGCGTTAATAGCAGCATCTAGAAGCGGTCTGAAAATCAAACTGGAAGAGACATCTTATTTAGTACAAAAACAACACCCACCTGCCCAGAAAGGAATACAGCCTCATTGTTCTAAACTGATAAGATAAAAAGGGAGTACATCATACTCCCATAAGCATTCCAAGGAAACGCCATTCTTCATGCATTCTTCACTCGCGCTTTGAGTGAGGGATGAGGCAAAAACCAATCCAGACCTACTGTAGGTACTGTTGAGTCAAACCGGTCTTAATCTCAGGGATTAAAAGTCACTGGTCAATCCCAAATTCTTTCGGATGACATATGTTGAGTAAGAAGGACCATCAAGACAGAATAGGAATAGTATCAAGTTTTACTAAAGCTTTAGGAGACCAGTCTTACAGTGTGTTAATAGCAGAATCTAGAAGCGGTCTGAAAATCGGGAAGAGACAGCTTATTGAGTACGAAAACAACACCCACCTGCCCAGAAAGGGACTACATAATACTCCCAATACACATTCCAACGCCTTCAAGGTACGGCACAGAGTTTACTTGCGGGTGTAAGATACAAGAACAAAGTGTACACATGGGAAAATATTAGCTGCTTCAAACATGACTATGAATAAAGAAATAACTTAAAAATAAATGCATTGTCCACAGTACCCTACCACTGTGGTGATGGGTGCCAAAAAGTGGTCTGGGTTAGTTGTGGTGGTACCTTTCACTACTTTTGTTGCAACAATTGCCACACCATTGTATGCGCAGTGTTCATTTGAAAGTACTTTTAATGCTCTTCGTCTGCTTGCTCCTTCCTGTCCTGTGCAGAAGCCTCATGTGCCGTACCGTGACAGCAAAATGACGCGCATCTTACAGGACTCACTCGGGGGGAACTGTCGCACCACCATGTTTATCTGCTGCTCTCCCTCCAGCTACAATGACACAGAGACCAGGTCCACGCTCATGTTTGGCCAAAGGTAAAGCACACGCCTGGATGCTGCTGCCACATTTGATAAGCCGTTCACGCGCACTTACCTCCAACCGTTTTGCAACCCTTTGCCATTTCTGACGTGGGCTGTAATCATCGTCCAAGCAGACGTTTTGGACGTTAGCGAGATTCGTCACACATAACAGACCACTGTCATTGTGAAGTAAACACAATGTAAAAGATGATCTTCCAGTCAGGCTCTACAAGCGCTTATATGACGCGACTAATCTGCATTTAAAAAGCAACCTGACGTCATGCAGACAATGCAGCCTGCTTTGATTCATTAAATGTACAGTTCATGCACTCAAGTTCACGGATGGCTCCAGGATTTTTTCCTCCCCCAGGGCAAAATACAGAGCACCCACGTGGGATTCATGGCAACTTTCAATCTTTGAAATCATTTTTGTTAAAGTAATCTTGTTGTTGTTAATTTTGTGGCGAGGTTGGTCCGATTTACAAAATTAAAAAGTCACAAATCGTACGGCGCCTATTATTAGCTAAGCTTAAACATAATTTCATTGTGCCCGATAATGAACAAATGACACTATCATTTTGACTTTGATCACATTGCACACGAGCGAATGAAGGGCATAGTTAGTCAACAGCCATACATGTCACACTAAGAGTGGCAGTATGAACAATGCCAACACTGTCATAAACATGTGCCATATAGTGAAACCACACTAAACAACGACAAACACATTTTGGAAGAATATTTGCACCGCAACACAACATAAACACTACAGAACAAATTCCCAGAATTCCCTGCAGCACCAACTCTTCCGGGATGCTACAATATAAACAAACGCCATTGGTGGATCTACACCTAACATCCACTGTAATGATACCACGTACAATAGCGTATCTAGTCGATACTACTATGATTACATCGATATTTTTTATGTTTATAAACTCAGGAAATATGTCCCTGGACACACGAGGACTTTGAATATGACCAATGTATGATCCTGTAACTACTTGGTATCGGATTGATGCCCAAAATTGTGGTACCATCCACAACTAATGTAAAGTATCAAACAATAGAAGTATAAGTGATTATTACATTTTAACAGAAGTGTAGATAGAACATGTTGAAACAGAAAATATAGCAGATATTAACAGTAAATGAACAAGTAGATTAATAATACATTTTCTACCACTTGTCCTTAATAATGTTGACAAAATAATAGGTAGATAAATGACACAATATGTTACTGCATACGTCAGCAGACTAATTAGGACTCTTTGTTTGTTTACTTACTACTAAAAGACAAGTTGTCTAGTATGTTCACTATTTTATTTAAGGACTAAATTACAATAATAAACATATGTTTAATGTACCCTAAGATTTTTTTGTTAAAATAAAGCCAATAATGAATTTTTTTGTGGTCCCCTTTATTTAGGAAAGTACAGAAAAGTACCGAAATACTTTTGGTACCGGTACCAAACTATTGGTATCGGGACAACACTAATACACACAGACCGAGCACCCACTGGCAGAAATGTAGATCGGCGCCTATGCCCCAGGGCTAAAGAGGGGCTAAACATTAATCGATTTTCATGATTTCAGTTCTAATTTGTTTGATAAAATCAGTTATGATACACAGCACAAGCACGTTCCATATACAAGTAGTTTTAACTGAATCTGACAAATGAATTTTCAACAATATAGTTAAGCCTAACGCAAGCAACAATGGCAAAAATGTTTTACGTCCAAAGGTGACAGACACAGTAATGGACAGCGCCTGCTGTTGTAATAACCAGACAATACATCCAAAATGCTACAAGTGTCTTTATTCATATGCAAAAAATGCATCGGCAATAATGTTTCGGATCACAACGTAATAACTTAAAGCCCCACTTAGGAACTTTCAGTTTTGGTTGATTTTGGCGGTGCCAGTGGACCAAAGCGGTCGTGTTTGGCCTGAAGGAAGACCGCATTGAGGACCAGTGCATAGCGTGGTAAATGGTCAGAAACTACTGTCACGTACATACAAACTGACAGACCTGGGCATTCTGCGGCCCGCGGGCCGCATCCGGCCCTTTGTGCGTCCCTGTCCGGCCCGCGTGACGCCAATTATAAATTACAAAATACATTTAAAAAAGTATCTATGTCGAGTGTGCAATACAACGGTGCTGCTTTTGTTTTGAAAATCGTTATTTGTATTACTTCCGTGTGGACGTATGCGTGTGCGTGATTGTGAGTGAATGTGAACAGCGGCAATTACAAAATAAAGTTGAAAAAACATCTATGTCGTGCGCGCAATACAACTGTGCTGCTTTTATTTTGAAAAGTATTATCTATGGGCGTGTGTCCGTGTGTAACCTGCGAGTGAAGGTGCACATGCAGCGACAAGTGATGCACGGTTTACACCCGAGACGCTAAAAAGAGAAAAGTTGATGAGGAACGTTCCCTCTAAGGTGCGCGCCTGCGCAATTGCGCACTGCTCAAGCGTCCGCTGCGCGCAGCAAGTATATGCCGCGCACCAAATCAAATCCCATCTGAATTCTAAACAAAATAAACATATTTATTCTATGGAATTTTGCAATGCAACTTTGAGTGACAGTGACAACAAGCGGCCCTAATGGTGTTCGTCAACACCGTTTACAACACCGTTCAATTGAACACCGTTCAATTATTGTAACGTCTATCGAGATGCTTCGAGGACAGGAATTATATCGATCACTTTATTGAGCAAAACTGTTTATATTCGGACATAACCACACCAAAAACATGAGTAAAACACTTCTATCTCGAAAAACTAGTCATTTTCTGCCGTACAAACCAGGCCAAAACCAACTTGTCATCTGTCACCAACACGCATAGCACTAAACCACTGGTGCGTTTATGGCCACACAAAAAGTCGGACAACTCAAACACCACACAAAGTTACACTATGACTCCTCAGTCATACGTGTGCTTATTTTACTGTCATTTATTATTAATGTTAATTTATTTATATTAGTCATGGAATGCTGTTACACACACTATGTTGAAGTATTACTATTATTATTAATTATTATTATTATTATTATTATTTATCTTACGGTATATATCAAAAATAATATTGAGCAAAATTTAATTGAAATATTGTCGATGTGGCCCTCCAGCAGTGCTCGGGTAGCTCATGCGGCTCCCGGTAAAAATTAATTGCCCACCCCTGCGATAGTACCACAATGATTCATTCAGTATGACGGATTTTTTCACAGTAGGAACCTACATGTTCTACTCAAACTTTATATTTGCGGTTTGCAGTCATTGCAGTGTTTTCTCTTTTTACAATACTTTTTAAGTTTGTTGCGTGACTGGTCGTGTCAGTGTGGAACTGCGAACTACCAAGCTGGCGGCTATTTATTGCTACCACGCAAGTTTCTAATAGCTAACTTTAGCATTAGCATTTTGATTTGAGCATCGAAAGTCACTTCCTATTTTAGCAGTAACAGATAGCATCGGTCTTAAATCCCTCCTTGTCTTTGAGGTCATGCCAGCGGGTGAGAGCAGGGCCAATGTTGATCCTTGACTGTCCATTTACCTGGGTAGCTTCCCTTTCGCTAGTTTTGTCTCCTTAGTCAAAACGTATTGTTTTTTGGTTGTGGTTTTGCATATTATGCCAAAATAGCACTAATTGCACAAAGGCGTTCGCATCGACTTCCATCTTTTTAACGAATGTGCCGTAGATCAGTCTGCACATTTGTAGTTTTTTGTGTGGCAGGGTTCCTGCCACCCTCCTCAAAGTTGCTTAGTGAGGATGCTTTATTATTGTCCATTCTTTAACATGTACAAGACACATAAGAACTGAAATTACATTTTCGGCACAGTCTAATTAAGAGCAGACATACGTTACAGGGAGACAAGACAGGACCGCCAATGGATCAGCCACTTACGGCGCTCCTTAAAAAAGGTGGGAAAAAGGTGATATTGGGAAAGGAGGGAAGAGTAAAAAATATCAGTCAAAGGCTGGACCCTCGGGAGGGGTTCCAGACTGAGTCCAAGGGAAAAAAACTAATTTGCCATAGCACACATAAACATGTTACATATAATCACAACAACTCGCAACATAAGGGGAGAGTTGGGGCCCTGGAGCCCGGCCTGCTGCTATAAAGCGCTACTCAGCCGTCCATCACCCCGAAGGGGAATCAAGCGGTGGTGAAGGCGTGGGGTGGGTGCGTGGTGTGTGTTTGTGTATATGCCCATTGTCTTTGGGTGTAGTGGTGTTGTGTCCATATGCCCGGGCCCGTTCTGCATGCAATGCAAGCAAAGTTCGACTTCCAGGTGTCGTTGAGGAGGGAGGGAGGCCAAAAGCGTCCATCTTTGACAGTATTCGGGGGATGTTTTCAGAACAGCCTGCTCCTGTTGTTGCATCAAGGCCATTCGAGGGAGTCAAATCGTAGATTAGGATTTTTTTTCTATTTGTCCATGTTGGCTCTCATATCCAATTTTACCCTTTCAACAAGCTTCTCCATGATGTGATCCATCTTGCGATTCAGTTCAGAAATCGCCCCAGACTGTGATCCCACAGCCCGGCCCAAACCTTCCATTGCGACGAACAGCCTTTGGGCTCCTTGAGTGGCTGCCATCGTCTTCCGAATTTGACGATACCAGTGCCAGTGAAAGCAATACAGACCCCCTCCCCAGGCCATGACAGAGGTGTCATTAAACTAGTTGTAAGTCCATGTATTATCTCAAAAGTTATGAACATATTTTATGAAAGTGGAAAAGTTACTTAGTGCTGCTTTGAGATATTACTAATAGTGAAATTAATAATAGGCCTACAAAGTGCACCCGTATTGTCGCCAGAAGAAGTGCAAACAGCTCCGTTTACAAATGGTCGCTCTGGAGGAGCGGGACAAAAACGTTCATATTCGTGCTGTGATTGGGAAGCCATAAGAATGAGCTGCACATTCAAAAAGGTGTTTGGAAATATGGACTCGGTGGTGTGATTGGGCCACAGAAAGATGGACTCAGCCCGGTTATAGGCTTAGCAAAGATGGAGTCACGGAGACGATTGGCTACCATGAAGCGGTCCCGTTTTGTGGGCGGTCTCATTATCCATTTCTACCATATATGGGTAATCCGTGGATGTGAACAGTGGGACAACACAAATAGGGCGAATTCCATTGTCAATAAAAGTTAAAAAGAGTGTCATACTTTGTGTGACTTCTTCTGGGCGCAACAACAACACAATAAGCTGACAAACGACACATTCAGTAGTTTTTTTTAGAGCGCATCGATATTAGGTACACAAGATCAGTTTGAATGCACATATTCAATCAGTGTTGCTTTATCTCATACAATAATTTGTGCATTTCAAGCACAATGAGCGTCACCTGTGCTCATGGACCCTCCCCTGCGAAAGCTAAAATTTCACAGCTCTGCGGTCCGTGTTGCAGCTGACGCGGAGCTAAAATTTCTGTGGGAGGGTATGCAGGGGGAGGAGAAAGACGGCTTCGCTTACAGAAGCAACGTGACGACAGAGTATATTTCAGCCTTTAGGTCAAACAGAAACAGTTGCTCTTTCAGCCAGAAAAAGGAGGAGGAACCCTCTGGAGAAGTCTAGTAGAAAGTCTGGACGCCAGGCAAAAAAGACTAAACTTTGCTGTTCTAAGAGACGGCTGGGCTCTTAAGCCCAATAGATCGATTGGGATTGCAGAGACATCGCAACCACTCCGGGGGGTGGCCAGGACTCCAGGTCCACCTGAGTCTTTGAGACAGCGCTGTGGGATGTCAAGTATTCCAGACTATAAGGAATTGTTGAAACCCTTCCAAGACAGTCAAAGCGCGAGGGACAGTGAAGACATTGAGACTGCCCTGGGTGGGAGGGAACCACTGGTTGTGTGATGCCGTTTGAGGAGAGCGCCATCTGGGTTCCCAAGAAAGATCAGAGGTCAGGCAATGAAACACGGGACAAGAACACTGTATGTGGGGAACCAAGACACATCAAGCTTTGACTGTAATCTGAACCTGAATCTAAATCCAGGTGTAGATTAATGAGTTCAGGGCCAGAATCGTCTGTTGGAACGGTCAGAATCACTCCAAGAAGTGGGAGACAGAAAAAAGAACATAATGAAGAGTGGAAACAGGATAATCAGGCACACACACATTTGGACGCACAAGGGAAACAGGACCAATTAAGGAATAAGGCTGAGGGTTGGCATTCTAGCACCAATCAGGGCGCCTGTGTTATGTGCTTCTTGCCAGGTCCATTTATTTTAGTCGGAGTCTTGTATAAAGAGGCACCATAACTGCACGCAATTGCTGTCGTTTTGACGTCAGTCTGTTTTTGTCAAATCATCTCTTAGATTTATCAATTTATTCTTAAACAAATTGCTTGAAAGTGCCACATCCAGTATGCACCAGGAGTGAGACACGTAAAACCCGATGCAAAGTGGGTCACTTCAGCGACGCATTCCGTTGACATTAGAAATCACTTTTTTCTTTTATGTGAAAGAATACATAAAACATCCTGTTCAACAAAAATATCCAAGTTAGGCATCATACTGTGCAGTGTGAACGTAGCCAAAAACATGACAGAAAGACAGAGAACTAATAGTGCGTTCCGTTTACCTCGGAAGTTGTAAGTCGGAGCTGGGAATGACGTGTTGTGAGAGTTCCAAGTACTAGGTCGAAAATCAAGGTGGCCACATCCGAAAAAGCTATTCTTGCGTTTGCCCTGTCTGAATACAAACAATTGTGCACTCTTTCTGCAACCTTCAAGCATAGTGGATGAAGAGGGAACACAGACACTATTGCTAGCGATGTAGAATGTATATACCAAATAAAAAAAAATGGTTTATACAACAGTAACGTTACCATATATAAACAAACATCCAACAATACGTTGTATACGACTGATTTAGTGCGACAAAAACTAATCAGAAATTCTAAAATCGGATATAATATAAACGTATATTATTGTTTACATTCAGACCATCCATCTTTGAAGCCAACTCAGGAGTGGTGAGAATCCGACCACGAGGGGCGTTTCAGTTGAAATTTCGACAAAGAACTCGGAAATTCCGACTTCCCATTACAGATGGAACGCAGCATATACATTCAGGCTAATTAGACCAGTCTTTTTCATCTAGTGTGCCGTGAGATACAGTCTGGTGTTGGGATATGATCTAATTTCACCTATTTGGGTTAAAAATATTTTTTGCAAACCAGTAATTATAGTCTGCAAATTATGTGTTGTTGTTGAGTGTCGGTGCTGTCTAGAGCTCGGCAGAGTAACCGTGTTATACTCTTCCATATCAGTAGGTGGCAGCCGGTAGATCATTGCTTTGTAATGGTCGGAAGCAGCGTGCTTATACCAAAAATAAACAAAAGGTGAGTGCCCCTAAGAAAAGGCATTGAAGCTTAGGGAAGGCTACGCAGACAGAAACTAAAAACTGAACTGGCTACAAAGTAAACAACAACAGAATGCTGGACGACAGCAAAGACTTACTGTGGAGCAAAGACGGGGTCCACAATATACATCTGAACATGACATGACAATCAACAATGTTCCCACAAAGAAGGATAAAAACAACTGAAATATCCTAGATTGACAAAACAGTCGAACAAAAGTATATGCGGGAAATATCGCTCAAAGGAAGACATGAAACTGCTACAGGAAAATACCAAAAAAAGAGAAAAAGCCACCAAAATGGAGTGCAAGACAAGAACTAAAACACTACACAAAGGAAAACAGCAAAAAAGTCAAAATAAGTCACAGCGTGATGTGACAGGTGGTGACAGTACACCTACTTTGAGACAAGAGCTTATTGATGCATGCTTGGTTATGGTTTAAAGTCATATCCAACGATTGCAACAACAACTTTTTACTTTCAACTGAGTTTTGTTTTTTAAGGATTTCTGCAGGTGGTGTGCCTCCGGATTTTTTCAATGCAAAAAGTGTGCCTTGGCTCAAAAAAGTTTGAAAAACATTGAATTAGACTACATGCACTAGTCACGATAAGGGGGAGAGAACAGATTAATGGCGACACAAGGGTCAAGGCGAGACACAAAAACACAGAGAGCACATAGAGACACAACAAAGTAAAAAGCAGATGAGAAATAAAAGATGGTGAAAGTTAGCTTCTTAAGCCAGTAGGTGTGAATCATTCCAGCTTTACTTCCGTCCATCTCTTCATCTTGGACACTTTTTCTTTGGCCCTGTTTACACTAAGCCGGATAAGGTTATCCAGGGTAAATCCCACCTAACCTTATCCTTTTTCCACACACACACACAATGGTCGTTTAACCCCCACCCCCCCCCCCCACCCTCCGTCCGCCGGCGCAACGTGACCTAATACGAATGCGCGGAAAATGCGCACGTCATAGTCACCTCCAGTGTTGCTTTGTGTGCAAGTTCTTAAATTTAACTTATCTGAACAATATCCAGTGTTGTGGTATTTCAATTAACTGGAATCCAGTGTGCTGTGGGGCCCTATTGTAGTGAATCACACCTGAGACATCATACATTAATCAAATCCTAATTAGACATGTAAACAATGTGATAAATAACATTTTACATCAATCAAACTAGGGATCTAGATATCTGGTCAGGACACTCCTCACTCTTTTGCCTTCACCTTCATTGTCCATTCCTTTTTGGTGACTTTATATACTCTGGACCTAGACGTTGAGTCCGCGACATACATGGCGGACAATAACTGATACAGTCTGCTTTGCCAGTCCAAAAGCATTCGCCGTTTTTTGTAGTTAGTCTTCCCTCGATGGCCAGGTAATACAAAGCACACGCTACCTTTTTTATCACATCCACGGTAGCCCGCATTCTCGATGTGTCTCCTTCGACAAATGGACGAAGTTTTTTGATAAGTATAATCACAGCTGACTCGGGGCCGTATTTATCAAGCGTCTTAGAGTGCCATTTTACACTTAAGTCCTGAGAATTTGCGAAATTTAGTCCTACTCTCAAACTTAAGAATAAAACCTATTTATCAACTTTCTTAACTCTAAGAATCACTCCTACTCTCCACTATATTTAAGAGACCTTCAGAGGTGTCCTAAGTGGTTAGGAGTTGCCAGCGGGGAATGGCACTGAGGCGAGAGAGACGTGCGCGAATGTTCAGGGAGCGGAAGGATGTCCTTGCTTTGTTTGATGACGAGCAGCTGATCAAACGGTATCGTTTAGACAGAGCGGGTATTATTTTTGTCACAGATTTAATAAGGGGCGTCATCTCATCAGCAACATCACGCTTTCAGTTTCAAATTAGTTGCCTAATTAATGAATTGGAAAGAAGAGGAAACATTTATTTTTGATTCATTGCCAATATTGTTTGTTTGTTTTGTATTATTTTGTAGTTTATTGTCAAAATATACACTCCCATTGTCCACTTAAATATTTCCAAGATATTTCTTTATTCTTAGACAAGGGATTCCCTTCCGTGATTGGTCATTTCTATGGACACAGAAATGACGTCACCTAAAATTCCGTTTACGGCACATAGTAATGTCGTAATTCAGCTCTGAGTGTGACACTTAAGATTCAGTCCTACACTTCGCTGAAAGTGTGAGTAAGACGCTTGATAACTAACTTTTAAGTGCAGCTTTCAGCGAATCATTTCTTTACTCATAAGTCAACTCTTAGCAGACTTCTTAGGAGTAATTCTAAGAAGCTTGATAAATACGGCCCCTGGACATTGGAAAGTTCTCTTGCCATTTGAGAAGTGTTGTATCCCAAATAGCTGCAATTGCTTTCTCTTAAGGTATTCATGTGTGATTTCCACAAGCGTCTGTACATGTAGAAGAAGGAGAAACACGGGAATGTCTGGATGACTCGCCTCCATATTTCCAGTGGTTACTTCCGAGTTACGAAACCGCTTTATTATGAAGCTGGCCGTGACACGGTCTTTTTGACGTCACTTCCTGTGTGGGGCGCGGTCTTTCTGGCGTCACTTCCTCTCCGAACTCAGTTTGGAAACGATCAATGAGTCCATACAAATCTAAGTGCCGGAGATTCAAGAAATACACGGTGCACTTAGCCGTGTAAAAATTTGTCCGAGGAGGGGTTTAGTGTGGCTGAAACGGGGCTTAGGCTAAATAATTATTAGTTTAAGGGGTTAAACGACTTAGTGTAGACATGGCCTTAGATATCTGCCGTTGTTCTGATTACTGACACTTGTCCTGGGCGATGGCGTTCCCTAGTGTTAATTTGTAGGGTTTGGAGGATTTACACCTTGTCTTCATTCTTTTCCCTTAACTTTTGATGTCACCGTGTTTAATGAGGTTTTTTTTTCATGGCCAATTTTAGTGTAGTGTTGGTTCAGCTGGTTAATAAGAGGGGGAGTTCTTCCTTTGAAGGGTGGCATCAAAGCTGAGTGCTCTGAACAGGTCACCTACTTTAAAATGAGCAAATACATTTAGTGGCTGTGTTCGCATCCACACTTACCTTGTAATCTTTAGTGAGAGGATATTTAGATGGCTCATTTAAACAGCATTTGGACTCCTCGCTCTGCCTTCCTCCTCCTTCCTGCATGCACCATCAAGCACAGCTGGCACAAACCCAATTTGCATACTAATTAATGCCACGCAAGCTGAATGGCTCAAGCTTCTATTGTCTTTTTCCCCCCTCCTTATCTGCTCTGTTCCCACTCTACATCTCTCCATCCATTCTCCCCTATCTTTTTTCCACACATCCCTAAATTAGGGCAAAGACCATCCGGAACACTGTGACGGTGAACCTTGAGCTGACGGCCGAGCAGTGGAAGAGGAAGTACGAAAAGGAGAAGGAGAAGAACAGGTTGCTGAAGGAGACCGTGCAGAAGCTGGATGCTGAGCTTGGCTGCTGGAAGAATGGTAATTGTAACAAGACATATCACACCACACTCTTTATCTTACAGGGCTGTCAAAGAGTTTCCTTTACCGACACAATTTTATTTTTATTTTTTTTAATTAAAGCGCATCCTGTGTGACCCTCAGTTCATACTGCAGCGGTGAAAAATTAGCAAGATGGGTAGATAGATACTTTATTAATACCGGGGGGAACATTCAGGTTAGCCGCTTTCTCCATAAGACGGTTATTTCCCTACCTGCTAGCAGCAGCAGTAGTGTTCAATCAATCAATCAATCATCCATCCATCCATTTTCTACCGTTTGTCCCTTTTTTGGGGTCGCGGTGGGTGCTGGAGCCTATCTCAGCTGCATTCGGGCGGAAGGCGGGGTACACTCATCGCAGGGCCAACACAGATAGACCAGGGGTCACCAACCTTTTTGAAACCAAGAGCTACTTCTTGGGTACTGATTAATGCGAAGGGCTACCAGTTTGATACACACTTAAATAAATTGCCAGAAATAGCCAATTTGCTCAATTTACCTTTAACTCTATGTTATTATTAATAATTAATGATATTTACACTTAATTGAGCGGTTTAAAAGAGGAGAAAACACGAACAAAACGACAATTACATTTTGAAACATAGTTTATCTTCAATTTCGACTCTTTAAAATTCAATATTCAACCGAAAAAAAGAAGAGAAAAACTTAAAAAAAGAATTTATGGAACATCATTAGTAATTTTTCCTGATTAAGATAATTTTAGAATTTTGATTAAATAGGTTAAAATCCAATCTACACTTTGTTAGAATATATAACAAATTGGACCAAGCTATATTTCTAACTAAGATAAATCATTATTTCTTCTAGATTTTCCAGAACAAAAATTTTAAAAGAAATTCAAAATACCTTGAAATATGATTTAAATTTGATTCTACAGATTTTCTAGATTTGCCAGAATAATTTTTTTGAATTTTAATCATAATAAGTTTGAAGAAATATTTCACAAATATTCTTTGTCGAAAAAACAGAAGCTAAAATGAAGAATTATATTAAAATGTATTTATTATTCTTTACAATAAAAAAAATACATTTACTTGAACATTGATTTAAATTGTCAGGAAAGAAGAGGAAGGAATTTAAAAGGTAAAAAAATATATGTATTTAAAAATCCTAAAATCATTTTTAAGGTTGTATTTTTTCTCTAAAATTGTTTTTCTGAAAGTTATAAGAATCAGTAAGTAAACAAATTAATGAATGTATTTAAACAAGTGAAGACCAAGTCTTTAAAATATTTTCTTGGATTTTCAAATTCTATTTGAGTTTTGTCTCTCTTAGAATTAAAAATGTCGGGCAAAGCGAGACCAGTTTGCTAGTAAATAAATAAAATTCAAAAAATAGAGGCAGCTCACTGGTAAGTGCTGCTATTTGAGCTATTTTTAGAACAGGCCAGCGGGCTACTCATCTGGTCCTTACGGGCTACCTGGTGCCCGCGGGCACCGCGTTGGTGACCCCTGAGATAGACAGACAACATTCACACTCACATTCACAGATTATTTAAATAGCCCTAAATCACGAGTGTCTCAAAGGGCTGCACAAGCCACGACGACATCCTCGGCTCAGATCCCACATCAGGGCAAGAAAAACCTCAAATCCAATGGGATTACAATGAGAAACCTTGGAAGGGACCGCAGATGTGGGGACCCCCCCTCCCTGGGCGACCGATGCAATGGACGTCAAGTGGATCTAGCATAATAGTGTGAGAGTCCAGTCCATAGTGGATCTAGCATAATAGTGTGAGAGTCCAGTCCATAGTGGGGCCAGCAGGAGATCATCTTGAGTGGAGACAGGTCAGCAGCGCAGAGACGTCCCCAACTGATGCACAGATGAGTGGTCCATCCTGGGTCCCGACTTTGGACAGCTAGTGCATCACCTGTGGTCGCCGAGTAGACCCAGCAGAAAATAAACATTATAAACAAAGAGAGGTCGCTAACATAGAAGCGGTCAGGTAATAGACAGATATCATTCGTTGCTGTATACCGAGTGATTATACAGCTGGATGGAGTGCGGAATGAAGGAGTTCTTGAATCGAACACTGTGGGAAGGAAGCTGAAGGAGCCTGTTGGAGTATGAACTCCGCTGTCACTCAATTGTCTGGTGGAGTGGGTGAGCAGGATTGTCCATGATGGCCAGCAGTTTGTCCAGTGTACTCCTGTCCCTCACTGACACAAACGCCTCCAACTGCGTGCCAATAATTTGGCCGGCTTTCCGGATCAGTTTGTCAATTCGGTTTAAGTCCTTTTTTGCTGGTGCTGCTCCCCCAACAAACCACTGCAAAGTACAGGGCACTGGCCACAACAGACTGAAAAAAACATCTCCAACAGCTTGCTGCACACATTAATCAATCAATCAATCAATGTTTATTTATATAGCCCTAAATCACAAGTGTCTCAAAGGGCTGTACAAGCCACAACGACATCCTCGGTGTCGAGTGGGTCTGACACAATATTGTGAAAGTCCAACACATCAGCGAAAGTCCAGTCCATAGTGGGGCCAGCGGGAACCATCCCGAGCGGAGACGGGTCAGCAGCGTGGAGATGTCCCCATCTGATGGACAGGCTAGCGGTCCACCCCGGAGCAGAGTAGAAAAGAAAAGAAAAGAAACGGCAGATCAACTGGTCTAAAAAGGGAGTCTATTTAAAGGCTAGATTATACAAATGAGTTTAAAGGACCTAAGCTTCCTCAGGAAAAAGAGTTTGCTCATGCCTTTCTTGTAAACAGCTTTGATGTTGTCCTTCCAGTTCAGTCTGCTGTTCAAGTGGACTCCCAGGTACTTATACCGCCCCATTACTGCCACCTCCCGGCCCTGGATCTTGATCAGCTCCACATGTGTCATTCTCTTCTTTTTTTTCTAAATGATTGTTATTGATACTATTGTTATATCGCAGTGGTGTGCCGTCAGGGCCAGCAAGGCCTTCTCTGCTGGCCTAACATAACCAGAAATCATCCATCCATCCATCCATTTTCTACCGCTTATTCCCTTCGGGGTCGTGGGGGGCGCTGGAGCCTATCTCAGCTACAATCGACAAGTTGCCACCTCATCGCAGGGCCAACACAGATAGACAGACAACATTCACACTCACATTCACACACTAGGGCCAATTTAGTGTTGCCAATCAACCTATCCCCAGGTGCATGTCTTTGGAGGTGGGAGGAAGCCGGAGTACCCGGAGGGAACCCACGCAGTCATGGGGAGGACATGCAAACTCCACACAGAAAGATCCCGAGGCCGGGATTGAACTCACGACTACTCAGGACCTTCGTATTGTGAGGCAGACACACTAACCCTTCTGCCACCATGCTGCCTCACCAGAAATAATGATCATAATTAAAGATAAAATTATTTTTTAAAATACTTTCCCTAAATATCTAAAAGTATTCATATTCTCTTCATGCCATTTTATGCTCCTTCCAGTGCTGTTGTTTTTAGGTTAGAGTTTGTATCCAATCAGAATTCAGCTAGCTTATGTTGCCATGCTGTACGAAATCTGCCCGGGGTATTCAGAATCAACATTGTAAGTGAACGGACACATAGAGGTGATAGACAGTTGCCATAGCCAATCAGATCACAAGTTGTCAGTAAGGCCTTCTAGCTGGCCTCACGCTGTGATTGGATATCCAAGTGACCACAAACTATACAGGTGTTCTTTACAGTCATGATCAATCAATCAACGTTTAATTATATAGCCCTAAATCACGAGTGTCTCAAAAGGCTGCACAAGCCACAACGACATCCTCGGCTCAGATCCCACATCAGGGAAAGAAAAACTTCAGCCCAATTGGATACAATGAGAAACCTTGGAAGGGACCGCAGATGTGGGAACCCGCCCCCCCTGGGCGACCGGTGCATTGGATGTCGAGTGGATGTAGTTCATAGTGTGAGAGTCCAGTCCATAGATCGTCTTGGGTGGAGACAAGTCAGCAGCGCAAAGACGTCCTCAACTGATGCACAGATGAGTGGTCCACCCCGGGTCCGACTTATAACATGCAGGAGCGGGGTGCAGAGCAGAAAAGAGACGATAAATCAACTGGTCTAAAAGGTGTCTATTTAAAGCAGGGGTGGGCAATTAATTTTTACCGGGGGCCGCATGAGCTACCCGAGCACTGCTGGAGGGCCACATCGACAATATTTCAATTAAATTTTGCTCAATATTATTTTTGATACATACCGTAAGATAAATAATAATAATAATAATAATAATAATAATAATTAATAATAATAGTAATACTTCAACATAGTGTGTGTAACAGCATTCCATGACTAATATAAATAAATTAACATTAATAATAAATGACAGTAAAATAAGCACACGTATGACTGAGGAGTCATAGCGTAACTTTGTGTGGTGTTTGAGTTGTCCGACTTTTTGTGTGGCCATAAACGCACCAGTGGTTTAGTGCTATGCTTGTTGGTGACAGATGACAAGTTGGTTTTGGCCTGGTTTGTACGGCAGAAAATGACTAGTTTTTCGAGATATAATTGTTTTACTCATGTTTTTGGTGTGGTTATGTCCGAATATAAACAGTTTTGCTCAATAAAGTGATCGATATAATTCCTGTCCTCGAAGCATCGCGATAGACGTTACAATAATTGAACGGTGTTCAATTGAACGGTGTTGTAAACGGTGTTGACGAACACCATTAGGGCCGCTTATTGTCACTGTCACTCAAAGTTGCATTGCAAAATTACATAGAATAAATATGTTTATTTTGTTTAGAATTCAGATGGGATTTGATTTGGTGCGCGGCATATATTTGCTGCGCGCAGCGGACGCTTGAGCAGTGCGCAATTGCGCAGGCGCGCACCTTAGAGGGAACGTTGCTTTGCAGTCCATGTCTTGTTGGAAACACGGCATTCCTCATCAACTTTTCTCTTTTTAGCGTCTCGGGTGTAAACCGTGCATCACTTGTCGCTGCATGTGCACCTTCACTCGCAGGTTACACACGGACACACGCCCATAAATAATACTTTTCAAAATAAAAGCAGCACAGTTGTATTGCGCGCAGGACATAGATGTTTTTTCAACTTTATTTTGTAATTGCAGCTGTTCACATTCACTCACAACCACGCACACGCATACGTCCACACGGAAGTAATACAAATAACGATTTTCAAAACAAAAGCAGCACCGTTGTATTGCACACTCGACATAGATACTTTTTAAAATTTATTTTGTAATTTATATTTGGCCTCACGCGGGCCGGACAGGGACGCACAAAGGGCCGGATGCGGCCCGCGGGCCGCAGAATGCCCAGGTCTGATTTAAAGGCTAGAGTATACAAATGAGTTTTAAGATGGGCCTTAAATGCTTCTACTGAGGTTGCATCTCTAACTATCCAGATGTTGTTTTGTTGTTTTATGGTCTTGATTCAAAATGTTCCTCCTGATCTATGCTTTTTAGGACTATTTATCTGCTCTCTCACTCCTGTAATAGAGGTGACGGACAGTGTGTCCATTGGGAAGATCCATGTGCCAGCCGCCGCTTGTGATGAGATTGTAGCGATCAATACTGAATGACAATACACCGAAGTGACACCTGTCATTGAGTGCCAGGCGCTGTCTGCCCGAAGGTGTTGCAATCAATAAAGGGGTGCTGAGTCCACGTGTCACCAAGCTGTGTGCACGTGGTGTTGCTTTGTACTGTAAGCGAATGCTGCCTGGGCTGAGTAATGTGCTCTGGCTGGAGGTCAGTATGTGGGGAGGACGCCACCAACACTGTCAAAATGATCCATTACGAAATTAAAAGCTTTCCTTTTTGGGAGGGACATAGACGTATAGAATGTAGAGCAATGTTCTGATTGTACGGAAGTCTCTTAATGTGATGTATTACCGCTGCCATGTTGGTTTTATTTGCAGCACCGTTTGTTTTGCTAGTTGGAAATACTCCGCTATGGTTTTGTTCATAAAAACGGCCAAAATATATTCTATGTTGACATGTGGAAACAACGCAGAGCACTGTATTGAGCATGCCAGGACAGTAGTTAGCAATGTACTTAGTGAGAAAACACATGCATGTGCAAGTATCAACTGGCTACCAGGCTTTATCCAAAAATGACTACTAGTTATACGTGTCAACTTGTTTTCCCCTCATACGCCCACATTTTCACCTTCTTTCTCAGCGCCATCATCAATAGTTTCCCGCATTTGAATTTTCAGGAATAAAATAAGTCCTCTCGAACAGCTTCCGTTCCACTCAGGCAACATCGACGTAACGGGGGAACGGCGTGGTGCAGTTGGGAGGGTTCCTGGTTCAATCCCCACCTTCTACCAACCTCGTCACGTCCGTTGTGTCCTTGAGCAAGACACTTCACCCTTGCTCCTGATGGGTCGTGGTTAGGGCCTTGCATGGCAGCTCCCGCCATCAGTGTGTGAATGTGTGTGTGAATGTGGAAATAGTATCAAAGCGCTTTTAAATGATAAATAAATGATAAATGGGTTATACTTGTATAGCGCTTTTCTACCTTCAAGGTACTCAAAGCGCTTTGACACTATTTCCACATTCATCCATTCACACACACATTCACACACTGATGGCGGGAGCTGCCATGCAAAGCGCTAACCAGCAGCCATCAGGAGCAAGGGTGAAGTGTCTTGCCCAAGGACACAACGGACGTGACTAGGATGGTGGAAGGTGGGGATTGAACCCCAGTAACCAGCAAGACTCCGATTGCTGGCACGGCCACTCTACCAACTTCGCCACGCCGTCTTGAGTACCTTGAAGGTAGAAAAGCGCTATACAAGTATCACCCATTTACCATAACATACACCAGGGGTGTCAAACTCATTTTAGATCGGGGGCCACATGGAGAAAAATCAACTCCCAAGTGGGCCGGACTGGTAAAATCACGGCACGATAACTTAAAAATAAAGACAACTTCAGATTGTTTTCTTTGTTTAAAAATAGAACAAGAACATTCTGAAATTGTCCAAATCCTGTTTTTTTTTGTTTTTTTTTACAATTACCTGTTGCCGTTAATAGTATAGATACTTTATTTGTTGTTATTTATATTTTCTGAATAAATTATGTAATAATGTTCATCAGTCAACTCACTGGTGTTAATGTCCAATCTATCAAGATAAAAAAATGCTATCAAAATCAAATTACAGTATGTTATTTATGTAGTTTGATCATTTTCCTTGACTGATACTGTCATAGGTGCCGATCTACATTTCTGCCAGTGGGTGCTCGGTGTGTGTGTATTGAAATACCGTACGTTTGACACTCCTGACCTAGTGGTAGGCCAAAGAAACAATATTTTATCACAACATCCGGTTTCGGTTTCTAATTAAGAAGACCAAATTTTCGGTGCATCACTTGTCAATAGTGCCCGAATAATAGGCACTATTACACATGTTCAGTGGCCTTGTGGTTAGAGTGTCCGCCCTGAGATCGGTAGGTCGTGAGTTCAAACCCCGGCCGAGTCGTACCAAAGACTATAAATATGGGACCCATTACCTCCCTGCTTGGCACTCAGCATCAAAGGCTGGAATTGGTGGTTAAATCACCAAAAATGATTCCTGAGCGCGGCCACCGCTGCTGCTCACTGCTCCCCTCACCTCCCAGGAAGTGAACAAGGGGATGGGTCAAAAGCAGAGGACGAATTTCACCACACCTAGTGTGTGTGTGACAATCATTGGTACTTTAACTTTAATACAAAGAATTGCTATTGTGACATCCAGTGGACACATTTAGAACAGCAGTTTCTTTCATTCAAAAATTTCAGGTACATTTTCATACTTGGCAAACTCATCCCGCGGGCCGGATAAAATTGTCCGCGGGCCTGATCCGGCCCTCGGGCCGTACGTTTGACACCCCTGACATACACGATTCTGCCAAAAGTATTTGGCCACCTGCCTCGACTCACATATGAACTTGAAGTGTCATTCCATTCCTAACCCACAGGGTTCAATATGAAGTCGGTCCACATTTTGCAGCTATTACAGCTTCAATTCTTCTGGGATGGCTGTCCAAAATGTTGCGGAGTGTGTTTATAGGAATTTTTAACCATTCTTCCAAAAGTGCATTGGTGAGGTCACACACTGATGTTGGTCGAGAAAGCCTGGCTCTCAGTCTCTGATCTAATTCATCCCAAAGGTGTTCTATTGGGTTTAGGTCAGGACTCTGTGCAGGCCAGTCAAGTTCATGTACACCAGAGTCTGTCATCCATGTCTTTATGGACCTTGCTTTGTGCACTGGTGCACAGTCATGTTGGAAGAAGAAGGGGCCCGCTCCAAACTGTTCCCACAAGGTTGGGAGCATGGAATTTTCCAAAATGTTTTGGCATCCTGGAGCATTCAAAGTTCCTTTCTCTGGAACTAAGGGGCCTACTCAGTGGCCTAGTGGTTAGAGTGTCCGCCCTGAGATCGGTAGGTTGTGAGTTCAAACCCCGGCCGAGTCATACCAAAGACTATAAAAATGGGACCCATTACCTCCCTGCTTGGCACTCGACATCAAGGGTTGGAATTGGGGGTTAAATCACCAAAAATGATTCCCGGGCGTGGCACCGCTGCTGCCCACTGCTCCCCTCACCTCCCAGGGGGTGATCAAGAGGATGGGTCAAATGCAGAGGATACATTTCACCACACCTAGTGTGTGTGTGAGACAATCATTGGTACTTTAACTTTAACTTTAAGCCCAACTCCTGAAAAACAACCCCACACCATAATTCCTCCTCCACCAAATTTCACACTCGGCACAATGCAGTTCGAAATGTACCGTTCTCCTGGCAACCTCCAAACCCAGACTCGTCCATCAGATTGCCAGATGGAAAAGTGTGATTCATCACTCCAGAGAAGGCGTCTCCACTGCTCTAGAGTCCAGTGGCGACATGCTTTACACCACTGCATCCCACTGCTTTACGCCTTTGCATTGGACTTGGTGATGTATGGCTTAGATGCAGCTGCCCGGCCATGGAAACCCATTCCATGAAGCTCTCTGCGTACTGTACTTGGGCTAATTGGAAGGTCACATGAGGTTTGGAGCTCTGTAGCAACTGACTATGCATCCGCTGACCCCTCTCTGTCAGTTTACGTGGACTACCACTTGGTGGCTGAGTTGCTGTTGTTCCCAAACTCTTCACTTTTCTTATAATAAAGCCAACAGTTGACTTTGGAATATTTAGGAGCGAGGACATTTCACGACTGGATTTGTTGCACAGGTGGCATCCTGTGACAGTTCCACGCTGGAAATCACTGAGAGCGGCCCATTCTTTCACAAATGTTTGTAGAAACAGTCTCCATGCCTAAGTGCTTGATTTTATACACCTGTGGCCGGGCCAAGTGATTTAGAAATCTGATTCTGATCATTTGGATGGATGGCCAAATACTTTTGGCAATATAGTGTATCTCGCAACCAGTGAAGTTAGATCTTCAAACAAAAAGCATGCAAATCGAATAACACATCTGCACCACAAAACCTCACCCAAGAAAGGATGAAAGTTGTTGATTGATTGTTGACACCCGACTACTGTTGGTCTCATATGTCCATAAGTTATGCCTACACTCAATTACTGTTTTCAGTGGGGTGATACGGTACATTTTGGTATTAATTTAATACCAAGTAAATAACGGGGCAATTGCCGATACCAATACAGATGCTGATATATTTACTTGAAATGTTTTGACAGTGATTTAGGCTCTAGTTTAATTATCATGATTACAATGAAAATAAAAGACAGGAAAAATATTTTTAGTCCAACAAAAAATTTACTAAAAACTGATTTGTACTTTCTAGTTCTATTACTGATTAAAACATGCTGAATGGCAGACAATCTTTAACACGAACAGTTGAAAATTGCTATTGATGTTTACATCGATTATGTGTGTGTAATTAACAGTGCATGCATCTTCAGAATACTGTATGTGCTTGTGTGTGTGTGTGTGTGTGTGTGTGTGTGTGTGTGTGTGTGTGTGTGTGTGTGTGTGTGTGTGTGTGTGTGTGTGTGTGTACGTGCTTGTTTGTGTGAGCAATATAAGTTATGGCTTTTCATTAGCAGCATTTACCCTTTATAGTTGTAATACACATCAATAAATACCTATAATAAGCCGCTAGCAGCACATTCCAAACACGGGCTGAACTTGACTTTACAATCCATCAGACCTAAAAAACCCACAATTTCCTCCCTCAATGATTATCGCCCCGTGGCACTCACCCCCATCATAATGAAGTGCTTTGAGAGGCTGGTAAAGGAGGACATTGTCTCCAGACTTCCCCCCACATTCGACCCATACCAGTTTGCTTATCGCCCTAACTGCTCCATCTCCTCTGCACTCCACCTGAGCTTAGAACATCTGGAAGGAAAGGACACACACGTGCGGATGTTGTTTCTGGACTTCAGCTCGGCGCTCAACAGCATCATCCCGCAGGACTTGGGGAGCAAACTGGTCCCCCTTGGATTCATTACCCCCCAATGCAACTGGCTGCTTGACTTCCTCACAGACAGAGCCCAATCTGTGAGAGTGGGCAAAAACACCTCCAGTGCCATCTCCCTGAGCACCGGCTTCCCCCCAGGGCTGCGTACTGAGTCCACTGCTGTTCACATTGATGACCCATGACTGCCGCGCCAGGTCCACTACTAACCACATTGTGAAGTATGCGGACGACACGACAGTAGTGGGCCTCATCCGTGACAACACCGACATGGACTACAGGTAGGAGGTGAAACATCTGGTTGACTGGTGCAGAACCAACAACCTGGTCCTGAACGTCGACAAGACCAAGGAGATCATTGTCGACTTTAGGAGGCACCAGTCTAGCCACACTCCACTCTTCATCAACGGCACAGCAGTGGAGATCGTAAGCAGCACCAAGTTCCTGGGGGTGCAGATAACTGACAATATGACCTTGTCCCTACTCACCGGAGGTCTTGTAAAAAGAGCTCAGCAGCGCATGCACTTTTTGCATCGGATGAAAAGAGCACAACTCCCTCCCCCCATTCTCAGCACATTCTACAGAGGCACTGTAGAGAGTCTACTGACCAACTGCATCTCTGTTTGGACTGGAGCCTGCAGAGCCTCAGACTGGAATTCTCTGCAGAGAGTGGTGAGGACGGTGGAAAAGATCATCAGGACTCCTCTTCCTCCTATCCAGGAGATCGCAAAAAGCCGCTGCCTGACCAGGGCTCAGAAAATCTGAAGAGACTCCTCCCACCCCCACCAAGGACTGTTTTCACTGTATCTCTAGGAAGAGGTTCCGCAGCCTCTGTAGCAGAACCTGCAGGTTCTGTAACAGCTTCTTTCCTAAGGCCATAAGACTCTTGAACGCATCATAATAATCCCCTCAATTCCCCCCAAAAACAGATTCACTTGCTGGAATATAAAGACAATATAACATACATCCATAAACGTGGACGCATATGCAAAAGTGCAATATATTTATCTGTACAGTAATCTATTTATTTATATTTGCACCTTATTGCTCTTTTATCCTGCAATACAACGAGCTAATGCAACACATTTCATTCTTATCTGTACTGTAAAGTTCAAATTTGAATGACAATAAAAGGAAGTCTAAGTCCACAACTTTGGGATGAACTTGAACAGAATCGGTGGAAATACTGTACAGTATTTGATTTTGTAAGCTAACTTACTTACACCTGAAGTGCTGCACACAAGAGTGAGAATATGTCAAAACATGCGCCTTGACTGTGTTACCTGCGCTATTAATTTTATGACAAATACACCACACTTTGACCCCACAAGTTGGATTGACTTAAAATTTCTCACACACCTCAATGCGCTTTCCAAAACCCACTGTAACTTAGTAGGTAGTTTAGCCGACTCACCCTGGCGTTACAGAACTAGCGAGGACTTTAAAACAAGATTCAAAATTCAAGTAAGATTGGTTGAAAATGTTGTAATGTGGTGTCCGAGGGCCAAGGGCAGACTTTCAGCGATGGGACAAAATGTGCCAAGGCTTCGAGGCGTGTGTCGAGTAATGGAGAGGGCATTTTCGCGAACCGCTTATCGAGGTTTGCTTTATGCAGGGCAAATGTGAAGCCTTGCTGCTAGGCTGTACCACGTGACTGTTTCGGGACGCGGTTCAGATTTTGCTGGGCTCCCAGACAAAGCCATTAAAGTGGTTGTACTGTTGAGCTGGACGTTGTCTGCCTGTCGCTGCAGCTAGATACCGCTGCCTCCAAGTTGCTGCTTTATGAATAACCAGTAAGACGGCTCTTTCCACTACAATCAATTAAAGCACGAGCAGAGGAGCTGTGTGGCTATAGACACACTCAAATTGGCATGGTGAGCACTGCCACCTTCTTCAGAGCCCTCCAAGCCTTTGCCTTCCAAGTGTCCACACCCTGGCTGCACTGCTGGCCGTCACTCTTTACTGGGCTGGGCCACATCACTGCTTTCAACCACTGCCGCTCATCGACCTGGCCATGTCCCCTGTTATTTAACCTCTACGGCGTCTGCCCCTCAACTGCAAAAGTTGCTGGTAGCGGGCGTCATCGAGCGAGTCAACGCCTCACCCTGTATCTCTAATCTGGTGGTGGCACGGAAGAAAGATGGTGGCCTGCATCCTTGTATTGACATCAGGCAGGCTAAAAGAGCGGTCATCCCCGACAAATACCCTCTTCCCACAGCAGAAGAACTGTCTGCTAAGTTCCACAGGTCTACAGTCTTCTCCAAGCTGGACCTCTGCCAAGGCCACTTGCAGGTTCCCCTACACCAAGACAGTCACAAGCTCACAGCTTTTTTGACCCATGTGGGCATTTTCCCATCCACATGCATGCCCTTTAGCCACAGATCCGCGCCCAGCAGTTTTCAACAATTAATGTCCACAATTTTTGCAGCCATCCCATGTGTGGTGGTGTACTGGGACGTCATTGTGGTGCATGGTGCTTCGCCTGCTGTGCATGATGACTGCCTCTCCAAGGTACTCCGGGCTCTCGCACACCATAACCTTACCTTGAATGGTGAAAAGTGTGTATTTGCTGCATCCGCCATTGAGTTTGTGGGGTTCCGCCTGACCACCGCTGGTCTGAGCTCCCTTCACTCGAATGTTGATACTGTCCTGCGCCTCCCCGAGCCCTCCTCCCCCGCACAACTCATCATTCCTGGGCATGACCGCCTTCTACCTGCACTTCCTTCCCCGCTATTCTGACACCTCCGCACCACTCCGTTCCATCCTCAAACAGGACGCGCCTTGGGACTGGACACCCGCATGCTCAGCGGCTCTCCAGCGGCTTAAGTCACAGCTCACCTCTTACACCGTGCTTGCCCACGTTTGTGACCTGTGATGCCTCCAACACTGCAGTCGGTGCATTCCTGTCTTTACGTGCAGCAAGGGACTGAGCGCCCACTGGCGTTTGCTTCAAGGACACTTACTTGCAACAGAACAGAAGTATTCGGTGGGGGAGAGAGAGGCATAGCATGTGTTTTGGCCTGCGAGAGGTGCCAAATGTACCTCTACGGGCGACACTTCACACGCACAGCCCTCCTGACGGCTCAGGTCACAAGTCGCTGCTTCTTTACAAGTGGTCCGAGAGACTGCAGGCATATAACTTTACTTTGCAGTTTACACCGGCAGGGACAATGTAGTGGCGGACCTAGCACCTTACCATCGCGTCAAGGGCGACCTCTCTTGTTGGAATGATGTCTGTTTGGCACGGGGGTCTAAGCACTGCGGTGTCCTACGCCTTGAGGGCACAAATTCTGGCTATGTTTCACAAAGGCTACCTGTGCATCGTCAGGGTCAAGCAACACCATAGGGGTCTGGTGGTCAGGCATTGACAGAGACCTGGAGGCTCTGGTAAAGTATGGTACAGCATGCCTCACCAGTGGTAAAACTGGCTCACCCCCATCTTCACCTTTGCAGCCTCTACTCTGGCCAACGGGACCATGGTCCGACATCTGCGGGGAACTCTACAACCTCCTTCAGCACAGACGCTTCTTGTTATCTATGACCTCAATTCTAAGTGGCCTGAGGTGCAGCACCATTGTGGTCACAGACTTCCTCTCCCTGGCACAGGTCCGTGATGCATTTGCTACCAGGCCGCATAGAAATATTAATTAATCTATAAACTTCCGCGTTTTCTCCGACTTACACCAACACGCTTGTTAATAGATGTATATTATAACTCCTTTATATTACAACTTCAGCGTTATAGTGAGTTGATTTTTCATGATATTTTTTTTGCTGTTTCTATCTGCCAAATGTGGAAAGCCGGTCCGCGAAAATAATGTATATGTTACGTGGAGATGACACCACGGCAGGAATCAGTTCTATAGCCTTTATTCTGCTATTGATGAGTGTGTGGGATGTGTATGCTACTCTAAATGTGAAGTGCAAGGCGATGTGTAGAATTAACAATGTAAATGATACCAGAGTTTGGAAGTGCGTGTTGGATGAATCTTTCGTCAGACCAGAGGGGCAAGGCGAGAAGGCAGTCCGTGGGTAAGCAAGCGGTCGGGGGCTGGAGAGGAGCAACGAGGTCCGTGTCCAAGCAGTGGTCGAGGATCGAGGGAGGCAGTTCAAAATCCAGAGAGGAGTCGAGGCACACAGCTCGATCACGGGAAACAGGAAGGGCATAAGACACGGGAACTGGGAAGTAACAGAGAGAGCAAGTACGCAGGAGGGAAGCCAGAGACAGGATGCTTACTACGAGGAGTGAACTACGTTCTGGCGCTGGATATTCGGGTCCGCTGGTCTGTATGCTGCTTGCCTTCATTAGTCCCAGGTGCGCTGATGGATTGCAGCTTTGCCGGCGCGTGTCCTGGCGCGCTGCCAGCGGAGGTGCCAGCCGAGCATGCAGTAGAAGGAATGAGGGGTTGTGCATGCGCCGTGACAGTATACATTAAACCGGTCCCTGGTGGGGAAAAAGTTTGGGGAGCCCTGATTTACAGTTACAAAATATCTCGAATTTCTGTTACAAAAAAGTTACCGTAGTATCAATTATCATTACAGGCGAGATTTCCACCATGTTGGATCATGATGATCAAAGGTCAGAGGAGGAAGAGGACTTTCTGCTACCGCCGCCACCTGACTGTGAGGAACCGGTGCTGGATATCTGCAGCCCTTGCTCCCTCGCCTCCTCCATTGTGGTGCATATCTCGGAGGAAGAGCGTCACAAGTACGAGGAGGAGATCCGGAAGCTTTACAAACAGCTGGATGACAAGGTGAGTAATGGGTGCCCACAGTATGCAGCTGATTATGCAGCGGTAATACCAATAGAATGTGTGCATATGTATTATTCATGTTCACAAATTCAAAATCACACGTGTGGACTCATTTATTTAATAAACTGATGGAGCAGGGTGAATACCCTTGGCTTCATGCTTGACATTCTTAAACATTTGACACATCGTCCTTGTGTCTGCATATGCTAAAGCGTACTATATTTTACATGTTATATACACTCCCCGGCCACTTGATTAGGCACCTACATTAGACGTGTCCAGAATCTGTACAGTACCTCTCTGACAGTGCCGCTCACAACTGAGCATTAGTGTGCAGGTGTACCTAATGAATTGTCCAGTGAGTGTTTGCACCATAGTCTTCTTAAAGGTGAACCACACTTTTTTGGGGGGGAGGGAATTTTGTCTATCGTTCACAGTCTTTATGTAAGACAAGAGCACACGTTTTACTTTTTCTTTTTTTTTTTTTTTACAAATTCTTAAGCGTTACAAAAGTCAGCTAACAATTAAGCCAATGGGAGTTGCTCTATTCCCCCTATAAAGTGCTCTAAAAAATATCCAAAAACCTCCATTAACTTTTTATATATATAATTATATTTCTAATGTAGTACAAGGCACATTCCTAATAATATATAGTCATCATCATCGGCGGTCACTCGAACGAGTATGACGATCCTCCTGGTAGGGGTGTATCCCTTTATGGAGGATGCCTGCGCGTGACTTAGTTTAACGTGGAGAGACTGATGCACAGACAGTCACCACACGATCTTTGACAGAATCGGGTCAGGGTCCAGTGGCATGGAGTCCAAGACGACTAGGGACCCTTTTCTGCTGCAGCCTTCTTTCGCCATCGCAGCCGTTGTGGTAGTTCTTAAATCTACCGTCTTCCGCCTGCTCCGCCGTTGAGGTCTTCACTGTATCCCTGGCTAGGGGGCAGTCAGGTACTATGCCTTTGCCAAGGGCCACCTGGGGTAACAGTAGTGAAGGGGTTAACCTCCTAGTGCCCCAAGACCCCATAGAGGAGCCTCCACTGCCGGATGCACTTTAACGTCATGCCCAGGACACACATATATAGTATTTAGGTGTTTTGCTCATTTTAAACATATATCACACCACAATGTTCTCTTTTCCGTTCAACAACAACACCCCTACTAACCTTGGCAGACTTCATGAGAGACAGCAACTACTTCTTTGGGACAAATGATGATCCAGAAACGTATATGTTTGAGCCTGAATATATGGAGGACGAGCCAGAAGCTGTGTGCTAAACAGCTTTAGTGAAATGCTAAGCTTCATGTAGCAGTATTGATAAGTGCTAAACAAGAAATAAAAACTACGTACATAATATGATAATGATAAATGGGTTATACTTGTATAGCGCTTTTCTACCTTCAAGGTACTCAAAGCGCTTTGACAGTATTTCCACATTTACCCATTCACACACACATTCACACACTGATGGCGGGAGCTGCCATGCAAGGCGCTAACCAGCAGCCATCAGAGGCAAAGGGTGAAGTGTCTTGCCCAAGGACACAACGGACGTGACTAGGATGGTAGAAGGTGGGGATTGAACCCCAGTAACCAGCAACACTCCGATTGCTGGCACAGCCACTCTACCAACTTCGCCACGCCGTCCCAACAATCACTTACTGTACAATTTAGGCTCTCACTGAGTTGTCGACTGATGGGATGTTTATATCTTCCCGTTTGGATGACACATTTTTCATAATCCTCACGAAGGGTTAAGAAAAATTTGCTGCAAACGAACGTGTTTTTATGTCTTTCTCGCCATTTCTGGGTCTAAGTTGAATGTCAAAATTGACCAACTTCTCGGTTTACGGCCGCAACTGTCTACCACACAAGTGAGATGCATGATTTATGATCTATAATCAACTTTCACCAACTAGAGGCGATGCAGCAGCTCACCAGCTTAGTATGTCAATAAAACGGCATAGGCAAGTTAGCTCTCTGTGATCACGGCACGACAAAAAGTAATTGCTCAGCGTTGGCGCTTATAATAACAAAATCGCTAACACTTGGTCAACATTCCGGTCATGAGATGTAAATGGAATATTGTTGGAGGTTTTGGGATGTTTTTACAGGGCTTTATGGGCTCAATAGAGCAGTGTTTTTCAACCACTGTGCCGATACAGTCTGGTGTGCCGTGGGAGATTATCTAATTTCCCCTAATTGGGTTAAAAATATTTTTTGCAAACCAGTAATTATAATCCGCAAATGTGCCGTTGTTGAGTGTCTGTGCTGCCGAGACTCGGCAGAGTAACCGTGTAATACTCTTCCATATCAGTAGGTGGCAGCAGGTAGCTAATTGCTTTGTAGATGTCGGGAACATGGTAAAAAGGTATCTAACACTTAAACCAAAAATAAACAAAAGGCAAGTGCCGCTAAGTGCCGCCAAGAAAAGGCTATGCAGAACAAAACTAAAACTGAACTGGCTGCAAAGTAAACAAAAACAGAATGCTGGACGACAGCAAAGACTTACAGCGTGTGGAGCAGACGGCGTCCACAAAGTACATCCGTACATGACATGACAATCAACAATGTCCCCACGAAGAAGGATAGCGTCCGCACAACTGAAATAGTTTTGATTGCGAAAACAAAGCAGGTGCGGGCAATAGCGGTCAAGGAAGACACGAAAATGCTGCAGGGAAATACCAACAAAAGGGGAAAAGCCACCAAAATAGGAGTGCAACACAATAACTAAAACACTACACACAGGAAAACACCAAAAAAAACCTCCAAATAAGTCACGGTGTGATGTGACAGGTGGTGACAGTACACCTACTTTGAGACAAGAGCTATATTGATGCATGCTTGGTTATGGTTTGAATTCATATACAACAATTGCGAGAACAACTTTTTATTGTCAATATCGGCTACTGAGTTGCATTTTTTTATGTTTTTGGCTGGCTCAGAATTTTTTCAATGAAACAAATGTGCCTTGGCTCAGAAAAGGTTGAAAAAAACTGCAATAGAGTACTCCAATTAGCTGCATTGTTAGCCACCTCCTACTTGCTGCATTTTACGACTTAGAATGCATAAAAAAAGAGGGTAACACTTTAGTATGGGGAACACATTCTAAGTAACAAAGACTTAATTTAGAGTTATTTGGTTAGGGTTAGGGTTGGAGGGTTAGGGTTAGGGTTAGTAATGGGCCATGCAGAATAAGGCATTAATAAGTACTTAATAATGACTAATTAAGAGCCAATATGTTACTAATTTGCATGTTAACAAGCAACTAATTAATGGTGAATATGTTCCCCATACTAAAGTGTTACCAAAACATATGCGTTCTTATCTTACAAAGGGGTTGTGAATGATAGGCAACATTTAAAAAAAAAAAAAGTGCAGCTCCCCTTTAATAGAAGCTTCTACCGTACTTATATTGAAATAGCATTACAACTACATGTGTCGCTGCAGGATGCTGAGATAGACTACCAGAGCCAGATGGTGGAGAAGCTGAAGGAGCAGATGCTGAAGCAAGAGGAGGTAAGAAACGGAATACAATTACGTCATTTGATTAGTTTGGATAAATGTTCCCTAGAAGACTTAAATACACTTCAGTTGGCTTTATCATCCGCTTGCTTGAGATGGGAAAGTAAAAAAAAAAAACACTTATTATTGTTTTAATTGCTTACTGTGAGCTTTTGAAAGAACATCGAGCACTCTTGGCCCGAGTTGCGTGTTTGCATAAAAGCGCCGCGATGCGTGACGGGATGGGGTGATGACACGCCGCAGCAAAACAAATAGACCAGCTGCAGCAGTAAATTGGCAACAAGTTGGACTGCAAAACATCGTTGTTTGTATCTAATTGCTGGCCTGCTGCTGGTTGGGTTGACATAACTTTACTGTATATTTCTGTTAGTGTGGAAGTGTTATTTAGTACCTGCACAGTCTGTGTCATTTAATTGTATTAGGTTGGCACCACGAGTTGGTCTTCATCTCCACTGCATCCGGGAAGTATTCATTTTCATTTCATCTTTTTCCACATTTTTGTCATTCCAGAAAGGGAATGCATACCATATTTTCCGGACCATAGGGCGCACCGGATTAAAAGGCGCACTGCCGATGAGCGGGTCTATTCAGGTCTTTCTTCATACAAAAGGTGCATTAAAGGGGTCATATTATATATAGTTTTTTCTAAATGTAAAAGACTTCCTTGTGGTCTACATCAGTGTTTTTCAATCTTTTTTGAGCCAAGGCACATTTTTTGCGTTGAAAAAATCCGAAGGCACACCACCAGCAAAAATCATTAAAAAACAGTTGACATCACCCCAAGCGATTCGGGTAACCCAACTTAGACAGAACTGACCGCTGAAGACCCCCCCCCCCCCCTCATTCCTTGTGTTTATTTACTTTTACGTTATATTTTATTGTATATCTTAGGTATTATTTATTTATTTATTTCACCTTATTTACTCTTTATTTACTTCAATATAGTTTGTTAGATTGAAGCTAAGTTTGCATATATTCATGTGTGTCTATATTTGTTGTGGGCACTAGGCGACAATTACCTTGGGAATTAAGTGGGTGGGTATGGTAAGGGATGGGGTTTATTATGTTACATATTGAAAAATGTGCAGATACTCCAACTTGCTGTTGCCATGATTCATCATGCTGTATTGTCTGCAAAATTCAATAAAAATATTTGGGGGGAAAAAAAAAACAAAAAACAGTTGACAGTAAAAAGTCGTTGTCGCAATTGTTGGATATGACTTTAAACCATAACCGAGCATGCATCGATATAGCTCTTGTCTCAAAGAAGGTGTACTGTCACCACCTGTCACATCACGCCGTGACTTATTTGGAGTTTTTTTTGGTGTTTTCCTGTGTGTAGTGTTTTAGTTCTTGTCTTGCACTCCTATTTTAGTGTCTTTTTCTCTTTTTTTGGTATTTTCCTGTAGCAGTTTCATGTCTTCCTTTGAGCGATATTTCCCGCATCTACTTTGTTTTAGCAATCAAGAATATTTCAGTTGTTTTCATCCTTCTTTCTGGGGACATAGTTGATTGTCATGTCATGTTCGAATGTACATGTGTTTGCTCCACAGTAAGTCTTTGCTGTCGTCCAGCATTCTGTTTTTTTTTTTACTTTTTAGCCAGTTTAGTTTTAGTTTCGTTCTTCCCTAAGCATCAATGCCTTTTCTTAGGGGCACTCACCTTTTGTTTATTTTTGGGTCAAGCATTAGACACCTTTTTAACTGCACACTGCCTCCCGCTGTTCCCGACATCTACAAAGCAATTATCTACCGGCTGTCACCTACTGATATGGAAGAGTATTACACGGTTACTCCGCCGAGCTCTATGTTATGTCTATTCTCTATGTTTTAGCGCTTCCATAGAGAGATATAAGTTAGAATTTTACACTGCTTTATACAAACCCTGTTTCCATATGAGTTGGGAAATTGTGTTAGATGTAAATGTAAACGGAATACAATGATTTGCAAATCCTTTTCAACTCATTTTCAGTTGAATATGCTACAAAGACAACATATTTGATGTTCAAACTGATAAACCTTTTTTTTTTGCAAATAATCATTGACTTTAGAATTTGATGCCAGCAACACGTGACAAAGAAGTTGGGAAAGGTGGCAATAAATACTGATAAAGTTGAGGAATGCTCATCAAACACTTATTTGGAACATCCCACAGGTGAACAGGCAAATTGGGAACAGGTGGGTGCCATTATTGGGTATAAAAGTAGATTCCATGAAATGCTCAGTCATTCATAAACAAGAATGGGGCGAGGGTCACCACTTTGTCAACAAATGCGTGAGCAAATTGTTGAACAGTTTAAGAAAAACCTTTCTCAACCAGCTATTGCAAGGAATTTAGGGATTTCACCATCTACGCTCCGTAATATCATCAAAGGGTTCAGAGAATCTGGAGAAATCACTGCACGTAAGCAGCTAAGCCCGTGACCTTCCATCCCTCAGGCTGTACTGCATCAACAAGCGACATCAGTGTGTAAAGGATATCACCACATGGGCTCAGGAACACTTCAGAAACCCACTGTCAGTAACTACAGTTGGTCGCTACATCTGTAAGTGCAAGTTAAAACTCCTATGCAAGGCGAAAACTGTTTATCAACAACACCCAGAAATGCCGTCAACTTCACTGGGCCTGAGCTCATCTAAGATGGACTGATACAAAGTGGAAAAGTGTTCTGTGGTCTGACGAGTCCACATTTCAAATTGTTTTTGGAAACTGGACGTGGTGTCCTCCAGACCAAAGAGGAAAAGAACCATCCGGATTGTTACAGGCGCAAAGTTGAAAAGCCAGCATCTGTGATGGTATGGAGGTGTATTAGTGCCCAAGACATGGGTAACTTACACATCTGTGAAGGCGCCATTAATGCTGAAAGGTACATACAGGTTTTGGAGCAACATATGTTGCCATCCAAGCAACGTTACCATGGACGCCCCTGCTTATTTCAGCAAGACAATGCCAAGCCACGTGTTACATCAACGTGGCTTCATATTAAAAGAGTGCGGGTACTAGACTGGCCTGCCTGTAGTCCAGACCTGTCTCCCATTGAAAATGTGTAGCGCATTATGAAGCCTAAAATACCACAACAGAGACCCCCGGACTGTTGAACAACTTAAGCTGTACATCAAGCAAGAATGGGAAAGAATTCCACCTGAGAAGCTTAAAAAATGTGTCTCCTCAGTTCCCAAACGTTTGCTGAGTGTTGTTAAGAGGAAAGGCCATGTAACACAGTGGTGAACATGCCCTTTCCCAACTACTTTGGCACGTGTTGCAGCCATGAAATTCTAAGTTAATTATTATTTGCAAAAAAAAAATAAAGTTTATGAGTTTGAACATCAAATATCTTGTATATATGGGTTGAAAAGGATTTGCAAATCATTGTATTCCGTTTATATTTACATCTAACACAATTTCCCAACTCATGTGGAATTGGGGTTTGTATTAGAAATGGCAACAGCAGAGGGTGAATGTCCCATAACAAGAAGAACGAGGAAAAATAAGAAGCTTATCGACTACGGAATCGGCACAGACTACAGTGCGCAGATTTTCAGGACTTATGCAGATTTCAAATAAACATCAGCAGGTACCAGAAGGTAAGAAAAGTTGGTTTTGCATAATATTGTGAAACAAAACGCCAGATAATGTCTGCTAATGGGTGCCCTTATACACACACCATAGTAATACTTGTATCTCTGACTACGGTAGCCGTAATGGGCCGACAAGCCATCAAGCGGTGCGGCTTCAAAGTCATACTAAAACATTTTGACGGGTTTTTGAGCGCCGTGTGTAACGTTCTTTATTTTCAATGGGACATTTAAAGTTTTGCTGTTGTTTACTGGCGTCATATTGCAGTCTACACATATCTCTTATGTGTGACTGCCATCTACTGGTCACACTTATCATTACACTATGTACCAAATAAAATTGCTTCGAGGTCGATAAGCACAAGTAAAATGATTCCATACATTAGGCGAATCATAAGGCACACTGTCTATTTTGGAGAAAATAAAGGATTTTAAGTGCGCCTTATAGTCCGAAAAATACGGTACTTCTTTGTCCTCAAAATCCTGCATAATGACAATGTGAAATTGTTTTAATTAATTTTTTTATTTTTGCAAATATGTTAAAAATAAAAAAATCACATGTACATAAGTATTGACATCATTTGCTCAATACGTTGTTGCTGCACCTCAGGCAGCATTTACAGCCTCATGTCTTTTTGAAAACGATGCCACAAGCTTGGAACTTCTATCTTTGGGCAGTTTCACTCATTCTTCTTTGTCTGTTTCCTCTTTGCAACACCTCCTAAGCTCCATCAGGTTGGATGAGAAGAGCTGGTTTCCATCAATGATGTGTCTGTGCATTTCTGCATTCATCTTTCCCTTCATCCCGACTATAGTCTCCCAGTTCCTGCCGCTGATAACCATCCCCACAGCATGATGCTGCCACCACCACCACCATGCTTTAATGTAGGGATGGTATTGGCCTGGTGAAGAGCGGTGCTTGGTTTCTTCCAAACATGATGCCTGGCATGCACGCCAAAATGTTCAATCTTTCAATCTTTGAGAGTCTTTCAGGTGCATTTTGGCAAACTTCTGTCTGGCCACTATACCATACAGGCCTGAATAGTGGATTGTCCTGCTGGAGGGTTCTCCTCTTTCCACAGAGGAATGCTGTAGCTCTGACAGAGTGACCACAGGGTTCTTGGTCTCGTCACTGACTAGACCAGGGGTCACCAACCTTTTTGAAACCAAGAGCTACTTCTTGGGTACTGATTAATGCGAAGGGCTACCAGTTTGATACACACTTAAATAAATTGCCAGAAATAGCCAATTTGCTCAATTGACCTTTAACTCTATGTTATTATTAATAATTAATGATATTTACACTTAATTGAACGGTTTAAAAGAGGAGAAAACACGAAAAAAAATGAAAAAAATTAAATTTTGAAACATAGTTTATCTTCAATTTCGACTCTTTAAAATTCAAAATTCAACCGAAAAAAAGAAGAATAAAACTAGCTAATTCGAATCTTTTTCAAAAAATTAAAAAAATAATTTATGGAACATCATTAGTAATTTTTCCTGATTAAGATTAATTTCAATATTTTGATGACATATTTTAAATAGGTTAAACTCCAATCTACACTTTGTTAAAAATATATAACAAATTGGACGAAGCTATATTTCTAACAAAGACTAATCATTATTTCTTCTAGATTTTCCAGAACAAAAATTTTAAAAGAAATTCAAAAGACTTTGAAATAAGATTTCAATTTGATTCTACAGATTTTCTAGATTTGCCAGAATATTTTTTTTAAATTTTAATCATAATAAGTTTGAAGAAATATTTCACAAATATTCTTCGTCGAAAAAACAGAAGCTAAAATGAAGAATTAAATTAAAATTTATTTATTATTCTTTACAATAAAAAAAATACAAATACTTCAACATTGGTTTAAATTGTCAGGAAAGAAGAGGAAGGAATTTAAAAGGTAAAAAGGTATATGTGTTTAAAAATCCTAAAATCATTTTTAAGGTTGTATTTTTTCTCTAAAATTGTCTTTCTGAAAGTTATAAGAAGCAAAGTAAAAAAAATTAATGTATTTATTTAAACAAGTGAAGACCAAGTCTTTAAATATTTTCTTGGATTTTCAAATTCTATTTGAGTTTTGTCTCTCTTAGAATTAAAAATGTCGAGCAAAGCGAGACCAGCTTGCTGGTAAATAAATACAATTTAAAAAAATAGAGGCAGCTCACTGGTAAGTGCTGCTATTTGAGCTATTTTTAGAACAGACCAGCGGGCTACCCATCTGGTCCTTACGGGCTACCTGGTGCCCGCGGGCACCGCGTTGGTGACCCCTGGACTAGACGAAGATGAATGCAGCAATGTACAGAGACATCCTGGATGAAAACCAACACTTCCCATCCAATCTGATGGAGCTTGAGAGGTGCTGCAAAGAGGAATGGGTGAAACTGCCCAAAGATAGGTGTGCCAATCTTGTGGCATCATATTCAAAAAGACTTAAGACTGTATTTGCTGCCATAGATGCATGAACAAAGTATTGAGCAAAGGCTGTGAATACTTATGTACATGCGTTTTTTTTATTTTTAATATCCATCCATTTTCTTCCGCTTATCCAAGGTCGGGTCGCGGGGGCAGCAGCCTAAGCTGAGAAACATATACTTCCCTCCCCCCAGCCACTTCGTCCAGCCCCTCTCGGGGGATCCCGAGGCGTTCCCCGTGGCCTCCTACCGGTCGGACGTGCCCTAAACACCTCCCTAGGGAGGTGTTCCGGTGGCATCCTGTCCAGATGCCCGAACCACCTCATCTGGCCCCTCTCCATGTGGAGGAGCAGCAGCTTTACTTTGAGCTCCTTCCGGATTACAGAGCTTCTCACCCTATCTCTATGGGAGAGACCCGCCACCCGGCGGAGGAAACTCATTTCGGCCGCTTGTACCCGTGATCTGGTCTTTTCGGTCATAACCCAAAGCTCATGACCATAGGTGAGGACGGGAACATAGATCGACCGGTAAATTGAGAGCTTTGCCTTCCGGCTCAGCTCCTTCTTCACCACAACGGATCGATACAGCGTCCGCATTACTGAAGACGCCGCACCGATCCGCCTGTCGATCTCACGATCCACTCTTCCCTCACTCGTGAACAAGACTCCGAGGTACTTGAACTCCTCCATATGGGGCAAGATCTCCTCCTCAACCAACCCGGAGATGGAGATTCTGTCCATAAAATTTATGAACAGAATGGGTGACAAAGGGCAGCCTTGGCGGAGTCCAACCCTCACTGAAAACGGGTCCGACTTACTGCCGGCAATGCGGACCAAGCGCTGATACTGATCGTACAGGGAGCGGACCGTTACAATCAGACAGTCCGGTACCCCATACTCTCTAAACATTCCCCACGGGACTTCCCTGGGGACACGGTCGAATGCCTACTCCAAGTCCACAATTATTTTTTAATAAATGTGCAAAAAAAATAAATAAATTAAAAATCTAATTGTCATTATGGGTTATTGTCTGTAGAATTTTGAGGACAAAAATCAATGTATGACATTACAAAATGTGGAAAAAGTGAAGCGCTGTGAATACTTTCCGGATCCACTGTATGAATGTGCACTTCAGATAGGACTACAAGGTGCTATTTAGGGAGTGGAGAGCTCCAAATGTGGTGACTCGTTTTGTTTACATTGCCTTCTTGGCAGGAGAAGCAGCAGCTAGAATAAAATCTTCAAGTCTTCCGAATTTACTGCACATTTTAATCACACAGATAAAAAGATTAAAATTCTGTAGTTTAAACCTAAGTGGTCCGTATAATGCACCCATCGTGCTTTTTGCATCTATCACAGTTACAGGTTTAATTCATGTAGTAAAACCCGACGCCTATCAATGCAATCGTTCGTGGATCAGTTATTTCTGCATTTCTCTCTATAAATACAGTAACTTGCAGCACGCTTGTATTACAAAACATAGGTGAAGTAAAACAATTCAATTAAAACAACAGGGGCAACATCATGAAAAGGATACAAAGTGGATTAAAAATGATAGTTAAAAGGTGCATTAACTAAAAGCTTTACTAAAAATAGAAGTTTTCAAATGTTTCTTAAAAGTTTCGACACAGTCAAGATCACGGAGGGACTGGTGCAAATTGTTCCAGAGTCTGGGAGCTATTGCCTGCAATGCCAGTGTGTGTGGGGGGGGGGGGGGGGCATGACCAGGATCGGCTTCGAGATTAGTGACAGGTGCGTAGATGACACAGCTGTGAGTGTTTGTCTGATCACCTGTCACTCTGTTAAAGGCGGCAGTCGGGAAGGAGAGGAGGTGGTTGATGGTGGAGAATGCGGGCAAGATACTTTAACATGGCTGAAAAGCACAACTCATTGAAGAATAAATCATTGTTCACAAAGATGAACACGGCTGTCATGTCCGTCATTGGCGGTCCAGGGAACCCGGAGGAGCAAGACCTCCACAGCCAGGTTTTTTTTTGGGGATCTTTAGAAGACCCTGGCCTGAAGACCCTGAAGAGTAGGGGCATAACAAGTCAGTGATGTACTGAGGGGCCCCACCATGCGACGCATGGAATGTCAGGACTCAAATCTTAAACTCAATGCGGAATTTAACTGGAAGCCAATGAAGACTGGATACAACGGGGGAGATATGGACTGTTCTGGGTGCACCGGTCAAAAGTCTGGCAGCCACATTTTGTACAGTCTGAAGTCTCTTTAGCGTTGACTTGTTGAAGATAGTGAAGAGAGAATTGCAATAGTCAATGCGAGACGTAATGAACGCGTGAATGATCATTTCCAGATCCTATTTTGACAACAAATTTCCCACTTTAGAGATATTTCTGAGATGATAAAAACAGTTTTTGGTCAGTAGACCCTCCAAAGACATGGACTGATCCAACACAACCCCAAGGTTTCTGAGGCTGCTTTTAACAGATATACCCAGAGCACCAACCGAGTTCTTGATCAGCGGGATATTTTTATCGGGAGCAATTATCCGAGTTTCCGTTTTGTTTGAATTTATCTGGAGGAAATTTGAGGACAACCAGCTTTTAATACAGGATACGCACTCCAAGAACTCAGATTAAAAGTGAAACTCTGAATCATTGAAGGGGCGTAACAGTTGAATATCATCTGCATAGAAATGATAAGAAACATTTTTAAAACTACTGATCAAACCTCCCAAGCGGCATCAGATACAACAAAAATAAAACAGGCCCCAGAACAGAACCCTGGGTTGGACACATTGGACATTACATCATTAAAAGTTCTTCCATTCATATACGAAGTAAACCACTGGGGAACGGCACCAGAGAGCAACAAAAGATTAAATTGATTTTAATTTCAATTGTTGGCACTGATTTGAGATGGGAGCTTGGTCGTGGGACCGTAAGTTGAGGTACCACTATATTCAGCTTCTGTGGGTGAGCCTTGCAAAATTAGAGTAACTACACATGGGTCCAACTGGCCTTTAATAATAATAAAACAAAATGCAAGAAACCATCCTGACAGATAATGAAATGCTTACTATATTGTAGAAAGGGTTATACTCCTTTCCTGTTATGATGTGTTCACTACACGGACGTTGATGAAAGCTTAGTTCTCTTCTGCTGTTTTATGGCTGTAATCCATCTGTGTCGTCTTTTGGGATCTTTGGGAATGGGGTAAAATGCTTTTTCTTCCCAGCTCCTATTTTTTTCTGGTATCATGGCGCACAAAATGTGTCTCTCATAGTTTTACCGACTAAGAAAGAAAAAGACAGACTTAAAGGCCAGTCCCAATACACCCCCTCGCCCTATTTTTTTTTAGCCCTATCGAGTGTTGTATTTTGATACTTTTCAGTACTTGTCTAAATAAGGGGGACCACAAGAAAATTCATTATTGGCTTTATTTTAACAAAAAATCTTAGAGTACATTCATCATCATCATCGGCAGTCACTCGTGGTCGAGTATGACTGTCCTCAGAATGGATGGGTTCCCATTCGGGAGGACGCCTTTTAACGTGGGGAGACTGATGCGCCTGCAGCCACCACACGGTCCTTGGCAGAGAGGGGCCTTGATCCAGTGGCATGGATCCATGACGACTGGAGACCACCCTCTGTTGCAGCCTTCATCCGCCTTCAGTGCCGTTGTGACATGCAGTGTCATCCTCCGCCACTTCCACCGTTGAGGTCTTATATCTATTCAACCCATAGATGAACATATGTTTATTATTACAGTTTAGTCCTTAAATAAAATAGTGAACATACTAGACAACTTGTCTTTTAGTAGTAAGTAAACAAACAAAGACTCCTAATTAGTCTGCTGACGTATGCAGTAACATATTGTGTCATTTGGCATTCTATTATTTTGTCAACATTATGAGGGACAAACTGTAAAAAATGATTATTAATCTACTTGTTCATTTACTGTTAATATCCGCTTACTTTCTATTTTAACATGTTCTATCTACACTTCTGTTAAAATGTAATAATCACTTATTCTTCTGTTGTTTGATACTTTACATTAGTTTTGGATGATACCACAAATATTGGTATCTATGCGATACCAAGTAGTTACAGGATCATACATTGGTCATATTCAAAGTCCTCATGTGTCCAGGGACATATTTACTGAGTGTATAAACGTAATATGAATTAAAAAAAAAAACGAAAGATTTTGTGACGCTAAAAAATATACATGTAATCATAGTAGTATCGACTAGCTACGCTCCTGTACTTGGTATCATTACAGTGGATGTCAAGTGTAGATGCACCAATGGCATTTGTTTACATTGTGGCGCCGGTGAGCTACGGTGTGTAGTGAAGCATGTTTAGCTATTCTTCGTCCTCCAGTGATAATAATACATGTAATAAACTTACTTTATTTGTCGCTATTGGAGACCAGGATTAGTGATTTAGAAGTAGCTAAAACACTGTAAACTGCAGATGGACGTTAGCCGCTAGCTAGCTAGCCATGTCTTGAAGCACCTCTTCCTGAGCGTGTTTCAGTGTTATAACTTCACCTTAATCGTTAGTTTTTAAGCCAACATGCGTCCGTTCTCCCTTTTCTGTCTACACTCTATGTGTGCGCTGCCGAACATGCTCCTCTGCTCGCAAAACCAGCAAAGTCACGACGTGACGACGACCGGGGAGTGGGGGAACGGTACTTTTTAGAGGCGGTATAGTACCGAATATGATTCATTAGTATCGCGGTACTATACTAATACCCGTATTCCGTACAACCTTAGCCCTATCCTTAAAATGTTCCCAATCCCGTGAAGGTAGTGGTGTCCCACTGACTTTTTGCAAGTAGGAATAGTGGACATAACGAGGGGTCTTGGGTATCAATCTAGCCCTTCAGAGTGAGGTATTTCAGATGCTGACTTGCTCAGGTAGGGCCAGAGAAAATTCCCCATTTTCTTGCACAAATTACACGTTAGATTGTAACGTTAGCCAGCTAGCCACGCTAGCTAATGTGAGGTTAACATGCTTACGAAAAGCTTGCACATGTGAAAACATTAACGTGACATACCTTCAAAGAATTCTCGAGAGACAACAGTTGTAGATGGCAGCTTTTTCTCCGTGTGGTTCTTTGTTTATTCATCAACTGCAGCATGATGAATAATGAAAAACTAAATCTCAGCCGTTAACTCCATTGCTGCCGGGTTTGTTATGTCATGGTGGAAGCATTGTTATACGGTACGAATGCTGCAGTGCGGTGGTGACATTGCTGAGCCAGGGCGCAGCGCCATGGTTGGTCAAAACGCACACACGGAGTGCATACAAGCAGAAAAAGAGTCGAAAGGAATAATGACAAAGAACTGCAATTCTACTGGTTAATAAAGCGGGTGTGTGAAGTGCAATAAGGAGGTATTTGGACTTCAAAACTATCAATAAAGATGACGCTTTAAACACGGACGCGCTGCAAGTGCTTTACAAACATGCCTCGCCAAATGTGTCAGTACAGTATTAGCACCTATGCTTCAAACCTAGATAAACATAACTAATATTCAGATCTGCAAAATGAGTTTAAAGAGTGGCAGGTGATATAGTTAACAGCCTCCCCCATACACAGATGTTCAAACAATTATTAGCACAGTCCAAACCGCCCACATAGCGTAAACTAATGTAGGTGAATGGATTGTTTTTCATAACAAATTCCCACAATTTCATTTGTGTTTTATCTTTACCATTGTGTGATATACCTGCTACTTGTCTTATCTTGTGCTTGACATCATGAACAAGCTCAAAAACCTCATCCCGTCCCTCCCATCAGATATCAAGGAGATAATATTCCACATTGGTTCAAATGACACAAGACTCACAAAATCTGAAATTACAAAATCTCATTTCAACCTCCTCTTTAACTCGCTAAAAAGCACAAGACTATCCATCTCTGGTCCCCTTCCCACCCTTAATCGTGGACCCGGTAGTTTGAGTAGACTCCTCAGCCTCCACACGTGGCTTCAGGCTAACCTGTAGTACCTCACCTACTCGTGAACAAAACCCCGAGATACTTAAACTCCCCCACCTGGGCCAGAGTCTCCTTCTCTACCTGGGTACAAACCATCAATTTCCTGCTGAGAACCATGGCCTCAGATTTGGAGATGCTGATCCTCATTCCAGCTGCTGAACACTCGCCTGCGAACCGATCCAGTGAGAGCTGAAGGTCACGAACCGATGGTGCCATCAGGACCACATCATCTGCAAAAGCAGTGATGCAACTTTTAGGCCCCCGAGACGTATACCCTCTCCGCCAGGGTCATGACTCTGCCTAGAAATCCTGTCTATGAAAATCACAAACAGGATGGCCGAGACCAACCCCCACTGGAAACGGATCCGACTTACATCCAAGCACCCGGACACAACTCTCGCTTTGGTTGTACAGAGATTGGATGGCCCTCAGCAGGGTCCCCCTCACCTCGTACTCCCTCAGCACCTCCCACAGGATCTCCCGGTGGACCCGGTCGCACGCCTTCTCCAAATCCACAAAGCACATGTAGACTGGATAGGCATACTCCCAGGCCGTCTCCAGGATTCCCACAAAAGTAAAGAGGGAAAGATGGAGAAGGAAATCAGCCGGAGAATTGTAGCAGCTGGGGCAGTATTGCAGTCTCTCTGCCGGACTGTTGTGACAAAACGAGAGCTGAGCCAGAAGGCAAAGCTTTCGGTCTACCGAGCTATCTACATTTTTACTCTCACCTATGGTCATGAAGTGTGGGTCATGACCGAAAGAATAAGATCGCGGATACATGCGGCCAAAATTAGTTTCCTCAAACGGGTGGCTGGCATCTCCCTTAGAGATAGGGTGAGAAGTTCAGTCACCCGAGAGAGACTCGGAGTAGAGCCAATGTTACTTTGCTTGGAAAGGAGTCAGCTTAGGTGTTTCGGATGCCTCACGAGCGTCTCCCTCGGGAGGTCCTCTTTGCACATCCCACTGGGAGGAGAACCCGGGCAGGCCAACGACCAGATGGGGGGATTACATCTCTTCTCTGGCCTGGGAACGTTTCGGGATCCCCCAGGAGGAAGTTGCTAATGTTGCTCTGGAGAGGGAAGTCTGGGGGTCTCTGCTGGAGCTGTTGTCCCCGCAACCCGATTCCGGATAAGCGGTTGAAGATGGATGGATGGATGAAACTTCACCCAAATAATCTTGGCTCACATATCTTAAAATCAAACCTACGATACAGTGTGCAAACATCAGCTGATTGACCTACATCTTCACCACTGTACTGTAAAACCAACCCCACCTTAGAACCACAGCAACATTCTGTTTCAGTCTGTCTGTCCCTCAGCTCCTGTCCTCTTTCTGGTGATGTCGTCCTCACTCTTTATTCCATCAGGTTAAGACCAGACGTCACATGTCATATCCCTGCCCTATTTCCCACTCCTCTCCACCAGTCACCAAGTATCACAGATTTCATTTTGCACTACTCAACACCATAGGCACAGTTCCCGTGGGTGCTTGATGGCAACTTTCAAACTTTAAAATAATTTTTGAAAAATCAATCTTGTTGTTAATTTGGTGGTGAGTTTGATCCGTTTAACATAATATATTAAGTCATAAATCATATTAGTCTATAATTACCAAAGTTTAACTAAGAATCCATTGAGCCCGATTTTGAACTAAAGACACAATCATCTTGACTTTGAACACACTGCACATGCGCGAGTGAGGGGCCTACTTAGTCAACAGCCATACATGTCACACTAAGGGTGGCTGCATGAACAATGCCAACACTGTCATAAACATGTGCCATATAGCGAAACCACACTAAACAACAACGGCAAACACATTTTGGAAGAATATTTGCACCGCAACACAACATAAACACTACAGAACTCATTCCCAGAATTCCCTGCAGCACCAACTCTTCCTGGACGCTACAATATAAACAAACGCCATTGGTGGATCTACACCTAACATCCACTGTAATGATAACACGTACAATAGCGTATCTAGTCGATACTACTATGATTACATCAATATTTTTAACATCACAAAATCTTCTTTCGTTTTTTTAAAATGTATATTATGTTTATAAACTCAGGAAATATGTCCCTGGACACATGAGGACTTTGAATATGACCAATGTATGATCCTGTAACAACTTGGTATCGGATTGATACCCAAATTTGTGGTATCATCCAAAACTAATGTAAAGTATCAAACAACAGAAGAATAAGTGATTATTACATTTTAACAGAAGTGTAGATAGAACATGTTGAAACAGAAAGTAAGCAGATATTAACAGTAAATGAACAAGTAGATTAATAATTCATTTTGTACCACTTGTCCTTAATAATTTTGACAAATTAATAGGTAGATAAATGACACAATATGTTACTGTATACTTCAGCAGACTACATAGGAGTCTTTGTTTGTTTACTTACTACTAAAAGACAAGTGTCTAGTATGTTCACTATTTTATTTAAGGACAAACTTGCAATAACAAACTTATGTTTAATGTACCCTAAGATTTGTTTATTAAAATAAAGCCAATAATGGCATTTTTTGTTATCCCCTTTCTTTAGAAAAGTACCGAAAAGTACCAGAAAGTACCAAAATACTTTTGACATTGCTGTAATCTATCCCCTTGCCACCGCCGTCGCCTCCAAAAAACAAATCCTTCCTTCCTTTCTGAATCTCTGACTTCCTGACCCAACTCTGTGCAATATCTCCATGCATTTTACTTTGTGGTGATTTGCAAAGTTGTGCCACATGGACAAAGCCAACAACACACTGGCCTCAAGTCTCCTTGAACTCCTACACTCATTTAATATCCTTCAGCACGTCAATTTTCCCACCCACACCCATGGAGACATCCTGGATCTCGTCTGCTCCTCTTGACCTGACCTTAATCAACTCTCCAGTCACAATCTCCTCGTCTCTGATAACCTGGACATAACAATAATAATCCATATTTATGTCCCCATCGCCAAAGCTAAAAGGAAAACAAACTTTTCAGAGTATCAAATCCATCTCCTCATCTGCCTTCTCTACCCAACTCAATTACAAAACCCAAAACCAGTGAAGTTGGCACGTTGTGTAAATGGTAAATAAAAACAGAATACAATGATTTGCAAATCCTTTTCAACTTATATTCAATTGAATAGACTGCAAAGACAAGATACTTAATGTTCACACTGAGAAACTTTGTTATTTTTTGCAAATATTAGCTCATTTGGAATTTGATGCCTGCAACATGTTTCATAAAAGCTGGCACACGTGGCAAAAAAAGACTGAAAAAGTTGAGGAATGCGCATCATACACTTATTTGGAACATCCCACAAGTGAACAGGCTAATTGGGAACAGGTGGGTGCCATGATTGAGTATAAAAGCAGCTTCCATGAAATGCTCAGTCATTCACAAACAAGGATGGGGCGAGGGTCACCACTTTTTGAACAAATGCGTGAGCAAATTGTCCAACAGTTTAAGAACAACATTTCTCAACCAGCTAATGTAAGGAATTTAGGGATTTCACCACCTACGGTCCGTAAGATCATCAAAAGGTTCAGAAAATCTTAAGTGTGTGACAATCATTGGTACTTTAATCTTTAATCTTTTTCTTTACTTATATCCTGATGCTTGACCATTGTTTTTTGTTTTTTTTAGCGTTTGTGCTGTTTCCATAGCGCACATATTTCAACCCTCTTTTTGATCGCTCCTAGCAGGAGAAACAAGCGCCTCTTACTGAGACCTGATTGGGCAGCGCGTGCAGTTCTCAGTCACATGGCTATTGTTGCGCACAACCAGTCTTCCTCTCAGGGAATAAAAACACACTGGTCAATCCCAAGTTCTTTTTGGATGACATATATGTTGAGTAAAAAGGACCCCAGAGACAGAATGGTACTTGGCCAAGTTTTACTAAAGCTTTAGGAAACCAGTCCTTACAACGCGACAATAGCATCAGCAAAAAGAGGTCTAATTTCAAACCAAAGAGTCAGCTTATGTAGAGCGAAAACTGTCATGATCCGTGGGGCAGATCATGTTTTGTGTTTTCTTTTAGTTTTGGACTCATTTAGTTCCTGTTTGTGCACCTCCTGAGTTTGTTACCATAGCTACTTATTATTTTCACCTGCCTCTGGTTAGTGGTCCCACACTCAGCTGCTGTCAGCCACTAATCAGAGAGCTATTTAGTCACCTTGCTCTCCACGCTCAGTCTGGCGTCATTGTTCGCTTCATGTCTGGTTTCATGCTAAGTATTTGCTACATGCACCTGTCACGTAAGTTCTCTATGTCCTTAGTCTATGCTAAGTGCTAGCTTTTGTTTCAAGTGCGATCAGCGCGTTCTGCCTTCGCCTTGTTTTCCGTTTTTTGTACACCTTTGAGTTCCAAGATTAAAATATGTTCCTACCTGCAAGTCCTGTCTGGAGTGATCTGTTTGCATTTACCTTTAACTCTGTTGTTATTAATAATTAATGATATTTATCTTTGTGGAAACACTGATCATCCTAATGATTTCTCACAATAAATATATATATATAGAAACAGATAAATATCAATATGCAACACTTTATTTTTATATTTTCTCTAAGTGCACATTTTTCAAATTGAACATTTTCAAATGATCACTTCTAAGACAGTCTTGTGAAATCACAATATCCCATTTTAACTAGCTAGCCACTAACATTTTTTAACAAATCATGAATTACTTTGCACCATGTTTGTACAAATAATAACTCATGTAAAATACAAAAGTAAACTCTCAAATTTTTAAATCATGTCACACTTTGAACTGGACACCAAATCTGTTATCTGTTTCTTTGTCAGTTAGTGGGAAGCCTGGCATTGCATGCTGTTAACTAGTGTGTTGTACTCTGGTGTGTAACTTGACACTGCAACTCTGAGTGAGTCTTGCAGATGTGCATCAGTGAGGCGTGTTCTGTGTTTGTTCTTGATGAAGTTCATGTCAGAAAAGGCTGATTCACAAAGATAAGATTTTTCCTCATTGTTTGCGGAATCTTCTTAATCTTTTGGACATATTTTCACAGCAATCTGGCCTTAAGCTTAATTATGATGAATGTAAAATGTTAAGGATCGGAAATCTAAAGGGAATGTCCTTTCGAATGGAATGCAAAGTGCCTGTTTTGTGGACAGATGGACCAGTTAACATACTCGGTGTTGTTGTCCCAGAAAATCTGGAAGATCTAGGCTCAGTAAATTATGATAATCGACTAAGAAAGATGGACAAAATTATGCAGTTATGGAAAGGGAAATCCCTAACCTTGTATGGTAAAATGTCTATTGCCAACTCGTTAATTATTCCTCAATGTATTTATTTGTTTTTGTCATTACCAGCTCCATCACAAAACTTTTTTAAGATTTATGAGCGGATCTTCGATTTTGTCTGGAACGGCAAACCAGAAAAGATTAAAAGAAAGGTTTTGTACAAAGAGTATGAATATGGGGGCCTGAAACTTCTCAACCTTGAAGCTATGTGTCTGTCTTTAAAAGCATCAATTGTTCCAAATATGTATTTAAACATTGAGTGGTACACAAATGTCCTGTTGGACAAAAAACATGTACTGTATCAAAAGAAATGGTATCCTTTTTTACAAGTGATTCCCTCCCAGAGAGTCTGCTGGGAAACATGGTGGGGTTCATAAAGGAAACAATCCACTCATAGTGGTGTTTTCAATTTTATGTGCCAGAAAAAAGAGACGATATTTTGCAGCAGTTAATATGGATGAACTCTAATATTGTAATAGATGGAAAGCCTTTCTTTTGGAAAAATATGTTTGAAAGAGGAATCATTTTTGTCAATGATATTATCAATGACAATGGTAAAATTATGAAGTATGATGAATTTAGAGCTACGTATGGTGATGCTTGTTCAAGCTTTTCATTTTATCAACTAACTGGAATAATTGGGAAAAGATGGAAACAAATAATTAATTATGGAACTACTAAATTATTAGTTTGTAAACCTCTAATAAGAAATTCTAGTTGGCAAAAAGGAACTAAAATAAATAGAAAAATATATAATTTTTATTTAATAAAGAAATCTTTGAAGGCTGCTTCATACAACACAAATGGAAAATGGGAGGACTTTTTTGACTGCCCGTTGCCATGGGATGCCATATTCAAACTAATCTATAAAACCACTATCGATGTGCAAAATCGTTATTTTCAAATTAAAATTATTTATAACTTCTTACCCACAGGGAAAATGTTAAAATTATGGAGTATGACAGAGTCAGATGATTGACGATTTTGTTGTCAGGAGCCTGAATCCACCCTGCATTTGTTTTGGTATTGTCATATTGTGTCTTTGTTTTGGGTGGAAGTTGAAAAAATGTGTTTAAGGATTGGTTTGTTTATGAAGCTTAATGTGGTTTCTGTTATTTTAGGAGAGTTCATTGACAATCATGATTTAGTCAATTTAATTATAGTACTCAGTAAAATGTTTATTTTTAAGGCCAAAAACAGATATTCACTTAGTATTACTTTCTTTAAAACATTTATTCAGTATTTTCTAACTTTAGAAAGTTACATGGTTGAAAACGATAATGATGCCAAAAAACATTTAAAAAAAAGATGAGAAGTCCTCAAAGGCTTATTTTGAAAGTATAATTATGTTTATAGATTATATGATATCTGTTGTGTTCCCTAATTTTTTTCTGTGTACATGAATGAAGGTGTGTGTTGCTGAGTCCGACTTGGACATTATCTGGACTGGGCCTGGTTTAAAAAACCCTTTAAACAAATCTAATTTCATTGACAACCTGGTCTGTTGAAGATAAGGCCCTTTTTTAAAAAATAAAATAAAATAAGATAAATAAATAAAAAACATTTTCTTGGATAAAAAAGAAAGTAAAACAATATAAAAACAATTACATAAAAATAGTAATTAATGAAAATGTTAGTGGACCAGCAGCCTATACAATCATGTGTGCTTCAGGGACTGTGTCCCTTGCAGATGTGTTGTCTATGTTGTGGGAACCAGAATATTGGTAGCAGAAAGAAATAACCCCTTTTGTGTGAGTGGGTGTGGATGAGTGTGCATGGGGGAGGTTGTTTGGGTTGATGCACTGATTGAAAGTGTATCTTGTCTTTTTTCTATGTAGATTTAATTTTTAAAAAAAAATTAAAAAAAAAAATTTAAATTTTTAAAAAAAAAATTTTTTTTTTTTTTAGAACAGGCCCGCGGGCGACTCATCTGGTCCTTACGGGCGACCTGGTGCCCGCGGGCACCGCGTTGGTGACCCCTGCTATAGATTATGAAAGAACACTTAAAAATATCTCATTCTCACACTTTTTAATTGTATATGCATAAGGGGGCTTGGCCTCAGCATGGTCTGGGCGTGCCAAGCAACGCAGAAATCTGGGATCAATTCTAAGTAGATTGCGATATAACAAAGAAATGTGCCTGCGAACACTTTAAAAAGATCAGATTTTTTACTTGCGTACATCGTTTGTATGCAGCCTCAATGACATTGACACAGAACAGAGGATGGACCAGGTCCTATAGGCAATATTTCACCTTTGGGGCTTATATCAGAGCTGTAACGGAGGATTCCTGTGTGAAAGGGAATGCCATAATGCCTGGGACTCAAGCACCCTGTTCTATTTAAAGCAAAAGTTATTAAGACTCGCTTCAAACAAGTGTTTTATGATGATGTCACACATGGAATTATCTGATAGCAGGATTTTGCTTAGCTGTGCGGAAGCGCACACATTTTCAGTTTACAATTAAGTTAATGGATGTCGAATCTACCGTACCGGTCTGATGTGGCAGTTTTATAAAACCTTGGTGTGAAAGAGGCTAGAGATAACTTGAAATGCATGGTTGTTGTAGACAACCACAATCTCTCCTCCATCTGTATAGGACATTGTGAATATAACTCAAATAGTGGCCTTAACTCCAACAGACAGCTGCTTTAAAACATTATGGTTCGAAAATCCTATACTATTGTTCACACTTGGCTAATTCCATCAACATGTGTAGCCTTACTGCCATCCACTTGTTGTTCATTTCTACTATTGAGTTCCAGTCAAAATCTACCACACGTAATCTCTGTCTTGCCATAGTTCCTGGCATCTTCCAAGGGTGATGGCGAGCGGGTGCAGTCGGAGCTCGGCAGGCTGCAGTCGGAGAACGAGTGCGTCAAGACGGAGGTGAAGGAGGTGCTCCAGGCCCTGGAGGAGCTGGCGGTCAACTACGACCAGAAGTGCCTTGAGGTGGAGGAGAAGAGCGTGCAGAACAAGCTGTTGGCTGAGGAGCTCGCCAAGAAAATGGTGGGTGAAATACTTTATATTGTTGAGTGACGCCTACCCAATGTTCTGTGGTAAATGTACCCTATTATATATAGTATTTTTTTAAAGACTTTTGAATAAGTCTTAGATGTCCCACAGTGAACTATCCCCTTGGCGCGATAACCAGGAAACCGGGGTGGAGAATACCACACACACAGAAAAGCAAGTTGAAATAAGCAACTACAGGTTATAAAAACATGCCCAAAACACGGCAACCCATGAATTTGACTTTGGGGGAAAAAACAAGCCCAAAGTCGCTTATAATAGGCGGACATGGGAAGACTCTATAAAACTGAGGGGGGCTGTTGTGATTAAATAACAAGCGGTGTGATTGACACATGGTATTTCACTGCTGTTTAATCTGATCTAGGACCTGTAGAAAGCAGTCTGCTGTATTTACAAGAAGTTAACAATGAATATACTGGACAATTGAAGTCTCTTATTGGGAAAGTCAATTTTGCCCAATATAATATAATATAATCAATCAAACGATCAAATATTATAGCACAAAAGAGACGACAGATCAACTGGTCTGAAAGGGGGGTGTATTTAAAGGCTAAATTAGTTTTAAGATGCGACTTAAAGGCCTACTGAAAGCCACTACTACCGACCACGCAGTCTGATAGTTTATATATCAATGATGGAATCTTAACATTGAAACACATGCCAATACGGCCGGGTTAACTTATAAAGTGCAATTTTAAAATTCCCACCACACTTCCGGTTGAAAAACTCCTTTGGATATGATTTATGCGCGTGACGTCACAAAATCCACGGAAGTGGTTGGACCCCATCGACCCGATACAAAAACCTCTTGTTGTCTTCGACAAAATTCCACAGTATTCTGGACATCTGTGTTGGTGAATCTTTTGCAATTTGTTTAATGAACAATGGAGGCTGCAAAGAAGAACGTTGTAGGTGGGATCGATCGGTGTATTAGCGGCTAAGTACAATACTTACAGCAACACAACAAGGACTACTTACTACGCCTAGCCGATGCTTGCCGCCAAACCCACGGATGAAGTCCTTCGTCGCGCCGTCGATCGCTGGAACGCAGGTGAGCACGGCTGTTGATGGGAAGATGAGGGCTGGCTGGCGTAGGTGGAGCGCTAATGTTTTTATCATAGTTCTGTGAGGTCCGGTTGCTAAGTTGCTATATTAGCCTTAGCGTCGTTAGCAACAGCATTGTTAAGCCTTACCAGGCTGAGAATTTTTAACCGTGTAGTTACATGTACATGGTTTAATATTATTGTTGATCTTCTGTCTATCCTTCCAGTCAGGGGTTTATTTCTTTTGTTTCTATCTTCATTTGAGAACGATGCTATCACGTTAGCTCAGTAGCTAAGTGTGTCACCGATGTATTGTCGTGGGGATAAAAGTCACTTTAAATGTCCATTTCGCATGCTCGGCTCTCATTTTCAAGAGGATATAGTATCCGAGGTGGTTTAAAATACAAATCCGTGATCCACAATAGAAAAAGGAGAGAGTGTGGAATCCAATGAGCCAGCTTGTACCTAAGTTACGGTCGGAGCGAAAAAAGATACGTCCATCACTGCTTCTCTAGTCCTTCACTGTAATGTTCCTCATCTACGAATCCTTCATCCTCGCTCAAATTAATGGGGTAATCGTCGCTTTGTCGCTCCGAATCTCTCTCGCTCCATTGTAAACAATGGGGAATTGTGAGGAATACTAGCTCCTGTGACGTCACGCTACTTCCGGTACAGGCAAGGCTTTTTCTATCAGCGAGCAAAAGTTGCGAACTTTATCGTCGATTTTCTCTACTAAATCCTTTCAGCAAAAATATGGCAATATCGCGAAATGATCAAGTATGACACATAGAATGGATCTGCTATTCTCGTTTAAATAAAAAAAAATCATTTCAGTAGGCCTTTAAATGCTTCTACTGAAATAGCATCTCTGACTGTTACCGGGAGGGCGAATAGAAAACGCTCTATAGCCCGCATACTTTTTTTGGGCTCTGGGAATCACTAATAAGCCGGAGTTCTTTGAACACAGATTTCTTGCCAGGACATATGGTACAATACAATCAGCAAGATAGCATCCATCTGGATCCACGATCCAAAAAGGGTCCAGCTGCAGACCAGACATTTCCGTCATGACACAAGACCACCCAATGGGGGGTTGCGTATAGCGTTTCATCAACCAATCGTGAAGAGTTTTGCAAGGCTTACCGGATAATATGTAATTTCTCCTTCCATATTGGCAATTTGACGTCGTGGTATGTTGTCCGGAGAAAACTTTTGATGAAAGATTGTCATTGTTTATTTCTTGTTTTGTCATATTTTGTATGCATGTGGGTTCATACAGACTGCAAAGCGTGTTCTACAATGCAAGTCTTTATTTGCTCAATGTCAGCTCCGTGCAACACATCCTTTAGCTGCATCCCCCCCAGCAGGCACAACACATTGAAACAACGTTGCAAACTAGTTGTATTTGTAAATTGAGATTACGTTGATCTCCAACGTTGGATCCATGTTGGTGGTTGGGAAATTACCAAATTTCAAAGGTCAAATCAACGTCACAACCTGACATTGAATAAACGTTGTCAAAAAGCATGTTGTATCAACGTTGTATTTGTGTTGTAGAATATTGGTTAAGAAATGACCAAAATCCAATGGTCAAATCAACGTCAGAACCCAATATGGACTAAACGTTGTCAAAAAGCAACGTTATGTTTGAGTTGCTCAACGTCAGGACCTAATTCAACAAGTTTTCAACGCTGTTTTAATGTCTTGTGCCTCCTGGGCCGGACTTTGAAATAAAAGTATGTCAGTTTATAGCAGGAATACGCCTCACTTTGTCTTTTTATATTCACCCAAACCCTAACCAACTCCTTATTTGGACTAAAGTGCTTTAGAGGGCTTATTTAGTTAGTTCTACGGGATCTGTACAGACCATACTTGCCAACCTTGAGACCTCCGATTCCGGGAGGTGGGGGGTGGGGCGGGGGCGTGGTTGGGGGCGTGGTTAAGAGGGGAGGAGTATATTTACAGCTAGAATTCACCAACTCGAGTATTTCATATGTATATATATATATATATATATATATATATATATATATATATATATATATATATATATATATATATATATATATATATATATATATATATATATATATATATGTATGAAATACTTGACTTTCAATGAATTCTAGGTATATATATATATATATATATATATATATATATATATATATATATATATATATATATATATATATATATATATATATATATATATATATATATATATATATATGTTTATGTTATTATAAATATAAATAAAATAAATACTTGAATTTCAGTGTCCCGGAGGCTATCCAGTAGATGGCAGTATTGTCCTGTTTAAGAGTGTCACAACATTGCTGTTTACGGCAGACGAACTGCTTTACGGTAGACGAAAACGTGACTGCTGTTGTTGTGTGTTGTTACCGCGCTGGGAGGACGTTAATGAAACTGCCTAACAATAAACCCACATAAGAAACCAAGAACTCGCCCTCGATCATTCTACAGTTATAACGTGATGGGGCAGGCACGCTGTTTATATCTTGGGAAAGCGGACGTGAAAACAGACTGTCGCCGCTGTCTCCACTCAGGTACGCATGGAGCTGGAGGGGGCGTGGCCTCCAGCTCCGGCTGAATTCCGGGAGATTTTCGGGAGAAAATTTCTTCTGGGAGGTTTTCGGGAGAGGCGCTGAATTCCGGGAGTGTCCCGGAAAATCCGGGAGGGTTGGCAAGTATGGTACAGACTGAAGATTTTATTTTGAGTGAGCTTATGTTAGGAAGAGGGTGTTCCAGTCTGCAAAAACAGGAACCCCCAACAGCGCAAGAACGGCCACAGTTGGATGACATTGGCTAATACGGGACAGTGACTCACAACCTCACAGCGCCCACTTTGCTAACTTGACCAGGAAATGAGCAGTAGTCTTGAGAAGTGGCAATGTTTTTTGTTTTTTTTATGCCCCCACATCGAAGTCGCCCATGTTGCCCGTAACAAATTCCGTGTCCGAGGAGAGAAACGTCAGCGACACTAGCATAGCTATGTTAGTTATTGCCCACATTTTAGCAGCAACATAATGCTAGATTAGCCGATTTGCTGAAGAAAAACTAAATGATCAAACCTATTGCTCCCTCCCTATCCCTGACTGACAAATAGTTTTATATAGATTACTTGACATAGATTCCAGGAAGTGGTGGGCAGAGCAGTGAACAGGGTTCATACGGGTGCTTAAAAACCTTGAAAATGCTTGGATTTTAATGTTGTGTTTTCAAGGTTTGAAAAATGCTTGAATTTTGGGTGAAGTGCTTGTAAAAGCTTGGAAATGTTCATCATATTTCTCAGCAATCTGACACAATAGGCTAATTATAAAATGGAAAACAATGAAATGAGTTTCCTTAAAAATATTGAAAGCTACACGCTTGATCTGTTGGCTTTGCACGAGCCCTTACATCAGGTTGTTGTCATGCCAGAGCCGGCTCTGTGTCACCCCCAAGAGGACAGTGGTGCATCGGTCCATCATGCCGGGAGGTTGTCGTTTTAATGAACATTGGATGGAAAATGACAAATACAAACTTTGGATAAAACGTGGACCACATCCACGTGTAGCCTGCTGCAAAGTATGCAAAAAGGAAATCCAACAATGGTTCGAGGTATTTTTTGCTCCATTATTTTGGTTGTCTACTTAATTTGTCTGACTACCTCAGTTAAAGCAAACAAGTTACATTTTGTCGTTTTGGTAATTGCATTAAAATGGTTACATTATTGGACTTGTTTGTACTGTGAAGGTCATGTAATGTATAATTTGTAACCTTTTTCACAACTTAGAGCTGAGTTAATATGAATTATTTTGTAGTTTTTACACAACAAGGTTGTATGCATTTCTTGCTCTATTATTTGTGTTGTCTACTTAACTTGTCTGGCTACCTCAGTGAAAGTTAACTTGTCTTTTTGTTAATTTCTTACCACAGTTATAAGGCTAGATATGCTTAATGAGAGGTGACTGAGGTGTAACTAACAGCATTTGCCTTTAATTTAATATCCTTATATTAATGTGGATCAGTTTTGTTAATAAATGAGTGAAATTGACATTTTGAGGGTGCGTGTATTTATATCACATTATGCAGTTTACAAGCACAAATACGGTGTGAATCAATCCATGCTGTTCGATGTCATTGAGTGCTGTAAGTAAGAAAAAGAACAAGAAATTTGAAAAAAAAAAAAATACAAATGGAGACACGTTTGCAAACACCAATGACATTGAATAGTCACACTGCTTCATTTTCTATGCCCCATTCAGTTAATGATAACTGCTGGTTCAATGTTAGGCTTAGGTTTTAGAAGATTTTCCATATTTTTCCTACAGACAGCATTTGGTGACCTCAAACAACAAGGCTATGTATTGATTCACACTGGTTTTCGCCTTTTGAAGGGTACTGGAAAAACTGGAAAAACAATCTTGAAAGTCCTTAAAAAGTTCTTGAATTTGGCCATTGAAAAGGTGTACGAACCCTGACTCAAAGGCGGTATCATGTCTGTGATTAAGAAGGTTTTTTTTGCCATAACGCCATAAAAACACAGAATTTTAAACGCAACCAATTGAGGGACACAATAGGTTTTCTCCATTGTGTTTCTCATAAACTGGACCACATTCTTATTTTAGAACATAATTAAAATGTAAATGTTGCATAATTGGAGTTATTTAACAAAGATCCTCAGTTCTGCCTTCATTCCCACATAATGAGGTTCCTGCTAATGACTTAATTACTAGATTAGTGGAGAGAAAAGCTCACAATAGAACTGCTTGCTTCGTCTACTTATGACTACATGAGCTTTAGGCAGCAGTTTCTTTAGGATGCTGATAGAAGTCTCAAGGGTCGTCCGTCTCCCATTATTCATATTAACTCTCCCCGTTGGACTACTTATTCATGCTCTATCATGGTTCCTGCAGTGGTGTCCTCGCATCTTTAAAAAGCTGCTTCAGACTCCTGCAATGGCTGAAATTAATTCTGCTTTGTCACTTTTGTCTGCACATTTTTAGCTCATTAGATCCAAATACAGTATGTCCATCCAAAGTTACATTGATGTAATTACTTAGACATGCAGTAGGTCTCCCTGAACCACTTATTGGGATTCATTTGGATTTGCCTCTTCATTGGGTGAAGATCCATATTAGTAACTTAAGGTGTGGCTCCCACTGAGCCACACTTGGTGATACAACTGCATTCATAGCTGGCGGAAGAAACAATCACTCATTAATTACACAATATGTCTTCACTGCTAACCCCCATGCATGTGCAATTGAAAAATACTGCATATAGTATCCGTCAAAAGTCTGGAGATGTTTTCAATTTCAGTCACATTAAAGTGCATCCAAATGTTTAATTGTTTATGTATAATGTTATTATACTGATAAATATACCTGCATTTTCAGGGCATTGGGAATAAGCGGTAGAAAATAGATGGATGGATGGGTTATTTGATATGTACTGTTCAGATTTTCCTTTTCCTTTCATCCAAGCAGACTTAGGTAGGTAGGTAGGTAGGTCTTTATTGTCATTGCACAAGTACAATGAAACTTTGTTTTCAGCACAAACCCGATTAGACAAACAAACGGTGTACAGGGTTACAGAACAGGAATACTGATGGGTCGCCACAAGGCGCCCCGTAAAAGATGGGAAAACGGTAAACGCTAAGGGAGGATGAGTAAAAACCTCCATAGAAAGCACATATACATATTACAACATCCATCTCGAGACTTGCCAACAGAGGGGAGGGAGTGGGGGCTACGGTCCCAGGCTGCAGCTCTTCAGGCGCTGCCCATCCGTCCATCACCCCTAAGTGATTTGCGTCAAGGGCGTTGGATGGGGGCTGGGATATGTGTGTGTGGCGTATATTTTCGTGGATGCATGTGTGTGTAAGCCTGCCGCGTGTCTCTGTTCCGCGGCCTTGATGTCGTGCAGTCGCTAGTCCAAAGTGAACAACAACAGGTGTGTAGTCCATGAGAGACAAGAAGGGAGTTTGTTGTGTCTTCGCCACACTGTCCTTCGGGAGAGTCTCGAAGCCAGGGAAACAATCCAAGTTAGAATGTTTTGTATGCGAGTGAAAATAAAATTAGCTTTTCACTCTAAATTGTCTATGACTGATCCTCAAAATTCATCCTGCGGGGTAGACAGTCCGATGTTATCCAAATCACAAGTGTGTCCACAGTTTTTCCGCATCCTCCAATCATTTGTGGCAGCTTTGGGGTACTTTGAAGACTGCCAGCAACTTCCAATTTGTCGACAAACCGGAGCAACGCTTAATCCAATCAGCAGATGTCCTGTTGTCATAATTCCCAATAGGTGGATATCTTCACGTCCTCGACTGGAAGGGTCGCCAGGCACGCGACAGAAGCAGGTTCCCCCAAACCCAAGATCTTGCCAATTTCGTTGAGGCCAGTTAAATAGTTCCAATGTTTAGATTTGGAGAGCAGTGCAAAAAGAGGCAATAAGAAAGTTAAGACAAGACAAGACAAAGAAACAAGCAGGAGAAATAAGGGAAAGGGAAGGGGAGCATCCACCCTGGATGAGTGCCTTCGTCTATGGTGCGGCATCCTTTCATCCCTCCCACAGACATTCAATAATTTAGCCTCTAACAAATAACACACATGATATAAACCCTATTGGGTCCTTTCATCCCTTCCACGGAGATTCAATAATTTTGCCTCTAACAAATAGCACACATGATATAAACCCTTTTTGGGTTTGGGTGCGTTGTTGACCATTGATGCAACTGAATGGAATGGTAACTAGGGTGACTGTTGTGCCGGCAGAGGTCTCACTCCATATGCACCTTGGCAACTGTCGTTTTACACCACGATAGAGCAAAACCATCCTCATCTTGGCATATTTTCAGAAGATACATAACGTGGGCACCATGGCCAGACTAGAGCTGTCCTATCAAAAGTATAAGCATTAACAGATGAGAGGTAAATGTATTCTAAGACAATGTGGATGAATGAGAATATTTGCAGGCATGTAAACCTGCATATAGTTATAATTATTGGGACCCTACCTTTTGCAGGGAGGAGTCATCCCATATTCTTTTATTGTCAGCCTGTCTGAATGAAGAGACGGGACTAAAATTGAAGATGAACAATTTATTCTACAGAAAAGGCATCAGTACAAACAATAGCAATACCAACGCTAAAGAGCGAACCGAGCCGTCTGAAGTCCGGAGCATGTGCTTTTGTCCAGCTTGCTGCACTGCCTTGGCGGAGATCAACACCGAAAGTTAACTTGGCGTATGTGTTGGGCACACACATATTCTTGTCCACTCTTACTCTCTGCACCTGGTACACCCTGACCATACACCATTAAAACTAGAGGGGATAATATGTGTGTGAGTGTACAGATAAGAAACAGGGTGATATTATTTGTATCTTCTTCGAGCAAAACCAAGACCAACGCTAGTAACTTCTAAGGCATTTCATTTTGCTCAAAGGAGAGAAGATATTCCCCTAACATAACCAAATGTAAAACAAATACCACATTTATTTCAAAAGTACAATTATGATATAATGGTTGACACTACATTGACCCTAGTGTGTGAATGTGAGTGTGAATGTTGTCTATCTGTGTTGGCCCTGAGATGAGGTGGCGACTTGTCCAGGGTGTACCCCGGCTTCCACCCGAATGCAGCTGAGATAGGCTCCAGCACCCCCCTTGACCCCGAACGGGACAAGCGGTAGAAAATGGATGGATGGATGGTTGGCTGTGGTTTAAGTTTAACATTTTTAATGAGTGCCTACATTTAGGCCCCGTTTACACTAAGCCGGTTATCCTTATTGTTATCCTGGATAACAATAAGGTTATCCAGGGTAAATCCCACCGAACCATATCCTTGTCCACACACAACAACACCACCGTTTAAGACCCCCTGCCCCCTCTGTCCGCCGGCGCAACGCATCCTAATATGCATGCGCGTAAAATGCGCACGTCATTGTCACCTCCAGTGTTGCTTTGTGTGCAAGTTCTTAAATTTAACTTATCGGAACAATATCCAGTGTTGTGGTATTTCAATTAACTGGAGTCCAGTGTGTTGTGTGGCCCTATTGTAGTGAATCACACCTGAGACATCATAAATTAAACAAATACTCAGTGGCCTAGTGGTTAGAGTGTCCGCCCTGAGAACAGTTGGTTGTGAGTTCAAACCCCGGCCGAGTCACACCAAAGAATATAAAAATGGGACCCATTGCCTCCCTGCTTGGCAGTCAGCATCAAGGGTTGGAATTGGGTGTTGAATCACCAAAAATGATTCCTGGGCGCGGCACCGCTGCTGCCCACTGCTCCCCTCACCTCCCAGGAGGTGACCAATGGGATGGGTCAAATGCAGAGGACAAATTTCACCACACCTAGTGTGTGTGTGATAATCATTGGTACTTTAACTTTAAATCTTTATTAGACATGTAAAAAATGTGATAAAGAACATTTTACGTCAATCAAACTCGGGATCTAGATATCTGGTCAGGACACTCCTCACTCTTTTGCCTTCACCTTCATTGTCCATTCCTTTTTGGTGACTTTATATACTCTGGACCTAGACGTTGAGTCCGCGACATACATGGCGGACAATAACTGATACAGTCTGCTTTGCCAGTCCAAAAGCATTCGCTGTTTTCCGTAGTTTACCCTCGACGGCCAGGTGATACAAAGCACGCGCTACCTTTTTTATCACATCCACGGGAGCCCGCATTCTCGTTGTCTCTCCTTCGACAAATGGACAAAGTTTTTCGCTAAGTAGAATCACAGCTGACCTGGACATTCGAAAGTACTCTTGCCGTCTGAGAAGTGTTGTATCCCAAATAGCTGCAATCACTTTCTCTTAAGGTATTCATGTGTGATTTCCACAAGCGTCTGTACATGTAGAAGAAGGAGAAACACGGGCATGTCTGGATGACTCACCTCCATATTTCCAGTGGTTACCTCCGAGTTACGAAACCGCTTTATTATGAAGCTGGCTGTGACGCGTTCTTTCTGACGTCACTTCCTGTGTGGTGCATAGTACAGTGGCGGGCCGTGCATTTCCCATTCAAGCCTTCAGTGATGTCCGACTTCAATGATGACCTCTCAAAATACCATAATTGATGTCACCACATGACCATTGCTGGAGAAATACTATACAGAAACACATTTACTGGACATTGAAACACCTCAACAGTGTACAAAACGGGTGTCACGTGGGGGGGTCGCAGCTAACTGCGGGGTTGCGGGAAGGTAGGAGTATAATTTATTGTCATAAATCATAGTTTAAACCAAAAACAGGAAACAAGCAAAAGGAAAGCGTGCCGTTTGCACGAGAAGCTAAAGAACCACAACTTAGCACTGGAATCATGAACTAGAAAACTTACTAGCTGTGGCATGAACAAACAAACTTACGTGGACCAGGCATGAAGCGACCAATGACGCCAGCACGACTGACTGGCAAAGGCAAGCTTAAATAATGCCTCTGATTAGTGCTCGCGAAGCAGGTGAGCAGGCGAACACTAATCAGAGCCAGGTGGAAATAATAAGTAACCATGGTAACAGACAAGGGTGCACAAAAACAGGAACTAAGGGAGTCCAAAACTAACAGAACATAACAAAAACGTGATCCGGACTATGGATCATGACAACGAGTTATTTTCTCACGCACGGGACGGCGTGGCAAAGTTGGGAGAGTGGCCGTGCCAGCAATCTGAGGGTTCCTGGTTCAATCCCCACCTTCTACCATCCTAGTCATGTCCGTTGTGTCCTTGAGCAAGACACTTCACCCTTGCTCATGATGGGCCTGGTTAGCGCCGTGCATAGCAGATCCCGCCATCAGTGTGTCAATGTGTGAATGTGTGAATGTGTGTGTGTGAATGTGTGAATGTGTGTGTGTGAATGGGTGAATGTGGAAAATAGTGTCAAAGCGCTTTGAGTTCCTTAAAAAAAAAGGTAGAAAAGCGCTATACAAGTACGACCCATTTACCATTTACCATTTAAAAATCAATAAACCCGCATCAGCAATTAAAACATATCTTATGTTGTGCTGTCAACATTAAAATAGCAGAAAACATATTAAAGGTGAAAAAATAAAGAAATAAAATATTTGAACTCCCAATTTGTAGAACCCATTCGACGCCATATAAGCCAGTGGTACCGCTCATAGTCGGTTGATTCGAGTGCAAGTGACGGGCATTTCCCCATTTCATCGCCGGCATAGCTAAGCTATCTTCCGGGGTTGGCTGACATGGTCTCACAAGATGTAGTTTCTCTTTAAATATCCTTCTTGCAAATATATATCTGCCACCTAATCAAGGATTTTTTCTCCTTCTTTGTGGGTTAAAAAAGTGAGTATCTGTGATTTATCTGCTAGCCCCGTATGGCTACGGCACAACACTTCCTGCTTTAGTAAATTGAAATTGCGACTTGTGATTAGATACTTACTTTGGAATGACAAGTGAGTATCCAATCACAGTCTCGTTAACATCAGGCTACTGTCAACAACTTGTGATCTGATTGGCTATCGCAACTGCCTATCAACTGTATGTGTTCTGAAATTCATCCGCTAACGGTACTGGGTCTGGCTCTGCTGATCTGCATAGCACCGCCGCGGCCTAAACCAGTGAGTATCCAATCAGAGGACGCGTACATTTCACGTTCAACGTGAAGCCATCTAGAAGGCCTTACTGACAACAACTCGTGATCTTATTGGCTATCGCAATTATCTATCAACTGTATGCGCCCATTCACTGACAGTGCACAAATGCCCGCATTGTTGATTCTGAAGGCCTCGGGCAGATTTGGTACAGCATGGCAACAGAAGCCAGCTGAATTCTGATTGGATACAAACTAGAACTAAAAACAACTGCACTAGTTGGAGCATAATATGACAAGAAGAGAATATGAATACTTTTAGATATTTAGGGAAAGTAAATTAAAAATTACTTTTATCTTTAATTATGATCCTGATTTCTGGTTATGTTAGGCCAGCAGAGAAGGCCTTGCTGGCCCTGACGGCACACCACTGGTATCATTTCATTAAAACAAAACCAGTTTTATTTTAAGTAATTAAAACAAATGATCAGAGCTGTTTTATCTATTTTATGGAGGAATGTAGTCAATCATAGAACTGGCACTAAAAAAAAGCATCTATTTTGGAATCGAGAATCATTTTGAATTGGGAATCAATTTTGAATCGAATCATTACGCCCAAGAATCAAATCGAATAATGTCTACTAACCGTGACATAAAGCAGCTTTAACACTTTGATTCAACCAAATGCAGTCTCCTATAGTCGCCGGGTGCATCGCATAGCCTTACATTGTGGCCTACTAAGGTTTAAAATAAGATGCACTGAATTAATGTTTACTCCAGTTTAGTCCAATGTAGGGTTGTACGGTATACCGGTACTAGTATAGTATCGCGGTACTAATGAATTAAAAACGGTACTATACTCTGTTTGAAAAGTACCGGTTCCCGGGCCTCACGTCATGACATTGCTGGTTTTACGAGCAGAAGAGCATGTTCGGCAGCGCACAATCACAGAGTACTTACAAGCAGACACAGTGTGTAGACAGAAAATGGTGAACGGACGCATTTTGGTCTAAAAACTAAAGATAAAGGTGAAGTCATAACACTGAAACACCCTCAGGAAGAGGTGCTTTAAGACATGGCTAGCTAGCTAGCGGCGAACGTCCATTTGCAGTCGGCAGTGTTTTAGCTACTTCTAAATCAAATAAAGTACGTTTCTTACAAGTATCATCCCTGCAGGACGAGGAATAGCTAAACATGCTTCACTACACACCGTAGGAGGATACAATAGCTAACCGCTAACAGCAAGCTAGCAACCTGAATGTAAACAAATGCACTGTAATGATACCAAGTACAATAGCGTATGTAGTCAATACTACTATAATTACATCGATATTTTTTATCGTCACAAAACCTTTTTTCCTTTTTAAAAAAAATTCATATTATGTTTATAAACTCGGGAAATACGTCCCTGGACACATGAGGACTTTGAATATGACCAATGTATGATCCTGTAACTACTTGGTATCGGATCGATACATAAATTTGTGGCATTATCCAAAACTAATGTAAAGTATCAAACAAGAGAAGAATAAGTGATTATTACATTTTAACAGAAGTGTAGATAGAACATGTTAAAACAGAAAGTATGGATGGAATGGAAGAATGGATTAATAATCCATTTTTACAGCTTGTCCCTCATAATTTTGACAAAATACTGGTGGGTCCGCACCTAACATCCACTGTCATGATAACACATACAATAGCGTATCTAGTCAATACTACTATGATTACATCGATATTTTTTAACATCACAAAATCTTCTTTCGTTCTTTTTTCATTTATATTACGTTTATAAACTCAGGAAATATTTCCCTGGACACATGAGGACTTTGAATATGACCAATGTATGATCCTATAACTACTTGGTATCGGGTCGATACCTAAGTTTGTGGTATCATCCAAAACTAATGTAAAGTATCAAACAACAGAAGAATAAGTGATTATTAAATTTTAACAGAAGTGTGGAGAGAACATGTTGAAACAGAAAGTGTGGATGGAATGGAAGAATGGATTAATAATACATTTTTACAGCTTGTCCCTCATAATGTTAACAAAATAATAGGTAGATAAATGACACAATATGTTACTGCATACGTCAGCAGACTAATTAGGAGTCTTTGTTTGTTTACTTACTACTAAAAGACAAGTTGTCAAGTATGTTCACTATTTTATTTAAGGACAAACTTGCAATAATAAATATATGTTTAATGTACCCTAAGATTTCTTGTTAAAATAAAGCCAATAATGCAATTTTTTTTGTGTTCCCCCTTATTTAAAAAAGCACGGAAAAGTATCGAAATACATTTTGGTACCGGTACTAAAATATTGGTATCGGGACAACACTAGTCCAATGTAAGGCTGATAGATAATTACTCACAGTGGAATATTGCAAATGGACAAACGTGCCATTGATTGGTGTCTCCACTTGGTTGTCACCTCAGCTGACTTCAGCTTGTTCTCACGGGGAGTCTCCTGCTGCAGGAGGTCCGGTCATCACTCACTGTCACTGTCACTGGCGCTCATCTGCACCACCAAGCAGCTTCTTCTCAACCGTGCAGACATTTAAGTCCTTCTGCAAACCGTGACCAAGCAGCATCATTCTCCCAATCCCGTATCGTCGTCTATTCATCTCACATAACCCAGATTGTCCTTTTTTTTCCCCCCGTCTTCTTAAAATGGACTTCAGTTAATTGTTGACTTGCGCTGTTATGACAAAGGGAGTGACCTGAGAAATAATTACATGTAAAATGAATGATAAATGGTAAATGGGTTATACTTGTATAGCGCTTTTCTACCTTCAAGGTACTCAAAGCGTTTTGACAGTATTTCCACATTCATCCATTCACACACACATTCACACACTGATGGAGGGAGCTGCCATGCAAGGCGCTAACCAGCAGCCATCAGAGGCAAAGGGTGAAGTGTCTTGCCCAAGGACACAACGGACGTGACTAGGAAGGTAGAAGGTGGGAATTGAACCCCAGTAACCAGCAACACTCCGATTGCTGGCACAGCCACTCTACCAACTTCGCCACGCCGTCTGAATGATGCCGCGAGGCAAGCTCGTTCTAGGTAGCTAGCGATGCAGCTAATGGGAGCAATCAATTCTACCTCTAAGTCACTTTAAAAATGCATTCAATAACCGTCACCAATACTTCACTTACGTTCCGTAACCTGTATAATAACCAAATTGTAGCAACATTGTTACTGTAAGAGTGAACACTGAGGAACTATATTTCTAGCATAGTAACACATCTGCGTGCTTCAGTATTACCCGTAAAAGCTAACTATGGCAAGAGATAAGCTAGCTTCTACGTCAGCACGAAACACGCTTGTTTGTAATTCACAACATTGCGATAGAACACCAATCTGTACTCAGTGAAAAACATGAACAATTATATTACAGTATCTGTCCAGCATTAGCCCACAATGCATGTTTTGTTTGTACACAGCTAGACAGCATATGATGTATGTCATGATACGCGCACGTTTCGTGTATCATGATCAATATAAAGTGTGACTCATTCCATGGACAGTTGTCTCTTTTGTCCAGCTGACCAGGGACGTTCTTTCTGATTTATTTAGGGTAAGCACACCATTTATGTCAAAATAGCTGTTCTCCAAATTCCACATTTGCAGCTTCAAGTCGATTTCACCTCGCTCTATCGGCTTCCGTGTGCTCTAACTTTTCACCATCTTCTTCGTGCTCGCTTCTAGAATCAGCAGTTCAACCTCCGTTCATTCAGATGAAAAAAGATAAGGTTGTGAATCCTCATTTGTCCAAAAATAGTTGTCTTCGTTGTTTACCAAGTCTGCCATGATTGAAGACAACGCAAGCGTTTTGTATCCAGAAGTAGGAACGCACAGGAAGTCGGATGTGCGCTGCTATGGAAACAAATAAATGCGCGGAAGAAGTCAGTCCTGGAAATGATCAAAATACGGTAAATATTGAACATATTATATATTGTTATGAACGTGTTTGATACTACATTAGACTTGCAGTGTGTATACAAAACATTGATGAAGGGTTTTGAAGTTGTCGTAGAGGGCTTTGAAGGCTACAACAGTGACTCCCATTAGCCGCATCTTCCAAGCGTTTTTTATCATCTTTAAAATCGTAATAAAAAAAAAGACATGTTATTGTCTCTAATAATGATTGTGAACGATTGTCAAATAAGAATAAAAAAAGTGCAGTTCCCTTTTAAGAACAGGAGAAGATTCATGTCGCGCCATCTCGAAGATTTACACTTGTCAACATTGATTTAAGTTAAATGAAGTCTAGAAACTGCACAATAAGCCAGTGTCAAATTATGCCAAAACTGGACACACATCTGTACAAGCAAACTGGCGCTAATTGGAAAAGAGCCTTATGAGATGCAATCAACTTTATTTTTTACTGACATTGGCATTTAAGTATGAAAACATTTATTTTATACTGACAAATAGTAATTGCAAACTATCCACAAAAAGCAGGTTAATAGGGCTGCAGATTAATCATCTTTGGGAGCATCAAATGTGCCGGAATAATCTTTTAGCGCATCAATCTTGCTATCATTAATGCTTGGCTTGAGATGAAATGGTGCGCCATCGATAAAGGGAAGTAAATTGGCCACACTGAGCCAATAAACACATTTTTCATCATGTTTATGTTGATGAAAAAAACGCCTCATTTTTTTTTAGGTGAAATCATCTGTTTTACTGGTAAATTAAATGTAATTTTCTCCCATAGGTATTTAAGCGGCCCAGATTTTTAATCATGCATGTAAAGCAAGGCTATTATTAGCCGCGTATCTTCTCTACAAAATGAAATGCGTGAAGTACAAGCTGGCAGCATCGCTCACGTCGTGCTCTAGCTCTAGTTTCATTGATTTGTCATTACGTGGCCGTAAACCTTTTGCAGCTTGGGTTTCTGGGAGTTTCAAATGTGTTGCACAAGCAAGCGCTCTACTCTTTATCCTTTTTCCACTCCGAGATCTTCCAAAATTGGTTCAACAGAGCCATAACTTTAAAACGGGGTTGTCCCAACTAGGGCCCAGCAGTGTCCTCACGCTGGCTCGCCTTGAGATATTCCTTTAATAACACCAAAGTTTATCTATTGCGCACATGCCCTTTTTGACTGGTGTTGTAGATCAATCAATCAATCAATCAATGTTTATTTATATAGCCCTAAATCACAAGTGTCTCAAAGGGCTGTACAAGCCACAACGACATCCTCGGTACAGAGCCCACATACGGGCAAGGAAAAACTCACCCCAGTGGGACGTCGGTGAATGACTATGAGAAACCTTGGAGAGGACCGCATATGTGGGTAACCCCCCCCCCCCCCTCTAGGGGAGACCGAAAGCAACGGATGTTGAGTGGGTCTGACATAACATTGTGAAAGTCCAGTCCACAGTGGATCCAACACATCAGCGGGAGTCCAGTCCACAGCGGGGCCAACAGGAAACCATCCCGAGCGGAGACGGGTCAGCAGCGCATAGATGTCCCCAACCGATGCACAGGCTAGTGGTCCACCCGGGGTCCCGGCTCTGGACAGCCAGCACTTCATCCATGGCCACCGGACCTATGCAACTCCCCCTCGCAAGGGACAGGGGAGAAGAGGAGAGAAGAAAAGAAACGGCAGATCAACTGGTCTAAAAAGGGGGGGTCTATTTAAAGGCTAGATTATACAAATGAGTTTTAAGATGGGACTTAAATGCTTCTACTGAGCTAGCATCTCTAACTGTTACCGGGAGGGCATTCCAGAGTACTGGAGCCCGAATAGAAAACGCTCTATAGCCCGCAGACTTTTTTTTGGCTCTGGGAATCACTAATAAGCCGGAGTTCTTTGAACGCAGATTTCTTGCCGGGACATATGGTACAATACAATCGGCGAGATAGGCTGGAGCTAAACCGTGTAGTATTTTATACGATATTTTATAAGATAACTGGTCTTGTCCTACTCGTCCGGACCTGAGGACGACCTGGTGATGTGAATGGACCAAAGATGACGCCGGTGAGGAATCGTTGAACAAAAGGCTTTTGTTTGATCAAGGGAGTCCTCACAATCACAGGTGCTGCAGCAAACCCGGTGGAGATGGTAGCCAAATGAAAATCTCTCTCCCTTGGTTAGGGAACTTCTCCTTATATACCTTCAAGACAGTCTTGTTATGATCCGCTGCCCGAATCATAGTCCGTTTACGTTTTTGAGTCACTTGTGTTTTCAGCACCGCTTGAGTTTATTTGTTTCAGTTGCCATGACGGCAGATTGCACTCACCTGCCTCTGGTTAGTGTTCGGGACGCTCACCTGTTGTCCGGGCACTAATCAGAGGGCTATTTAGTCTAGATCCTGGCCTCACTCGGTCTGGCTTCCTAATTTGCTTTATGCAACAGTCGACGACAATTTTGATTCCTGCTAGCTTCCACGCTAGGCTCTTTTGCTTGCTAGCTCCCACGCTAGCCCCTTTGGTTTTTGCCTGCTGTGCCATGAGCATGTTTTTCTCTGTTCCCGTCTGATTTATTGCTTAAATAAATCATTTCCTACCTGCACGCTGTGTCCGAAGTCCGTTTGCATCCTGGGAGAACAAACCCTGCATCATCATGCGACCTGGTCGTCACAAGTCTCATATTTTTTTTAATTTTTTTTTGTCTTAGTCTTGCAGCCAGCCAGTCTGGACAAAGCCCAGTTTGTGTGTACAAATGCATATAACATCCGTGCGTTGTCACTCTGACCAACTGAGTCGGTGGAGGCTCCTACAAGATGTTGCTAATGTGTTTATACTTCCTTCTAAAATCCATACCCTGCATTCCTTTAAGTTCCACAATGCCCTGGGGGCAAGAGCAGCAATCTCTGGATGAGCTGTGATTGACATCTGGACCTGAAACTATCCAAAGGTGTCTTCCCTTAATGGGATAATCCCCTAACATATTCTGCGACCAAGCTTAAAGTTCATGCTTACTTACAATCTTACAACAAAAAATGTACACACTAAAATTCAGAGACACTAGTCCAGGGGTGGGCAATTAATTTTTACCGGGGGCCGCATGAGCAACTGCTTGAGGGCCACATCCACAATATTTCAATTAAATTTTGCTCAATATTATTTTTGATATATACCGTAAGATAAATAATAATAATAATAATAATAATAATTAATAATAATAGTAATACGTCAACATAGTGTGTGTAACAGCATTCCATGACTAATATAAATAAATTAACATTAATAATAAATGACAGTAAAATAAGCACACATATGACTGAGGAGTCATAGTGTAACTTTGTGTGGTGTTTGAGTTGTCCGACTTTTTGTGTGGCCATAAACGCACCAGTGGTTTAGTGCTATGCGTGTTGGTGACAGATGACAAGTTGCTTTTGGCCTGGTTTGTACGGCAGAAAATGACTAGTTTTTCCAGATAGAAGTGTTTTATTCATGTTTTTGGTGTGGTTATGGCCGAATATAAACAGTTTTGCTCAATAAAGTGATCGATATAATTCCTGTCCTCGAAGCATCTCGATAGACGTTACAATAATTGAACGGTGTTCAATTGAACGGTGTTGACGAACACCGTTAGGGCCGCTTGTTGTCACTGTCACTCAAAGTTGCATTGCAAAATTACATAGAATAAATATGTTTATTTTGTTTAGAATTCAGATGGGATTTGATTTGGTGCGCGGCATATATTTGCTGCGCGCAGCGGACGCTTGAGCAGTGCGCAATTGCGTAGGCGCGCACCTTAGAGGGAACGTTGCTTGGCAGTCCATGTCTTGTTGGAAACACGCCATTCCTCATCAACTTTTCTCTTTTTAGCGTCTCGGGTGTAAAGCGTGCATCACTTGTCGCTGCATGTGCACCTTCACTCGCAGGTTACACACGGACACACGCCCATAAATAATACTTTTCAAAATAAAAGCAGCACAGTTGTATTGCGCGCACGACATAGATGTTTTTTCAACTTTATTTTGTAATTTGCGATTGCAGCTGTTCACATTCGCTCACAATCACGCACACGCATACGTCCACACGGAAGTAATACAAATAACGATTTTCAAAACAAAAGCAGCACCGTTGTATTGCACACTCGACATAGATACTTTTTTAAATTTATTTTGTAATTTATAATTGGCCTCACGCGGGCCGGACAGGGACGCACAAAGGGCCGGATGTGGCCCGCGGGCCGCAGAATGCCCAGGTCTGCACTAGTCTGGCTAATATGTGTAATTAGCTATTAAACATGTGTATCATATAACAAGGGGAAGAGCATAGCATTTTTTTTAATGTGTCATTCTCAACAACCTTTCCTGCCCATGGTGCCAATAAATAAAAACAAACACATCAAGTCAAGACTCGTTCCACACATTGTTACCTGCTCACTGAACCATGTGGACATTTAAAAAAACCTTCAGTCACCATACCCAATTCAAAAATACACTGATATAAATCCACTACAAAGCATCATGGGTTATATACAAAACTCTCTCTCTCTCTACGCTTTCCATCTTTTTAAAATGTCTTTTAACCGCTGAGGGTGCATGGGAGGGAGGCTGTACTCCCTCCGCTCAAAACACAAAAATGCATACTGAAATATATATTTTTTTCATATAAGAAAATGTAAAACATGTAAATTTCCATTACAATTTTTGAGGTGATCTGTCATAACGTTTTTAGAATTTTATCAGACATTATTGTGAGTTTTTGTATTTGTGTTCCTCAAAAAGGGACCCAAGCACACATACTGTACGGCATATTTTTACAGGTACAGCCGTGGTCAAAAGTTTACGTACACTTGTAAAGAACATAATGTCATGGCTGTCTTGAGTTTCCAATCATTTCTACAACTCTTATTTTTTTGTGATAGAGTGATTGGAGCACATACTTGTTGGTCACAAAAAACATTCATGAAGTTTGCTTCTTTTATGAATTTATTATGGGTCTACTGAAAATGTGAGCAAATCTGCTGGGTCAAAAGTATACATACAGCAATGTTAATATTTGCTTACATGTCCCTTGGCAAGTTTCACTGCGATAAGGCGCTTTTGGTAGCCATCCACAAGCTTCTGCTTGAATTTTTGACCACTCCTCTTGACAAAATTGGTGCAGTTCAGCTAAATGTGTTGGTTTTCTGACATGGATTTGTTTCTTCAGCATTGTCCACACGTTTAAGTCAGGACTCTGGGAAGGCCATTCTAAAACCTTAATTGTAGTCTGATTTAGCCATTCCTTTACCACTTTTGACGTGTGTTTGGGTCATTGGCCAACTGTGCCCAAGACCTAACCTCCGGGTTGATGATTTTAGGTTGTCCTGAAGAATTTGGAGGTAATCCTCCTTTTTCATTGTCCCATTTACTCTCTGTAAAGCACCAGTTCCATTGGCAGCAAAACAGGCCCAGAGCATAATACTACCACCACCATGCTTGACGGAAGGGTGGTGTTCCTGGGATTAAAGGCCTCACCTTTTCTCCTCCAAACATATTGCTGGGTATTGTGGCCAAACAGCTCAATGTTTGTTTCATCTGACCACAGATTTTTCCTCCAGAAGGTCTTATGTCAGATGTCAATGTGGCCCCCTAGTCAAAATAATTGCTCAGGTGTGCGCTATGTGCATTGTATTTGCATTGAAAACCACAGTACATATAATCCTATATGATGTCATCTGTTTGTTTTTTTGTTTGTATGACGACGTTTACAACAACAACAACAGCACGGCGGATAACAAACACTCCGGAAGCAGTCGCCCTTTTGCGCTCGCTATCCCGGTACTTTCTTCCATCTACAAATGTCATGATGTTCATGTCATCATGAAAGAGATGAACATCAAGCTCAAAAAGAAAGGAGACTGTTATCATCCGTTGACCCCCGCGCTGCTGATACAGGAAAAATAAGGTGAAATGATGCATATTGCGGAAAGGACATTGTTCCTGCATCGAGACGTTCTCAGTGTAAACACGACAGTGACACCAGATGGAATTAAAATGTATTCCACAGCCCCAAACATTTATTTACATTTGTTATTAATTTTTTAATTATTATTTTGGGTTTAAAAAACCCAAAAATAAAGACATTTCAGTTCAGTTCAATTTCAGTTTATTTGGAACATGCATAGGATACAATATGATGCATCACATATTTCCAGTTGTTTCAGTACAGCACCTCCGAAAAGGAGGATGAAGAAGCTGAGCTTATTTAATCCTACCCCTTTTCATACCCTAGCCATTGTATCCCATTTCCTTGAATGAATAATAAGTAAGAAAATATTAAAATACATAAATGATATATCTAAAAAAAAAAAACGGGTTCAAGATATTCATCATAATTCTTACTCCGTGTACTTTGTGAACACTTGTGGTTTGAACAGTCTCTTAAACGGAATCATATTGCTGCTTTGTTGGATTTATTTTGCTTTAATTCCACATATGCTAAAGGAGTAGATTGGATTTTTTTTCAACAAAGCTTTTTTTGTGGAATACATGAAGCGGCCCAGCCTCAACCAGAAAAGTAAAGTGTGTCTGACCATTAACCTGATATTATTGTCGAGTCTTCATCTTTTATGTATGTACAAATGATCGATGTTACGTTGCAATCAATGCTCTGCTGCTTGGTGAGAAAACGGCGCGTCTATGCGGGCGTGTGCAGGATTGTGTATTGCTGATTTCCCCTGAAAATTGGGTGTTATCGCTGTTTGTACTGTATTATTACATGTTTATAGTGTTTGGTAAACTGCCCTCTTCAATTTGGCATTCAACTAATATGCAGACTTAAATAATTGCAATCACTGATCAGGAGTGAAAACAGCTGGGTCATTTTTTTTATATGGTGCCTTTTGCGTCCCCAGTATAAATCATGTCATATTTTCTCAAAATATTTACAATTGCTCATTCCATTAGTTTCTTTGTGTATGGTAAATTGTTGTCTATCATGAATACAGTGATATGGGCTTCAAACATTAGAATATATATTTTTTAAAGCTTTTGTTAAAGTTCTATTATGCGATTTTGCCATGTCCCTGGTGCTGTTTATTCAACTTTAATCTAGAAAATAACAAATAAAAACATATATTTTTAATTTTTTTTTGTTATGATATAATTATCATAGACAAGCTCTCTTTAGTCAGATGGTGTATATTATCAAAATCGTAAAAAGAATTACAAAAAAATAAGGTTCTATGTCTGTCCCTGTGGTCGCTGTCCACTCTGTTAAGTTGCGTTACTGTCCCTTTAAGAAAACAACCACATTTGTCAGTGACATCATTCTCATCAGGTAACATCACACCAGTGGCGGGAAACTCAACTCTGGTAAGCTGTGTGGTTTTTTAGCTCTCTTACTATCTGATGTTGATGTTTTTATGAAGTGAATTTAATGTGGTTGAACATAACGTGTCCACTCTGTTAGGCCTAAATAATAAGGAGATCAATCAAATTGAAATTTTTCAAAACATGTTTGTGTGAAATTATAGATTTCTTATCAATTATTCAAGTCCATGCTAGCTGTTATGTTAACACAGGCAGGCTGAAGGCTAACTTTAGCTCAAAATGTCCACCGTGTTAGTGTCCACCGTGTTAGCCTCATTCATTATCAAGGGGTTGATAATAATGATATAACATTTTAGTAATTTGTATCATAATTCATATTTCTTAAGAAATGAAATAGATTAATATCCCCCGTTCTCAAAAATGCCCTTGTTTTTCTCAATATATGCTATTTAAAAATGTATGTATTCTAAAAATATATCTGCTTAGAGTGAGGGATATACAATCCATATAGGAAAGTCATTATACAGGCAATCATGCACTGAAAACACATGTATGCTGTTATGCATATGTCCTTAACAGAGTGGACATATCCCGTGTGTCACCTCTCATTAATATAGCTAAATATACTATGATTTAGGTGCCTGAGTTCGACCAATATGTTTTTCAGCAAGTTACATATGTCATGTATACAATAGAACATAAAAATATTGGTAAATCAACTATTTATTTTTTACAAGTTATGAAGTCCAAATGGCACCCTATAAAAAAAACGACCCAGCTGTGTAAACTTTGTCAGCACACGCGCTTATAGTTCAGCACACCGACTTAGAATAAGGAAGAAAGAAACAGAGGTTTTGTCTTGAAATTCTAACTACAACTGTACATTTATTTGTACAGTTATGAAGTTAGTGTAGTTATTGAGCTATTAAGTGTATTTACAGTCGTGGTCAAAAGTTTATATACACTTGTAAAGAACATAATGTCATGGCTGTCTTGAGTTTCCAATCATTCCTACAACTCTTATTTTTTTGTGATAGAGTGATTGGAACACATACTTGTTGGTCACAAAAAACATTCATGAAGTTTGGTTCTTTTATGAATTTATTATGGGTCTACTGAAAATGTGAGCAAATCTGCTGGGTCAAAAGTATACATACAGCAATGTTAATATTTGCTTACATGTCCCTTGGCAAGTTTCACTGCAATAAGGCACTTTTGGTAGCCATCCACAAGCTTCTGCTTGAATTTTTGACCACTCGTCTTGACAAAATTGGTGCAGGTCAGCTCAATTTGTTGGTTTTCTGACATGGACTTGTTTCTTCAGCATTGTCCACACGTTTAAGTCAGGACTTTGGGAAGACCATTCTAAAACCTTAATTTTAGCCTGATTTAGCCATTCCTTTACCACTTTTGACGTGTGTTTGGGGTCATTGTCCTGTTGGAACACCCAACTGCGCCCAAGAACCAACCTCCGGACTGATGATTTTAGCTTGTCCTGAAGAATTTGGAGGTAATCCTCCTTTTTCATTGTCCCATTTAAAGTGTCCTGTGATCAAGATAGGACTTGAACCAGTTAAGAGCAGAACCGGATATTCCCACCCAGTTTTCTAACCTCTGTATGGTCATAGTATGGTCAACTGTGTCAAAAACCGTGCTCAGATCCAGCAGAACCAAGATTGAGAATTTTCCTTGTTTTGTGTTCAGGCGGTTATCATTTATTTGTCACCTTGATCAGCACTGTTTCAGTGCTGTGGTGGGGCTTAAAGCCTGATTGGAAAGTATCAAACACACACAGAAAAAAGTCACAAAGCTGTTGGTATACGACTGTTCTAGGACTTTGCCCAAAAAATGGCAGGTTTGTAATGACCCTATAGTTGTTTAGTACTGTGGCATCAAGACTACTCATCTTTAAGAGGGGTTTATAAGCCTAGAGGTTGCTCCACTTGGTGTTCCGGAAACAGCGTCAAGATCCCAGTTTTCTTTGAAGAAGGGGGGAGGAATCTTTCAGAGCGTCTTTCGCTGCACTGGTCTCGCTGGGGTGTTTATAGCTTGACCCTGCCAAAGCCATTGCAGAGGGAGCTGAATTGTTGATAAGGATTGTTTTGGTTCGGCCCAACGAACACAATGTCTTGTCAGCTCTAATTGTCCATTCTGGCTCTCTAATTGATCATAATTTCAATTAGCATACATTTTTTCACGCAAGTGACACCCTGCTTTGTTACGGCTAAATTTGGTGCATCATAGCCTGAACACATTGCTTTGTATGCACAACCCAGCTTGATGGGATACTGCTGGAACTGTGTGTATTTTCACAAATGAACTGTCCCAACTCTCAGGCTGCTTTTATACAGACACTATCATGCCTGTTTTTAAAGGCCTATTGAAATGAGATTTTCTTATTTAAACAGGGATAGCAGATCCATTCTATGTGTCATACTTGATCAATTCTCGATATTGCCATATTTTTGCTGAAAGGATTTAGTAGAGAACATCGACGATAAAGTTCGCAACTTTTGGTCGCTGATAAAAAAAAACCTTGCCTGTACCGGAAGTAGCGTGACGTCACAGGTTGAAGAGCTCCTCACATCTGCACATTGTTTACACCAGCAGCGAGAGCGATTCGGACCGAGAAAGCGACGATTACCCCATTCATTTGAGTGAGGATGAAAGATTCGTGGATGAAGAAAGTGACAGTGAAAGATTAGAGTGCAGTGCAGGACGCCAGGGTGTATATTTTTTCGCTCTGACCGTAACTTAGGTACAAGGGCTCATTTTTTTCCACACTTTCTCCTTTTTCTATTGTGGATCACGGATTTGTATTTCAAACCACCTCGGATACTATATCCTCTTGAAAATGAGAGTCGAGAACACGAAATGGACATTCACAGTGACTTTTATCTCCACAACAATACATCGGCGAAGCACTTTAGCTACAGAGCTAATGTGATAGCATCGGGCTTTACTGCAGATAGAAACAAAATAAATAAACCCCTGACTGGAAGGATAGACAGAAAATCAACAATACTATTAAACCATGGACCTGTAACTACACGGTTAATGCTTTCCAGCCTGGCGAAGCTTAACAATGCTGTTGCTAACGACGCCATTGAAGCTAACTTAGCTACGGGACCTTGTCAGAGCTACGATAAAAACATTAGCGCTCCACCTACGCCAGCACCTCATCTGCTCATCAACACCCATGCTCACCTGCGTTCCAGCGATCGACGGAGCGAGGAAGGACTCACCCGATCATCGATGCGGTCGGCGGCTAGCGTCGGATAGCGCGTCTGCTATCCGAGTCAAAGTCCTCCTGGTTGTGTTGCTGCAGCCAGCCGCTAATACACCGATCCCACCTACATCTTTCTTCTTTGCAGTCTTCATTGTTCATTAAACAAATTGCAAAAGATTCACCAACACAGATGTCCAGAATACTGTGGAATTTTGCGATGAAAACAGAACTTTTTGTATTGGATACAATGTGTCCGAATACTTCCGTTTCAACCATTGACGTCACGCGCATACGTCATCATACATAGACGTTTTCAACCGGAAGTTCCCCGGGAAATTTTAAATTGCACTTTATAAGTTAATCCGGCCGTATTGGCATGTGTTGCAATGTTAATATTTCATCATTGATATATAAACTATCAGACTGCGTGGTCGGTAGTAGTGGCTTTCAGTAGGCCTTTAAGCCTCTTTAACGCGGCGACTCAGCAAATTTTGGAACATTGGAGCTATAGCATGGATTCAGCATTGATGGACTTTTCCTTTCATACAGAACCCAGAAAAACAGTACCGTATTTTCCGGCCCTATAAGGCGCACTGCCGATGAGCGGGTCTCGTCAGGTCTATTTTCATTCAAAAGGCGCACCGGTTAATAAGGCGCATTAAAGGAGTCATAACATTATTATTTTTTTGTAAATGTAAAACACTTCTTTGTGGTCTACATAACATAAAATGTTGCATAGATGATGTTTTACAGATCATCTTCAAGTTGCTTTCTGACAGTCACTTCAGGATGCGCCGTTTTGTGGGCGGTCTTATTTACGTGGCTCACCTTCGACAGCGTCTTCTCCCCGTCATCTTTGTTGTAGAGGTGTAGCGTGCAAGGACGGGAGTGGAAGAAGTGACAAAAGATGGAGCTAACTGTTTTAATGACATTCAGACTAGGGACAAGCGGTAGAAAATGGATATATGGATGGACTTTACTTCAATCAATAACGGAGCAGCATCTCCTCATCCGTGGCTCACTAGTGCAACAACAAGGCCGAAATGTGTCTCGTGAAAAAACATCCGACCGGAAGTCTCTAATAACTAAAGTTCCTTGGGTGATTAATGTAAACTCACTACACCGGTTTGGTTTAGCGCTTTCATGGTGCGTTTACTGACAGATATAAGTAAGAACTTTATATTAGAAATTGCAACAGCGGAGGATGAATGTCCCTTAACAAGAAGATAGAGAAAAATAAAAAGCTTATCGACTACTGCGTAGGCACGGCCTACAAAGGCGGACGCGCACACATTTTCAGGACTTATGCAGATCCCAAATACACATCAGCGGGTACCAGAAGGTAAGAAAAGTTGCTTTTGCATAATATTGCGAAACAAAACGCCAGATAATGTCTTACCTTATACACACACCATAATACTCGTATGTTGAAACACAGTACAATCCATCAAAAGTGAGGCTTCATAGCTTACCAAAGTCCTATTAAAACATTTTTACAGATTTTTGAGCGCCGTGTGTAATGTTCTATATTTTCAATGGAACATATAAAAGGTTGGTGTTGTTGAGTCATAGGGTCCGTGTTGGGGCCAAAACTGTTTAATGTGTATATTAATGATATGCGCACTGCTGATACATCCAAAGTACTGAAATGTATACTATTTGCAGATGACAAAAATATATTCTACAGTAGTGATGACTATAATGAGCTCATAAATACAGTAAACACAGAACTAAACATAGTAAAAAAATGGATGGACATAAATAAATTATCTTTGTATATAAATAAAACTAAGATAGTGATGTTTGGAAATCGCAACATAACGTCTGAACAGAAAATAAGTATTGATGGTACCCAAATTGAAATTGTAAATGAAAGTACATTTTTGGGAGTAATAATTAATAGTAAACTATCATGGAAACCTCATGTCAGACACATTAAAACTCCAAAAGCCTCTCAATTATAAACAAAGCAAAACTATAGCTCAATGAAAATGCACTCCGTACTCTATACTGCACCTTGGTACTCCCATACCTTACATACTGTGTTGAAGCATGGGGGAATACTTACCACAACACAATTCATCATCTGATCATATTACAGAAAAGAGCAGTGCGGATCATTCACAACGTTGGTTATTTAGAACATACTCATAATCTGTTTATGCAATCAAAGTTGCTCAAATTTGATGGCCTTGTTAAATATAATACATTAATAATCTTATATAAAGCATTTAACTAATTATTGCCGCCTAATTTACAACATTTTTTATAAGATGAGTGCAGGCTCATAACTTGAGAGTCTTTGGATATTTCTTATTGCAGAGAGCTCAAATCACTCGTAAACGTTTTTGTGTCTGTATGCGGAGTAAAACTATGGAACAAACTGGACTTACAACACAAGCATTGCCAAACTATTAATCGATTTAAACTATTCTACAAACATTGGGTCTGGTTCAAATACAGAGATGAGGGTCTTTAATTTGACCTGCTGTTGTACTCTGCCTTAAAGTGTTAACATGTGCTCATGGTTTCCTTACCATTATTGCTATGTTGTCTATTACCATTATTGCTATCTTGTCTATTACCATTGTTGGCATTTTGTCTATTACCATTGTTGGTATATTCATTATTCCTACATTGTTGATACAAATTATTGTTACAGTGTAATAATTATTGTTACCTGTGGTAATGCCACTATGATACAACATCTGTATTATAATCCTTGAACAAAGTAACAGTAAAACTCATGTGAATAATCACTGAATGGAGAACTGGGGGTGGGATTAAATAAATTATCTTCTTCCCACTCCCTTTCAGGCAAAACTGGACAATCATGCATTACATACTATACATTACCTTTTGCACTATATTAATTTATATTATTATGTGTTGTCAACTTTGTACTTTTTTATGTCATTGCCTGAAATAAATAAATAAATGAAAAAATATTAAATTGCAGTCTACACGTATCTCTTATTTGTGACTACCATCTACTGGTCACACTTACCATTTCACCATGTACCAAATAAAATTGCTTTGAGGTCGGTAAGCACAACCAAAATTATTCCGTACATAAGGCGCACTGTCGATTTTTGAGAAAATGAAAGGATTTTAAGTGCGCCTTATAGTCCGAAAAATACGGTGTATGTTTATAACTCTGCACTGTCACAAAGGGACACGGCATACAGCATTACATTATCAGCGTTTATTCGTCAGTGCATTTTATACACCACCTAGTGAAAGGGAATATTGCCACTAATGCTTTCACACAGCAAACGGCATCTAGACGCAGTCAGATAATTAGATGCCTCAGGGCCAGCATTGCATAAAATACGTGTTGGACACGACAATTGTTAACACAACAGAGCTGGACAAGTAGGTGTTAAACTTTGCATTTGGGTCCCAGCATAGCAGGATACATTTTTCTTACGGCTCTGAAGCCTTGCTGCAGGATTAGGTCTCTGCTTTTTGCAGATGATGTGGTCCTGATGGCTTCATCTGGCCAGGATCTTCAGCTCTCGCTGGATCGGTTCGCAGCTGAGTGTGAAGCGACTGGGATGGGAATCAGCACCTCCAAGTCCGAGTCCATGGTTCTCGCCCAGAAAAGGTGCCATCTCTCCGGGTTGGGGAGGAGATCTTGCCCCAAGTGGGGGAGTTCAAGTACCTCGAAAGTCTTGTTCACGAGTGAGGGAAGAGTGGATCGTGAGATCGACAGGCTGATCGGTGCGGTGTCTTCAGTAATGCGGACGCTGTATCGATCCGTTGTGGTGAAGAAAGAGCTGAGCCGGAAGGCAAAGCTCTCAATTTACCGGTCGATCTACGTTCCCATCCTCACCTATGGTCATGAGCTTTGGGTTGTGACCGAAAAGACCAGATCACGGGTACAAGCGGCCGAAATGAGTTTCCTCCGCCGGGTGGCGGGGCTCTCCTTCAGAGATAGGGTGAGAAGCTCTGTCATCTGGGAGGAGCTCAAAGTAAAGCCGCTGCTCCTCCACATCGAGAGGAGCCAGATGAGGTGGTTCGGGCATCTGGTCAGGATGCCACCCGAACGCCTCCCTAGGGAGGTGTTTAGGGCACGTCCGACCAGTAGAAGACCCAGGACACGTTGGGAAGACTATGTCTCCCGGCTGGTCTGGGAACGCCTCGGATCCCCCAGGAGGAGCTGGACGAAGTGGCTGGGGAGAGGGAAGTCTGGGCTTCTCTGCTTAGGTTGCTGCCCCCGCGACCTGACCTCGGATAAGCGGAAGAAGATGGATGGATGGATGGATGGATGGATGGACAAAGAAATCGGCACGTCAGAGCTGTAGCAGTAGTTCCTCCATTCCACACAGAACCCAGCAATGTTGGCACAATAATTTCACAAAAACAACGTTCTGCCTCTCTTAGAGCTCTGAAGACTTTCTGGCATATCAGAGTAATAATTTATCTGCTTTTGCCTTTTATACAGAACCTAAAAAAGACCACTAATTAGAAATAGCGTTATGTGTTGAACTTCAGATGACGGCATATATGCTGTTACACAAGTGCAGTTTACAACCCACAAAGCTGTATATTTCAAGTTGTTGCTGTTCGCAGAAAAAAACACAGGAAAATTATGTTTTTTTAGGGTGGTGTGAAAGTGTTTTTTTTTCCCCCTCCCTTGTTACCCTCTCTCCCCTCTTACCCTTCAGGCTCGCCTCATGGCGTTGGAGGTGGAGCTCTCCCGCCTTCAGGAGGCAAGCCGCCACCAGAGAAAACGCATTGCAGAGGTCCTCAACGGGCTGATGAGGGACCTGAGCGAGTTCAGCGCCATCGTGGGCAACAGGGACATCAAACTGGTGAGAGGAGACGAGATGCTCGCCGTGGCCAAACATGACGTGCATTTAAAATTCTCACATTTTTACACATTTATGGATGCACTTTTGAAATATTCATCTGCATCATTTGCATCAAGCCCGAGCACGTTCATCCTCATGTTGTTGCAACATTTAATTATTTACCTCAATCCACCCCATCATGTGAAGAATGAACATGATGGGGAGCTCATATAGTCGTTCCATAAATGGAGATGTAAAAATAAAGTACTTTAGAAATGTGGTTAAAGTCAATCAATCAATCAATGTTTATTTATATAGCCCTAAATCACAAGACCGGATGCAATGGATGTCGAGTGGGTCTAGCATAATATTGTGAAAGTCCAGTCCATAGTGGATCTAACATAATAGTGAGAGTCCAGTCCATAGTGGGGCCAGCAGGAGACCATCCCGAGCGGAGACGGGTCAGCAGTGCAGAGATGTCCCCAACCGATGCATAGGCGAGCGGTCCACCCCGAGTCCCGACTCTGGACAGCCAGCACTTCATCCATGGCCACCGGACCTGTGCCGCCCCCCTCCACAAGGGAGAGGGGGGCAGAGGAGAAAAAAAAAGAAACGGCAGATCAACTGGTCTAAAAAGGGGGTCTATTTAAAGGCTAGGGTATACAAATGAGTTTTAAGATGGGACTTAAATGCTTCTACTGAGGTAGCATCTCTAACTGCATTCCATAGTACCAGAGCCCGAATAGAAAACGCTCTATAGCCCGCATACTTTTTTCTGACAATCGGTGTCATTTACACTGTTTTATAATGTATTTTATGTTTGAATGCTTTTAGACTGGTACAGTGGCAGGCTGTGCCATTTGGTTCGTGGGCCTTTAGTGGAGATTAAACCGATTTAATCGACCTCTTAATACCACCACTATCACTTTGCAATCATACAAACCATCAACAATATACAAAAATTAAATATAACAAGTTTTAGCATTGCAAACAGGGCGGTATTCGTGTATTTGGGATACATATTGTTATTACTCAAGGAAGAAACCCATGGTTAACCGTTGATTTTTCTTTACTGTAAAGTCTTGAACAATAGCGTGACTTAAACTAGTTTACAAAGTTTATGTGTTTCAAAAATCAAGCATTTCTGTTGAGTGATAACAGGACAGTACACCGGTGGCAGCACAAGTCAAAGCCGGACATACACTATGTTGCCAATAGTATTTGGCCACCTGCCTTGACTCACATATGAACTTGAAGTGCCATCCCATTCCTAACCCATAGGGTTCAATATGATTTTGGTCCAGCTTTTGCAGCTATTACAGCTTCAACTCTTCTGGGAAGGCTGTCCACAAGGTTGCGGAGTGTGTTTATAGGAATTTTCCACCCATCTTCCAAAAGCGCATTGGTGAGGCCACACGCTGATGATGTTGGTGGAGAAGGCCTGGCTCTCAGTCTCCGTTCTAATTCATCCCAAAGGTGTTCTATCGGGTTCAGGTAGAATAGAATAAAATATAATAGAATGGACTTCATTGTCATTATATTTGCATACTACGAGATTAAGGACTCCAATTTAAGGTGCGGTAGTGGAAACAAATATGGAATAAAAATAAATCTCACAAGTAGTAGTAAAGATTAAAAAATAAGCATTGAATTAAACAGACTACTATACAATAAAACAATAAGCATTTACAATCCTGTACAATATACAAAATACTGTACAATATACAGAACAAAACAAGAGTACCTGAGTAACAAAGTAGCAATCAGTGTCGGACGTATTACACTTGAAGGGGGGGGTGAATTATTTATTACAAGTTTGAGTTCAAGATGGTGACAGCTCTGGGAAAGAAGCTGTCTCTGAGCCTGTTTGTTCTGGCTCTGATGCACCCATAGCGCCTGCCCGACGGTAGCAGGTCGAACAGGTGGAAGCCAGGGTGTGTACTGTCCTTGGTGATGTTTTTTGCTCTGTTGAGGCAGCGGGCGTTGTGTAAATCCTTCAGGGAGGGCAGGGGGCAGCCGATGATTTTTTGTGCAGCTGGCGTACCACACTGTTTGCAGTACGTCAGCAGGCTCTCGACAGCCGAGCGATAGAAGGTCACTTTCAGCTGCCTTTCCAGTCTGTTCTTTCTCAGCATCCTCAGGAAGTGGAGTCTCCGCTGGGCCTTCCGGATGACCGCAGTTGTATTTGGGGTCCAGGGAGGTCCGCAGATATGAGGGTGCCGAGGAACTTGAAAGAGCTGACTCTCTTCACCTCCTCGCCATTGATGTAGAGGGGGGCGGGGTCTGCAGTGTTTTTTTCTGAAATCAAAGATGAGTTCCTTGGGTTTTGTGGTGTTCAGTGCCAGGTTATTCACTGAACACCACGCTATTAGTTTCAGGACTTCATCTCCATATGCAGGCTCATCCCCCCCTGTAATGGGTCCAACCACCGTTGTGTCATCAGCGAATTTGATGATGGTGTTCTCTGGGTGGGCTGGACTACAGTCAGGGTTGTAGAGGGAATTTTAGCAAAGGGCTCAGCACACACCTCTGTGGAGAGCAGATGCTGAGTGTGCGGGAGGAGGAGAGATGGGGGCCGAATTTCACCGTCTGGGGTCGGTTGATCAGGAAGTCCTTAATCCAAAAACAGGTGGGTGTGGGGAGGCCTAAGTCCAGCAGTTTGGTGACCAGGATGTCTGGTATGATAGTATTGAAGGCGGAGCTATAGTCGATGAAAAGCATCCTGACATAGCTCCTCCGGTGTTCCAGGTGGCTCAGTGCAGAGTGGAGAGCTATGGTTATGGCGTCGCCCGTGGATCTGTTTGCCCGGTAGGCAAACTGTTGTGGGTCTAGAGTGGGGGGGAGGCAGGCTTGGATGTGGTGTAGGACCAGCCTCTCGAAGCACTTCATGACGACAGGTGTGAGTGCTACTGGGCGATAGTCGTTGTTTGTGGCAGATTTCTTGGGTACCGGGATAATTGTGGCGGATTTAAGGCAGGGTGGGATGAGTGCCTGTGCCAAGGAGAGGTTGAAGAGGACAGTGACAATGTAGGAGAGCTGGTCAGCGCATGCTTTGAGCACCTTCCCGGGTACTCCGTCTGGACCAGCCGCCTTCCTGGGGTTCACTGCCATGAGCACCCGCCTGACCTCGTGCTCCTCAAGAGTAAGTGTGGGGGGGCCGGGGGTGGTGTGGCTGTGACTGGTTGTGATGTCTCAAAGCGAGCAAAGAAGCAGTTCAGCTCCTCTGCCAGCGATACATCCCAGTCCCCGGTTGTTGCGTCACAGCCTCTGTAGTTGGTGATGTGCTGTATGCCCTGCCACATCTGCCGTGGGTTGTCGCTTGAGAGATGGTCTTCGATCCTCTCTTTGTAGTCTGTCTTGGCTTCCTTGAGTCCTCTCTTCAGGTCAGCTTGCGCAGCAGAGGTGGTCTGACTGGCCAAGGTGGGGGAGAAGGATGGCTCTGTATGCCTCTTTGATGTTGGAGTAAACATGGTCAAGAGTGTTTACCCCTCTAGTTGGGCATTTAACATACTGGTAACATTTTTGGTAGTACTGTTTTCAGGTTGGCTTTATTAAGGTCAGGACTCTGTGCAGGCCAGTCAAGTTCATCCACACCAGACTCTGTCATCCATGTCTTTATGGACCTTGCTTTGTGCACAGTCATGTTGGAAGAGGAAGGGGCCCGCTCCAAACTGTTCCCACAAGGTTGGGAGCATAGAATTGTCCAAAATATTTTGGTATCCTGGAACATTCAAAGTTCCTTTCACTGGAACTAAGGGGCCAAGCCCAACTCCTGAAAAACAACCCCACACCATAATTCCTCCTCCACCAAATTTCACACTCGTCACAATGCAGTCCGAAATGTAGCGTTCTCCTGGCATCATTTGGGATGGCACTTCAAGTTCATATGTGAGTAAAGGCAGGTGGCCAAATACTTTTGGCAATATAGTGTATAGTGAGTCTACTGACAAATGTAAGTTTGAAGTATACGCTACTTTGTATTAAAAATGGCAACACAGGAGGATGCATGTGCATGTATGAGCCAGTCTGCCTAACAACAAGAGGATAAAGAAAAATAATACATATCATTACAAATATTTCCGCCATGCCTCCATGGTTTGATTTCCAATTTTCGGGACTTTTGGGGATCCCACACAACAGCAGATACCAAAATGGTTTTGCGTAATAGTTCCCCTTCCATTTTCCAGGACAATGTCAGTGGCCTCATGTATTAAGTGTGTGTATGCACAAAAACCTGCCGTACGCCCTTTTACACAGCAAAGTTGAGATGGATCAAGACTGAGCTTGACGTGGAAAGGTGTGTTGTCACACGCCAACTTTATCCCTCATGCATAGGCGCTGATCCCGTGGTTGCTTCGGGGCCCGAGCACCCACGGACAAAGCAAAGCACCCACGTGGGACTGATGGCAACTTTAAATCTTTATAATACTTTTTGAAAATCAATCTTGTTGTTGTTAATTTTGTGGTGAGTTTGGTCCGTTTAACATAATAAAAAAGTCACAAATCATATAGTCTATTATTATCAAAGTCTTAGCTAAGATTTTATTGTGACACTAATGAATTAATGACACAATAATCTAGATTTTGAACACACTGCACACAAGCGAATGAAGGCCATACTTATTCAAGTATGAACAATGCCAACACTGTCATAAACATGTGCCATATAGTGAAACCACACATAACAAAAACGACAAACACATTTTGGAAGAATATTTGCACCGCAACACAACATAAACACTACAGAACAAATTCCCAGAATTCCCTGCAGCACCAACTCTTCCGGGACGCTACAATATAAACAAACGCTATTGGTGGAGCTACACCTAACATCCACTGTAATGATACCACGTACAATAGTGTATCTAGTCGCTACTACTATGATTACACCAATATTTTATAACATCAATAAATCTTCTTTCGGTTTTTTTAAATGTATATTATGTTTATAAACTCAGGAAATATGTCCCTGGACACATGAGGACTTTGAATATGACCAATGTATGATCCTGTAACTACTTGGTATCGGATTGATTGATTGATTGTTTGAGACTTTTATTAGTAGGTTGCACAGTGAAGTACATATTCCGTACAATTGACCACTAAATGGTAACACCCGAATAAGTTTTTCATCTTGTTTAAGTCGGGGTTCAATGGATTTGGATTGATACCCAAATGTGTGGTATCATCCAAAACTAATGTAAAGTATCAAACAACAGAAGAATAAGTGATTATTACATTTTGACAGAAGTTTAGATAGAACATGTTAAAAGAGAAAGTAAGCAGATATTAACAGTAAATGAACAAGTAGATTAATAATTCATTTTCTACCACTTGTCCTTAATAATGTTGACAAAATAATAGAATAATAAATGACACAATATGTTACTGCATATGTCAGCAGACTAATTAGTAGCTTTTGTTTTTTTACTTACTACTAAAAGACAAATTGTCTTGTATGTTCATTATTTTATTTAAGTACAAAATTGCAATAATAAACGTATGTTTAATGTACCGTAAGATTTTTTTTGTTAAAAAAAACGATACCGGTACCAAAATATTGGTATCGAGACAACACTAATGCACACACACCGAGCACCCACTGGCAGAAATGTAGACCGGCCTTCATGTACGCACATTTCTACAGGCTTTGGATACTTTGGCGAAACATAGAGGTGGTCGTTTGGCCAGCATTTCATTTTAAGGACACAAATATTACTTTTTCGCCAATGCATTTAAAGGGGAACTGCACTTTTTTAAAAGAGACATGAAAATAGATTCTAAATATTAAATAAATGTGTACAGCCCTTTGAGACACTTGTGATGTAGGGTTATATAAATAAACATTGATTGATTGATTGATTGATTGATTGATCAATCAACAATGGTGTGGGAGCTGCGCAATTCCGCCTGTAAAGCCAAAGCGTCTTTTCGTGTCGCCCACACCATTTTCGGGTCCTAAATGGCTGTCAAAATGTACCAACTTGTCGGAATACCTACTCAGACTTCTTCTGTCCAGGTGAAGCAGACCACTTGATGATGCAAGCACAGGGACACACGGTAGTGATCAAGGCGCCGCTATAAATAGTTCGTCTGCATTACCGCTTATAATGATATCACTAATTTGGTCAATAGTCAAGTCACTAAATGTAAATAAGAGTATTGTTGGCGCTTTTTGAATGGTTATTTATTGGATTTTATGGGCAAAATAGAGGACCTCTCATTGGCTTCGCTGTAAGCGGACATTTATGTAATATTTAGAATGCATTAAAAAAATCCATCCGTCGTTTTGTCTTTCCTAATGATTGTGAACGATAGACAACACTTTTTTAAAAGTGCAATTCCCCTTTAATTCTTCATAGTCCTATTAATATTTGTGAGAATTTCTATTAATTTATCTAAGCAATTATTTTGCAACCTGTTGCAATGTGTTCGCCAGTCAAGCGGACGGCAGCCGCTGGTAATTGCGACACATTATTGGCACCGAAGACAGAGAAGGAATGTTCCGACTTCGTGTCACGTACGGCTGCTACCTTAAGAAGCTCTCCTCAGTTGTAATAATAAATTGAGTAATCGAACGAGAGTCAAATTCTTATGTATCCTCTTTGATAGCGCTGGCATGTTAAATGTAAAAGATTGCGAGCCAAATATTACACCTTTTCACATGACACTGTAACTGTAAGAACACATGTTGTTGTATGTTACACATGTATTCATAGGCGACGATCTACATTTCTGCCAGTGGGTGCTCGGTGTGTGTGTATTAGTGTTGTCCCGGTACCAGTACCAAAAGTATTTCGGTACTTCTCTAAATAAAGGGAACCACAAAAAAATTCATTATTGGCTTTATTTTAACAAAAAAATATTAGGGTGCATTAAACAAATGATTATTATTGCAATTTTGTCCTTAAATAAAATAGTGAACATTCTAGACAACTTGTCTTTTAGTAGTAAGTAAACAAACTGCTGCTGACGTATGCAGTAACATATTGTGTCATTTATCTACCTGTTATTTTATCAACATTATTAAGGACAAGTGGTAGAAAATGAATTATTAATCTACTTGTTCATTTACTGTTAATATCTGCTTACTTTCTCTTTTAACATGTTCTATCTACACTTCTGTTAAAATGTAATAATCACTCATTCTTCTTTTGTTTGATACTTTACATTAGTTTTGGATGATACCACACATTTGGGTATCAATCCGATACCAAGTAGTTACAGGATCATACATTGGTCATATTCAAAGTCCTCATGTGTACAGGGACATATTTCCTGAGTTTATAAACATAATATATAATCATAGTAGTATCGACTAGATACGTGCCTGTACTTGATATCATTACAGTGGATGCTAGGTGTAGATCCACCAATGGCGTTTGTTTACATTTTGATGCTGGTGAGCTACGGTGTGTAGTGAAGCATGTTGGGATGATACATGTAAGAAACATACTTTATTTGTCGCCATGGAGACCACGATTAGTGATTTAGAAGTAGCTAAAACACTGCTGACGGCGGATGGACGTTAGCCGCTAGCTAATTAGCCATGTCTTAAAGCATCTCTTCCTGAGGGTGTTTCAGTGTTATAACTTCACCTTAATCGTTAGTTTTTAAGCCAAAATGCGTCCGTTCACCATTTTCTGTCTACACACTGTGTCTGCTTGTAAGTACTCTGTGATTGTGCGCTGCCGAACATGCTCCTCTGCTCGTAAAACCAGCAATGTCATGACGTATAGTACCGAAAATGATTCATTAGTATTGTGGTACTACACTAATACCGCACAACCCTAATTGGAAGCTTTGCAAAGTGGCATAGAAGTATTGGTCATGGGCATTAAGCATGGCACATCCATTAATCACACATCATTCAGGTCTTCCATTAACGTTCACTGTTCATTAATGTGTTAAGTCATTTATGCATTTGTGTTTCGCACAAGAGGTAGAACATCTCACTCTGTGTTTTCTAGAATCTTATTCTTCTGTTGTTTGATACGTTACATTACTTTTGGATGATACCACACATTTGGGTATCAATCCGATACCAAGTAGTTACAGGATCATACATTGGTCATATTCAAAGTCCTCATGTGTCCAGGGACATATTTCCTGACTTTATAAACATAATATAAATTTAAAAAAAACAAAATAAAATTTTGTGATATTAAAAAATATCGATGTAATCATAGTATCGACTAGATACGCTATAGTATGTGGTATCATTACAGTGGATGTTAGGTGTAGATCCACCAATGGCGTTTGTTTACATTTTAAATCCGGTTAGCTACGGTGTGTAGTAAAGCATGTTTAGCTATTCCTCGTCCTGCAGGGATGATACTTGTAAGACAATTACTTTATTTGTCGCCATGGAGACCAGGATTAGTGATTTAGAAGTAGCTAAAACTGCCGACGGCGGATGGACGTTAGCCGCTAGCTAGCTAGCCATGTCTTAAAGCACCTCTTCCTGAGGGTGTTTCAATGTTATAACTTCACCTTTATCTTTACTTTTTAGACCAAAATGCATCCGTTCTCCCTTTTCTGTCTACACACTGTGTCTGCTTGTAAGTACTCTATGTGTGTGAACATGATCCTCTGCTCGTAAACGAGCAATGTCACGACGTGAAATTTCATTATTGGCTTTATTTTAACAACAAATCTTACGGTACATTAAACATGTGTTTATTATTGTAATTTAGTTCTTAAATAAAATAGTTAACATACTAACAACTTGTCTTTTAGTAGTAAGTAAACAAACAAAAACTCCTAATTAGTCTGCTGACGTATGCAGTAACATATTGTGTCATTTATCTACCTATTATTTTATCTTAAGGACAAGTGGTAGAAAATGAACTATTAATCACTTGTTAATTTACTGTTAATATCTGCTTACTTTCTCTCTTAACATGTTCTATCTACACTTCTGTTAAAATGTAATAATCACTTATTCTTCTCTTCTTTGATACTTTACATTAGTTTTGGATGATACCACACATTTGGGTATCAATCCGATACCAAGTAGTTACAGGATCATACATTGGTCATATTCAAAGTCCTCATGTGTCCAGGGACATATTTCCTGACTTTATAAACATAATATACATTTAAAAAAAACGAAAGAAAATTTTGTGATGTTAAAAAATATCGATGTAATCATAGTAGTATCGACTAGATACGCTATAGCAGGGGTCACCAACGCGGTGCCCGCGGGCACCAGGTAGCCCATAAGGACCAGATGAGTAGCCCGCTGGCCTGTTCTAAAAATAGCTCAAATAGCAGCCTCTATTTTTTTAATTTTATTTATTTACTAGCAAGCTGGTCTAGCTTTGCCCGACATTTTTAATTCTAAGAGAGACAAAACTCAAATAGAATTTGAAAATCCAAGAAAATATTTTAAAGACTTGGTCTTCACTTGTTTAAATGAATTCATTATTTTTATTTACTTTGCTTCTTATAACTTTCAGAAAGACAATTTTAGAGAAAAAATACAACCTTAAAAATGATTTTAGGATTTTTAAACACATATACCTTTTTACCTTTTAAATTCCTTCCTCTTCTTTCCTGACAATGTAAATCAATGTTCAAGTAAATTAATTTTTTTTATTGTAAAGAATAATAAATACATTTTAATTTAATTCTTCATTTTAGCTTCTGTTTTTTCGACGAAGAATATTTGTGAAATATTTCTTCAAACTTATTATGATTAAAATTCAAAAAAGTTATTCTGGCAAATCTAGAAAATCTGTAGAATCAAATTTAAATCTTATTTCAAAGTCTTTTGAATTTCTTTTAAAATTTTTGTTCTGGAAAATCTAAAAGAAATAATGATTTGTCTTTGTTAGAAATATAGCTTGGTCCAATTTGTTATATATTCTAACAAAGTGTAGATTGGATTTTAACCTATTTAAAACATGTCATCAAAATTCTAAAATGAATCTTAATTGGGAAAAATTACTAATGATGTTCCATGAATTCTATTTTTAATTTTTTCAAAAAGATTCCAATTAGCTAGTTTTTCTCTTCTTTTTTTCGGTTGAATTTAAAGAGTCGAAATTGAAGATAAACTATGTTTCAAATTTTAATTGTCATTTTTTTCATGTTTTCTCCTCTTTTAAACCATTCAATTAAGTGTAAATATCATTAATTATTAATAATAACAGAGTTAAAGGTAAATTGAGCAAATTGGCTATTTCTGGCAATTTATTTAAGTGTGTATCAAACTGGTAGCCCTTCGCATTAATCAGTACCCAAGAAGTAGCTCTTGGTTTCAAAAAGGTTGGTGACCCCTGCGCTATAGTATGTGGTATCATTACAGTGGATGTTAGGTGTAGATCCACCAATGACGTTTTTTTATATTGTAGGGAATTCTGGGAATTTGTTCTGTAGTGTTTATGTTGTGTTGCGGTGCAAATATCCTTCCAAAATGTGTTTGTCGTTGTTGTTTAGTGTGGTTTCACTATATGGCACATGTTTATGACAGTGTTGGCATTGTTCATACTGCCACCCTTAGTGTGACATGTATGACTGTTTAGTAAGTATGCCCTTCATTCGCTCATGTGCACTGGGTTCAAAGTCAAGATGGTTATGTCATTAGTTCATTATTGAATAAAATGAAATCTCGGTTAGGCTTTATTATTCATAGACTATATGATTTGTGCCTTTTTTTTATTATGTAAAACGGACCAAATTCGCCACAACATTAACAACAGCAAGATTGATTTTTCAAAATGTATTTTAAAGATTGGAAGTTGCCGCCAATCCCACGTGGGTGCTCGGCATTGATCGGCACCTACGCACATATTATATCTATATCGGCCATAATCGCAGTCACCCACCTGATTCTACGTGGACTGCAATGTAACAAAAGTGAGTTTGCACACTTTAATACATCCGAATGTTTTCTTGTGTACGGTATTTTCTGTATCTGTAAAAATATCCTCTTCATGAAAATCCACGCACCTCTCAATGCCCGAGGCCCCCAGGTGCTGTCGCTTTGCTTTCACGCCGCAATAAACACGACAACTCGTCGTCATTCCAAAACCCGAGCACGAATAATACATTTTCAAAATACGTGACATCTTTCCCTACACTGCAAAAACTGAAATCTAAGTAAGATTAAATATCTCAAATAAGGGTGATATTTGCTTATTTTCTGTCTGATAAGATCATTCTTCTCACTAAGCAGATTTGATGTTAGAGTGTTTTACTTGTTTTAAGTGTTTTGGTCCTAAATGATCTCAGTAAGATATTACAGCTTGTTGCTGAGATTTTATGACCTATATTGAGTAAAACATGCTTGAAACTAGAATATCAACTGTTGCAAAGCTGTGTCATCAACACTCACAAGAATGAAACTACTTTTTTAAAGTAATCATTTCTTATTTCAAGCATGAAAAAATAAATCATGACTTTGACACAATTGTGTCTCATATTAAAACAGACGACAGCCAAATGGACTTTGCTGTTTTATTTTCAATGAAACAATAGAAAATATGTACTCATAAAGTAGTACAGTTGTTATTAGTGAGAATATACTTATTTGAAGGTATTTTTGGGTTCATTGAGATTAGCTAATTTTACTTGTTTTTGAAAGTCTTGACAAGCCACATTTCTTGTTCCATTGGCAGATCATTTTGCTAAGTTCAAATAAAATATCCCTAATGTTTGTATTTTTTGTTGTTTTTGAACACTGACTTTTTGCGGTGTACACTCACAGATGCCATTTCCAGAACATTAACTTATGTTTTCTTCTCCCTCGGCTCTCCTTCCAGTCCATTGAGTTCTCGGGTGTCATCGAGGAGGAGTTCACGGTCGCCAGGCTCTACATCAGTAAGCTTAAGTCGGAGGTGAAGTCCATGGTGAAGCGCTGCCGCCAGCTGGAGAACCTTCAGACTGAGTGTCACCGCAAGATGGAGGAGACGGGCCGAGAAATGTCCTCCTGCCACCTCCTCATTGCCCAGGTAGGACGCCCCGTAACTCATTGCTCCATCAGGCTGAGTGCAGGCAGGCTTGTCACTGGGACAGAATCATTCTGCTAAGTGCGTGATGTATGGCAGAGAAGCGGCAAATCAACTCCTCTGAGAAGGGGTCTATTGCTGGTAGGGCATTACAGCAGAGGCGATTGATATACAGAAAAGTTGAAGGCCCCAGGGGGTCACTTTGTACTTTTTTTGTAAATTCCACACCCGAAAACCTCTTACATGCCAGTTATTATTATTAGTTTTTTTTTTTTTGCATGTTTCCTGTCCGGTGCTTTTATTTTTTACTACTCAGTGGCCTAGTGGTTAGAGTGTCCGCCCTGAGATCGGTAGGTTGTGAGTTCAAACCCCAGCCGAGTCATACCAAATACTATAAAAAATGGGACCCATTACGTCCCTGCTTGGCACTCAGCATCAAGGGTTGGGATTGGGGGTTAAATCACCAAAAATGATTCCCGGGCGCGGCCGCCGCTGCTGCCCACTGCTCCCCTCACCTCCCAGTGGGTAAACAAGGGGATGGGTCAAATGCAGAGGACACATTTCGCCACACCTAGTGTGTGTGTGACAATCATTGGTACTTTAACTTAACTTTTTTCCACGTCCTTTTTTCCTCCATTTGCCAGCTCAGCGCCCGTCCCTGGTTGCCAATCAGGATGCTTTTGGGGACTGGATTATTTTTGCTTTGTACCTCAACGTTGTACATTTGCACTTCATACGTCTCTTTTCCATTTGTGCACCTGCCTTTCTCTGGTAAAGAAGACTCATTTTCTGCACTTGCCTACCGTCTCTGCCTAACGTAACAAAAACTAATACAATGTAGTTGAATCAATTATTCTTATTACTATTCTTTGATTGATTGATTGATTGAAACTTTTATCAGTAGATTGCACAGTACAGTACTTATTCCGTACAATTGACCACTAAATGGTAACACCCGAATAAGTTGTTTTAGTCGGGGTCCACGTTAATCAATACATGGTACAAATATATACTATCAGCATAATACAGTCATCACACAAGTTAATCATCAGAGTATATACATTTAATTATTTACAATCCGGGGGAGGGGGTTGGGGAGGGGTAGGTTAGGTTGGGTTGCTATCAGCATATGTATTTCAGTCATCAACAATTGTATTATCTGAGAAATGGACATTGTAATAGTGTAGGTCTCACTTCGTAGCATATGTACAGCGAGCGGTGAACATAGTGAGCTCACAAAGCATAAGAACAAGTACATACATTAGAATTTTAATAATCCGGGGAGGTGGGATGTGGTGGGGGGAGGGGGTTAGCTGCCTGGAGGTGTTATTATAGTGCGGGTTTGAAGTTAGTATTAGTATTAGTATGATTATTACATTACAAGGCTTAGCACACTCAAAATCTTACCATGACCATTCTTTTCTGCACTTGCCTGCTGTCTCTGCATGCCGGAATGCATACATAAAACGAGACGTAACAAAAAACTAGTGCAATGTAGTTCAATCAATTATCCATCTTATAATTAGTCTTTATCAATACTTATTATTATTAATATTTAGCTTTCGCAGATTCAAATTTTTACCATGTCTTGCAGGAAATGTGTACATATGTTCATCAAACACAATGTATAAGACGCACAGGTCAACAGCAATTTTGGTTTCCAGGTCCCATTTTGGGGGAATTTGGTCTGGTTCCATTTTTCCTAAGCGCAAATTGTATTTTGTCTGTGTCGCGGGCCAATTAAAAACGAGCTGGGGGCCGCAAATGGCCCCGGGCCACACTTTGGACACCCCTGCCCTAAAATGTCAAAAAATAAGTGATTACATATATAGTGTTGTGTGTACATACAGTATTATTGATAATCAATCAATCAAAGTTTACTTATATATCCCTAAATCACGAGTGTCTCAAAGGGCTGCACAAGCCACAACGACATCCTGGGCTCAGATCCAACCTCAGGGCAAGAAAAAAACTCAACCCAATGGGATGACAATGAGAAACCTTGACTAAATATGCGCTACAATGCGCTCTTTTGTTCAGAATCAGCTTCTTATCACCATACTTGCCAACCTTGAGACCTCAGAATTAGGGAGATATTCAAAAGGCCCACTGGGGGTCATATATATAATGTAAAAAAAGTATGTATTTTGTATTTACACTTCTCTTATAAAGTAATTTTGTGGCTGCTGTCAGTGAAAATTGCTCTCTAAATATATATATATATATATATATATATATATATATATATATATATATATATATATATATATATATATATATATATATATATATATGTATGTATGTATGTATGTATGTATGTATGTATATATATATATATATATATACATATATATATATATATATATATATATATATATATATATATATATATATATATTTTTTTTTTTTTTTAAAGGAGTTTGTGATATATATATATATATATATATATATATATATATATATACACTCTAAATATATATATATATATTAGGGCTGCAATAATTGATTAAATCGATTAAAGTCGATTATAAAAATAGTTGGTGATTAATTTACCGTAGTCATCGATTCGTTGGATCTATGCTATGCGCATGCGCAGAGGAATTTTTTTAATTTTAATTTTAATTGTATTTTTTTATTTTTTTTATAAACCTTTATAAACTGCAACATGTACAAACAGCTGAGAAACAATCAAAATAAGTATGGTGCCAGTATGCTGTTATTTTTTCAATAAAATACTGGAAAGGATAGAAATGTAGTTTGTCTCTTTTATCCGATTATTGATCGATTAATCAAATTAATAATCGACAGATTAATCGATTTATCAAATTAATCGTTAGTTGCAGCCCTAATATATATATATGTATATATGTATATATATATATATATATATATATATATATATATATATATATATATATATATATATATATATATATATATATATATATATATATATATATATATATATATATATATATATATATATATATATTTAGAGAGCAATTTTCACTGACAGCAGCCTCAAAATGACTTTACAAGAGAAGTGTAAATACAAAATACATACTTTATCCGTGTTTCTGCTTGTGCTTTCATCACACATCAGACCAAAGGGTTTATTTTGGCACAGTTCGATCGCTTCCTTGTCCAATTCCGGGGCAATGGCACCTATCAAATACACAGTAATGAAAACACAGTTTTTCTACTAACTGTACTGTACTTACTGCTTACTTAAAAAAAAAAAGATAATAATTTAACAATTTAATCTTAAAATACGGGATGACTCCGTATCATAAGGGACGAGTGGCAACCCTATACACTCACCTTTCACTATTTGAGTAGCCTTTGTTCTGCCATTTGCGTACTGGCGAGCGATCTCTGAATCCGGGAACATATCCTTCACGGATTTGTTGAATACATCCGCAAATGAGAACGGGATGTTGCTTGCAGCTATCAACATAGCCATCTTTGTCTCGGCATAATTTACACCCTCGAGTCTCCATTTAGCAAGGTGGCCCATAATACTGGGCTGTGACCGGTCTTGTGCTTCTCTGACCGTTCATGAGTGACTATATCCGTTCGGCCACCGTGTTCAATGGAGAAGTCTGGGGCCGTACTTATCAAGCTTCTCAGAATGACTCCTAAGAAGTCTGCTAAGAGTTGACTTAAGAGTAAATAAATTCTTCGCTGAAAGCTGCACTTAAAAGTTAGTTATCAAGCGTCTTACTCACACTTTCAGCGAAGTGTAGGACTGAATCTTAAGTGTCACACTCAGAGCTGAATTACGACATTACTATGTGCCGTAAATGGAATTTTAGGTGACGTCATTTCTGTGTCCATAGAAATGACCAATCACGGAAGGGAATCCGTTGTCTAAGAATAAATAAATATCTTGGAAATATTTAATTGGACAATGGGAGTGTATATTTTGACAATAAACTACAAAATAATACAAAACAAACTAGTCCCCGCCGGCACTCACGCTACCGCTCCCTCTCTTCTCTTCTCTCGCCCACACACTCACTGACGTCACTCACCTCACGGCCACACACATACGCTACTGTCATAACATTTTCTTTCCAATTCATTAATTAGGCAAGTAATTTGAAACTGGTGTGGGTGGCTCTATATATACTAGCCCACTGCAGACACATGCAGAAATCAACATGGAATCGAAAAGTATTAAATCTGTGACAAAAATAATACCCGCTCTGTCTAAACGATACCGTTTGATCAGCTGCTCGTCATCAAACAAATCCAGGACATCGTTCCGCTCCCTAAATGTTCGCGCACGTCTCTCTCGCCTCAGTGCCATCCCCTGCTGGCAACTCCTAACCACTTAAGACACCTCTGAAGGTCTCTTAAATATCGTGGAGAGTAGGAGTGATTCTTAGACTTAAGAACGTTGATAAAAAGCTTTTATTCTTAAGTTTGAGAGTAGGACTAAATTTCGCAAATTCTCAGGACTTAAGTGTAAAATGGCACTTTAAGAAGCTTGATAAGTACGGCCCCTGATCTACAAAATTTGCAGGCAGCATACCCCTTCCCCTTCGAGCTGTCCTGGATGAACTGAAATTCTTTTTTTCCAATAATTTTGGAACTTGCAAGCATACTTCTTCTTCTTACTCGTCGTCGCCATGTCTCTTCTTCTGCTTCGTCTCCTTTTTCTGTTCTGATTGCCGCGCTTGATTTCGAGGTGTAACCGTTATTATTGTCCGGCCGGAAACGGCGCCCAGTGAAGGACGGTGTAGCAATATTGTTGTCTGGGTGGAAATCGGGAGAAATTCGTGAGAACGGTGGCCTTGGGAGATTTTCGGGAGGGGCACTGAAATTCGGGACTCTCCCGGGATAATCGGGAGGGTCGGCAAGTACCCTTATCGCTGGTAACGACGCGGCTTTCCTCTCTCTCATTCCCGCAACTTCACGATGCTTTAACCTTCGTAGACGCTGGCCGTCCACAGAGTTCAATGGGGTAGCCAAACGAGACGAGTCATTGGATAAATGCTGGGCTCTGACCCGCCCATGGGACGCTCGCGTCTCTGAGGGTCTATGGGGCAGTGGGCTGGCCCGGACGCTCAACTTCTGCATGATGATTGGATGATCTGTCTAAGGCTTATTCCCTTTTTGATTGATAGCGAAATGAGCGAATCGGCGATCTTGGGGACCTTTTTCCAATATTAATTCTGAGTTGAACTGGAGACTTTCCTGATCCTCTTAGCGACATTTTCTTTGTTAAAAACGACTGGTGACAAATTAAAGTTAAAATTAAATTAAAGTACCAATGATAGTCACACACACACACACTAGGTGTGGCGAAATTATTTTCTGCATTTGACCCATCCCCCTTGTTCACCCCCTGGGAGGTGAGGGGAGCAGTGAACCGCGCCCGGGAATCATTTTTGGTGATTTAACCCCCAATTCCAACCTTTGATGCTGAGTGAGGTAATGGATCCCATTTTTATAGTCTTTGGTATGACTCGGCCGGGGTTTGAACTCACGACCTACCGATCTCTAGGCGGACACTCAAACCACTAGGCCACTGAACAGGTTATAGAGCTTATAGAGCTCATAGAGCTTCTATTTCTGGTGTTTTTTTTATGTTTGGAGATTGACTTCTTTCACTCTGCAGTTTCTGTCCCTGCCGAGCAGCGGGTGCTGCTGAGTCTCTCCACCGTCTCAAAGCAATTTTGAGACGTCGCACTAGACTCGCGCCAGTCCCATAATGGCAGATAAATAGCCCACACTGCTTTAAATGTAACTTAGATATTGGGTTTAACTATGTAAAAGTGCTTTGAGTCACTAGAGAAACGCGCGATATACAGTCGTGGTCTAAAGTTTACATACACTTGTAAAGAACATAATGTCATGGCTGTCTTGAGTTTCCAATCATTTCTACAACTCTTATTTTTTTGTGATTGGAGCACATACTTGTTGGTCACAAAAAACATTCATCAAGTTTAGTTTTTTTATGAATTTATTATGGGTCTACTGAAAATGTGAGCAAATCTGCTGGGTCAAAAGTATACACACAGCAATGTTAATATTTGCTTACATGTCCCTTGGCAAGTTGCACTGCAATAAGGCGCTTTTGGTAGCCATCCACAAGCTTCTGCTTGAATTTTTGACCACTCCTCTTGACAAAATTGGTGCAGTTCAGCTAAATTTGTTGGTTTTCTGACATGGACTTGTTTCTTCAGCATTGTCCACACGTTTAAGTCAGGACTTTGGGGAGGCCATTCTAAAACCTTAATTCTAGCCTGATTTAGCCATTCCTTTACCACTTTTAATGTGTGATTGGAGTCATTGTCCTGTTGGAACACCCAACTGCGCCCAAGACACAACATCCGGGCTGATGATTTTAGCTTGTCCTGAAGAATTTGGAGGTAATCCTCCTTTTTCATTGTCCCATTTACTCTCTGTAAAGCACCAGTTCCATTGGCAGCTGAACAGGTCCAGAGCATAATACTACCACTACCATGCTTGACAGTAGGCATGGTGTTCCTGGGATTAAAGGTCTGACCTTTTCTCCTCCAAACATATTGCTGGGTATTGTGGCCAAACAGCTCATTTTTTGTTTCATCTGACCACAGAACGTTCCTCCAGAAGGTCTTATCTGTGTCTATGTGATGTCAGATGAAACAAAAATTGAGCTGTTTGGCCACAATTCCCAGCAATATGTTTGGAGGAGAAAAGGTGAGGCCTTTAATCCCAAAAACCCTACCGTCAAGCATGGTGGTGGTAGTATTATGCTCTGGGCCTGTTTTGCTGCCAATGGAACTGGTGCTTTACAGGAGGATTACCTCCAAATTCTTCAGGGCAACCTAAAATCATCAGCCCGGAGGTTGGGTCTTGGGCGCAGTTGGGTGTTCCAACAGGACAATGACCCCAAACACACGTCAAAAGTGGTAAAGGAATGGCTAAATCAGGCTAGAATGAAGGTTTTAGAATGGCCTTCCCAAAGTCCTGACTTAAACGTGTGGATAATGCTGAAGAAAACCAACCAATTTAGCTTAATTGCACCAATTTTGTCAAGAGGAGTGGTCAAAAATTCAAGCAGAAGCTTGTGGATGGCTACCAAAAGCGCCTTATTGCAGTGAAACTTGCCAAGGGACATGTAAGCAAATATTAACATTGCTGTATGTATACTTTTGACCCAGCAGATTTGCTCACATTTTCAGTAGACCCATAATAAATTCATAAAAGAAGCAAACTTCATGAATGTTTTTTGTGACCAACAAGTATGTGCTCCAATCACTCTATCACAAAAAAATAAGAGTTGTAGAAATTATTGGAAACTCAAAACAGCCATGACATTATGTTCTTTACAAGTGTATGTAAACTTTTGATCGTGACTGTATATATAATTCACAATTCACAGCTTCTCCTGTTTGAAGCGGCTCAAGTCTTACACCCCCAACACCATGGTCCAAGGCTTTTTAAGCAGCCTAGCTCTGCTGGCCATTGAGAGGACGCTTGCCAAATCCCTAGAAAGGACGCCATCTTGGTACGACAGGGTCACTGATCACTTTCTTAAAAAGGAACGGAGGGTAGAATTTACGTATAAATAAACCAACACATTTTATGACGTAGGCCGAAATTGAGCTTCCCCTCCTTGAGAGACCAGCATCCGCCGCTGAGTACTGGAATCAACATCCAAACATTTAATAACAAACCCAGTCACCCGCAACACCAGCGTACCACATCCTGTCAAGCCTTCAAAATAAAAGCAAGCTCGTAAAATATCACCCCCGTGAACCCAGTCAGGTGTAAAAATGGCAGCAGATGAAACGTGTAAAACGGCGACCGGTGCCACCGATGTGGAGTGGATCTAGTTAATGATGTGTGATTAATGGATGTGCCATGCTTAATGCCCATGACCAATACTTCTATGCCAGTTTGCAAAGCTTCCAATTAGGGTTGTGCGGTATTAGTGTAGTACCACAATACTAATGAATCATTTTCGGTACTATACGTCATGACATTGCTGGTTTTACGAGCAGAGGAGCATGTTCGGCAGCGCACAATCACAGAGTACTTACAAGCAGACACAGTGTGTAGACAGAAAATGGTGAACGGACGCATTTTGGCTTAAAAACTAACGATTAAGGTGAAGTTATAACACTGAAACACCCTCAGGAAGAGATGCTTTAAGACATGGCTAATTAGCTAGCGGCTAACGTCCATCCGCCGTCAGCTGTGTTTTAGCTACTTCTAAATCACTAATCGTGGTCTCCATGGCGACAAATAAAGTATGTTTCTTACATGTATCATCCCAACATGCTTCACTACACACCGTAGCTCACCAGCATCAAAATGTAAACAAACGCCATTGGTGGATCTACACCTAGCAGCCACTGTAATGATATCAAGTACAGGCACATATCTAGTCGATACTACTATGATTATATATTATGTTTATAAACTCAGGAAATATGTCCCTGTACACATGAGGACTTTGAATATGACCAATGTATGATCCTGTAACTACTTGGTATCGGATTGATACCCAAATGTGTGGTATCATCCAAAACTAATGTAAAGTATCAAACAAAAGAAGAATGAGTGATTATTACATTTTAACAGAAGTGTAGATAGAACATGTTAAAAGAGAAAGTAAGCATAAATGAACAAGAAGATTAATAATCCATTTTTACAGTTTGTCCCTCATAATGTTGACAAAATAATAGGTAGATAAATAACACAATATGTTACTGCATTCGTCAGCAGACTTTGTTTGTTTACTTACTACTAAACGACAAGTTGTCTAGTATGTTCACTCTTTTATTTAAGGACTTAACTGCAATAATAAACATATGTTTAATGTACCCTAAGATTTTTTGTTAAAATAAAGACAATAATGAAATTTTTTTGTGGTGCCCTTTATTTAGAAAAGTACTGAAATAATCGAAATAATTTTAGTACCGGGACCAAAATATTGGTATCGTTACAACACTACTTCCAATTGTTCTCTATTTAATGTTTTTTTCCCTGATCTGCTCTTTTTTCAAGCACGAGGCCAAGATCTGCTCGCTCAGCGAGTACACACACAACATGGAGAGGAAGAGGAGACAGTTGGAGGAAAGCTACGACTCTCTGGCAGACGAGCTGGACAAAGTCCAAGTTGGAGGTAGAGCAATGTGTAAATATGGCGTGTATGATTATTACATCTGTGCTGGGGATAAAACCATCCTGGGGTGACAACACACAATGTAAAGACCTGAAGTGATTGCTTATTTTTTTATCTGGAAAAAGCGATCGTAAGAAGTTGTGTCAGCCAGAGTCATACAAAGTTTGCACCGTTTTGATAATTTTATAGGACAATTTTGAATTTTTTTTAAAATTTGATCTAATGGAAGGATAATGCAGAACATTTTGAATAACTATACTTTTGGAACATTTATTAGTCCTGTATAGAGAAAATGAAATGAACTATTTTTATGTAAGCATAACTTCTTACAGCCTTTTTTCCCCCCCAAGTGTGTGTTATATACAGCTGAAATACATATTCAACTCATAAAAATGCATTTGAATTCAAAATTATACCAGTTAATGCTTAAAAAAGGGTTCAACTGTACTGTAGGGATGGCCAAAATACTGTATATATAATAATAACTTTTTAAAACAAGTTGCAGGTTACAAAAGCTGATGTAACGTAGTGTGTGTGTGTGTGTGTGTGTGTGTGTGTGTGTGTGTGTGTGTTTGTGTGTGTGTGTGTGTTTGTGTGTGTATGTAGCATATGTATATTTACAGTCGCGATTAAAAGTTTACATACACTTGTAAAGAGCATAATGTCATGGCTGTCTTGAGTTTCCAATAATTTCTAGAACTCTTATTTTTTTGTGATAGAGTGATTGGAGCACATACTTGTTGGTCACAAAAACATCACATGGACACATATAAGACCTTCTGGAGGAAACTTCTGTGATCAGATGAAACAAAAATTTAGCTGTTTAGCCACAATACCCAGCAATATGTTTGGAGGAGAAGGTAAGGCCATTAATCCCAGGAACACCAAGCCTGCCGTCAAGCATGGTGTTGGTAGTATTATACTCTGGGCCTGTTTTGCTGCCAATGGAACTGGTGCTTTAAATGGGACAACGAAAAAGGAGGATTACCTCCAAATTCTTCAGGACAAGCTAAAATCATCAGCCCAGAGGTTGGGTCTTGGGCGCATTTGGGTGTTCCAACAGGACAATGACCCCAAAAACACGTCAAAAGCGGTAAAGGAATGGCTAAATCAGATTAGAAATAAGGTTTTAGAATGGCCTCCCCAAAGTCCTGACTCAAACGTGTGGACAATGCTGAAGAAACAAGTCCATGTCAGAAAACCAACACATTTAGCTGAACTGCACCAATTTTGTCAAGAGGAGTGGTCAAAAATTCAAGCAGAAGCTTGTGGATGGCTACCAAAAGCGCCTTATTGCAGTGAAACTTGCCCAGGGACATGTAAGCAAATATTAACATTGCTGTATGTATACTTTTGACCCAGCAGATTTGCTCACATTTTCAGTAGACCCATAATAAATTCATAAAAGAAGCAAACTTCATGAATGTTTTTTGTGACCAACAAGTATGTGCTCCAATCACTCTATCACAAAAAAATAAGAGTTGTAGAAATGATTGGAAACTCAAGACAGCCATGACATTATGTTCTTTACAAGTGTATGTCAACTTTTGATCAAGACTGTATGTATGTGTGTGTGTGTGTTTAAATATGTATATTCTTTAAAAGACATTTAAAAATATGTTTTTGTATTAGCTTAACATGTTTTTAATATATATTTTTTAATTGAGTCTTGAAAATTATATATTGTATTTGATTCAGAACAAATAACTGCACTTAGGACTTTTTTTTTTAGCACCCTTACTAATGGCTGTTAGTGTGTTGGCCCTGTGATGTAGTGGCTGGATAGGCTGCAGCGAACCTGAGAAGGACGAGAGATAGAAAAATGGATGGATGCATGAAATAAAATAGTCTTTCACTTTATTTATTTGTTTTAATTATAATCAAATACATTAAATTGAAATATAATGCAATTAGACTACAGTTTAATATGATTTAATAAAATTAGAATATGATACTACGTAAAAATGTTGCTATAATCTGTTTTTTTCTACTGTAAGTGTCATTTGCCGTCTAAAATGTAGCCAGGATATGAGTTATTTGGGCCTGAATCATACGCCTGCCTGATTTAATGAGATCAAATACAGGAAAATGTCACAAAAAAATCTGCCTCAAAAACTATAAACTAAAACAAACATTGAAATATTTATAAATAGTTGATTTATATAGGCTAGTAAGGAAAAGTTTTGTACCTGACACGTTTCGGAAGGTACAAAACTTTACCTTACTAGCCTATATAAATCAACTATTTATAAATACACATTAGTAGGCTAAATGAACCTCTTTAACGTAAACATTGAAATATTATTTTAATAGACTTTGCAGGTGTACCTAATTAAATGGAAATATAGTGAAATTAAAATACAGTTTAATACGTTTTGATAAAATGAGAATTTGATACAACATCAAAATGTAGCCATAATACGTATTTTTTTTCTACTATTTGTGTCATTTGCCGTCTAAAATGTAGCCAGGATATGAGTTATTTGGGCCTGAATCATACACCTGCCCAATTTAATTAGATCAAATACAGGAAAATGTCACAAAAAAATATTGCCACAAAAACCATAAACTAAAACAAATACTATCTTATTAGACTTTGCAGGTGTACCTAATTAAATGGAAATATAATGCAATTAGAATACAGTTTAATACGATTTAATACAATTTTAATATGATACAACATCAAAATGTAGCTCTAATCTGTTTTTTTTTCTACTATTTGTGTCATTTGCCATCTAAAATGTAGCCAGGATATGAGTTATTTGGGCCTGAATTATACACCCGCCCAATTTAATGAGATCAAATACAGGAAAATGTCACAAAAAATCTGCCACAAAAACCATAAACTAAAACAAACATTGAAATATTATTTTAATAGACTTTGCAGGTGTACCTAATTAAATGGAAATATAGTGAAATTAAAATACAGTTTAATACGTTTTGATAAAATGAGAATATGATACAACATCAAAATGTAGCCATAATACGTATTTTTTTTCTACTATTTGTGTCATTTGCCGTCTAAAATGTAGCCAGGATATGAGTTATTTGGGCCTGAATCATACACCTGCCCAATTTAATGAGACCAAATACAGGAAAATGTCACAAAAAATTATTGCCACAAAAACCATAAACTAAAACAAATACTATCTTATTAGTCTTTGCAGGTGTACCTAATTAAATGGAAATATAATGCAATTAGAATACAGTTTAATACGATTTAATACAATTTTAATATGATACAACATCAAAATGTAGCTATAATCTGTTTTTTTTCTACTATTTGTGTCATTTGCCATCTAAAATGTAGCCAGGATATGAGTTATTTGGGCCTGAATCATACACCTGCCCGGTTTAATGAGATCAAATACAGGAAAATGTCACAAAAAAGTATCTTATTAGATACTTAATTAATTAAATGAAAATACAATGCAATTAGAATACAGTTTAATACGATTTATTAAAATTAGAATATGATACAACATCAAAATGTAGCAATAATCTGTTTTTCTTCTACTATTTGTGTCATTTGCCATCTAAAATGTAGCCAGGATATGAGTTATTTGGGCCTGAATCATACACCTGCCCGATTTAATGAGATCAAATACAGGAAAATGTCACAAAAAATCTGCCACAAAAACCATAAACTAAAACAAACATTGAAATATTATTTTAATAGACTTTGCAGGTGTACCTAATTAAATGGAAATATAGTGAAATTAAAATACAGTTTAATACGTTTTGATAAAATGAGAATATGATACAACATCAAAATGTAGCCATAATATGTATTTTTTTCTACTATTTGTGTCATTTGCCATCTAAAATGTAGCCAGGATATGAGTTATTTGGGCCTGAATCATACACTTGCCCAATTTAATGAGACCAAATACAGGAAAATGTCACAAAAAATTATAGCCACAAAAACCATAAACTAAAATAAATACTATCTTATTAGTCTTTGCAGGTGTACCTAATTAAATGGAAATTTAATGCAATTAGAATACAGTTTAATACGATTTAATACAATTTTAATATGATACAACATCAAAATGTAGCTATAATCTGTTTTTTTCTACTATTTGTGTCATTTGCCATCTAAAATGTAGCCAGGATATGAGTTATTTGGGCCTGAATCATACACCTACCCGATTTAATGAGATCAAATACAGGAAAATGTCACAAAAAAGTATCTTATTAGATACTTAATTAATTAAATGAAAATACAATGCAATTAGAATACAGTTTAATACGATTTATTACAATTAGAATATGATACAACATCAAAATGTAGCAATAATCTGTTTTTCTTCTACTATTTGTGTCATTTGCCGTCTAAAATGTAGCCAGGATATGAGTTATTTGAGCCTGAATCATACACCTGCCCGGTTTAATGAGATCAAATACAGGAAAATGTCACAAACATTTTTTGCCACAAAAACCATAAACTAAAACAAATACTATCTTATTAGACTTTGCAGGTGTACCTAATTAAATGAAAACATAATGCAATTAGAATACAGTTTAATACGATTTAATACAATTTTAATATGATACAACATCAAAATGTAGCTATAATCTGTTTTTTTTTGTACTATTTGTGTCATTTGCCATCTAAAATGTAGCCAGGATATGAGTTATTTGGGCCTGAATCATACACCTGCCCGATTTAATGAGATCAAATACAGGAAAATGTCACAAAAAATCTGCCACACAAACCATAAACTAAAACAAATGCTATCTTTTTAGACTTTGCAGGTGTACCTAATTAAATGAAAATATACTGTAATTAGAATACAGTTTAATACGATTTAATAAAATGAGAATATGATACAACATCAAAATGTAGCTATAATCTGTTTTTTTTTTTAACAACATTGAAATACTATCTTATTAGGCTTTGCAGGTGTACCTAATGTTTTGGCCAAACAGGTAGGTTGCATTAACATGCACGAGCGATGGCCCCGATTAACATGCATCTCAGTTGCTGCAGGCACAGGTTGTGCTTGAAAATAAACATTTACACTCCACGGAGAGGGAGGATGTTATCAATATCTGTCAAGAAGAAGAGTAAATGTGAGGTTAATAAATAAGGGAAAGCACAAAGAGTGCGAGTAAATCTAGTCCAAGTCGGCAGCTTTTTAAAGAATAGTTTCAAGCACAAAGTGTGACATCCGTACTCACAAAGCAATTAGATAACATAATGTCACGACGAAATCATCGGAAAAAAAAAAAATGTAAAGAACAACTGTCAGCTACGCTGAGCTGCAACGAGAGGAAGCCAGTTCATGCTTACAAAAGTGTCACTACAGTGGAGGTTTTTTTTTTAAATTGTATAAAACAAAGATTTAAACAATGGAACAGGGCCGGATCAATACATGAATAGTTCCCGTTCACAGGCCATGTGAGAAGTATTGACAGTAACATGCCTGAGGCCATGAGAAAGCCACATGAAGCCAGCTGTGGATTTTAGGTCAGGTCAGTCAATATGTGCTTCACTGCTAAACCCAGCCTGCAGGAACATGTCTCAAAGTCACCTGCTTCATGTTAATAAGTACCAGCCGTGGAAATAAATGACAATTTTGCATGGTTTTTTTTAATCTTCACATGTCCTTTAACTCAAGTATGTTTACTTTCAAGTACACTATATTGCCAAAAAGTATTTGGCCACCTGCCTTGACTCACATATGAACTTGAAGTGCCATTCCATTTCTAACCCATAAGGTTCAATATGATGTCGCTCCACCTTTTGCAGCTATTACAGCTTCATAGAGAAAACACACTAAACAACACTGTCATAAACATGTGCCATATAGCGAAACCACACTAAACAACAACGACAAACACATTTTGGAAGAATATTTGCACCGCAACACAACATAAACACTACAGAACAAATTCCCAGAATTCCTTGCAGCACCAATTCTTCCGGGACGCTACAATACAAACAAACGCCATTGGTGGATCTACACCTAACATCCACTGTAATGATACCAAGTACAATAGCATATCTAGTCGATACTACTATTAGTCAAGTCAAGTCAAGTCAACTTTATTTATATAGCACATTTTCAACAACTTTTTAGATTGCACCAAAGTGCTTTACAGGTTAAAAAAGCATGGAGCAAACAAAAAACAAACAAACAAAAAAACAACAAAAAAAAACAACAAAAAAAAAAAAAACTAAGCAAAACAAAACAAAAAACAAACAAAGAACATAAACAATGAGTGTGCTAAACAAGATAATGCAAATGCAATACGGTAAAAGGGGTCGAATAAAAAGTTTAAAAAAATTTGCATAATAAAAAAAATAAAAATAAAAATAAAAAAATAAAAATAATAATAATAATAATAAAAGTGCTACAAATTGAAAAATTTACTATAATTACTATTATTACATCGATATTTTTTAACATCACAATTACGTTTATAAAGTCAGGAAATACGTCCCTGTACACATGAGGACTTTGAATATGACCAATGTATGATCCTGTAACTACTTGGTATCGCAATGATACCCAAATTTGTGCTATCATCCAAAACGAATGTAAAGTATCAAACAACAGAAGAATAAGAGATTATTACATTTTAACAGAAGTGTAGCTAGAACATGTTAAAAGATAAAGTAAGCAGATATTAACATTAATTGAACAAGTAGAATGACAATTTATTTTCCACCACTTGTCCTTAATAATGTTGACAAAATAGGTAGATAAATGTCAGAATATGTTACTGCATACATCAGCAAACTAATTAGGAGTCTTTGTTTGTTTACTTACTACTAAAAGACAAGTTGTCTAGTATGTTCACTATTTTATTTAAGGACTAAATTGCAATAATAAACATATGTTTAATGTACCTTAAGATTTTTTTGTTAAAATAAAGCCAATAATGACATTTTTTGTGGTCCCCTTTGTTTAGAAAAGTACCAAAAAGTACCAAAATACTTTTGGTACCGGTACCAAAATATATTGGTATCGGGACAACACTAGTACACATACACGCACACACCGAGCACCCACTGGCAGAAATGTAGATCACCGCCTATGGGTGCTGGAGCCTATGAAGTAAATGGGTTATACTCTTATAGCGCGTTTCTACTTTCAAGGTACTCAAAGCGCTTTGACACTATTTCCACATTCACCCATTCACACACACATTCACACACTGATGGCGGGAGCTGCCATGCAAGGCCCTAACCAGCAGCCATCAGGAGCAAGGGTGAAGTGTCTTGCTCAAGGACACAACGGACGTGACGAGGTTGGTAGAAGGTGGGGATCGAACCAGGAACCCTCAGGTTGCTGCCACGGCCACTCTCCCAACGGCGCCACGCCATCCCAAGTGGACAAGTCACCACCTCATCGCAGGGCCAACACAGATAGACAGACAACATTCACACTCACATTCACACACTAGGGACTATTTAGTGTTGCCAATCAACCTATCCCCAGGTGCATGTCTTTGGAGGTGGGAGGGGCCTATCCCCAGGTGCATGTCTTTGGAGGTGGGAGGGGCCTATCCCCAGGTGCATGTCTTTGGAGGTGGGAAGAAGGGAACACAGTCACATGCAAACTCCTGTAATAATCACTGAATCATTTTATTGGTGTCACCACCTGTTGGCTCAGCTTTTATTAGAGCAGAACCCACTAAACTGGTACATTATTACACATGTAATGTCTCTCCATCCATTGTCTTTACCGCATACCCTCGTTAAGGTTACAGGTAAGCTGCGGACTATGGGTGAGAGATGACGTGTACATAAACAAGTACATTGAGAGGAATTGTAATACTGTGACTTTTTTTTGAGTTTGAGTTTGAGTTTATTTCGAACATGCAAGCATACAACATGATACATCACAATTTCCAGTTTCTTTTCAACATGTTCAAAAAGGAGTAGGAAGAAGCAGAGCTTATTTAATCCTACCCCTTTTCTTTACATAACAGTTGCAAAACTTTTTGTTCACTTCCTGTTCACAATTTTTTCACAATAAACTCCATAAGTAATTACAATAAAAATAAATAAATAAATAATAGTAAGAATTTAATAATAATAATTGGTGAAGTAAGTCATATTTCATATGATGAGATAAGTAAGATTACTTTAAGAATGAATGAATGGATGGATGAAATAAATTGAGAATGTTTGTCATGGTTCTTCTTCATTGTACTTTGTAAACACTTTAAGTTTGAAGAGTCTCTTGAAGTGTATCATATTAGTACATTGTTTGATTGCTTTGCTTAATCCATTCCATAATTTAATTCCACATATTGATATACGGAAGGTCTTAAGTGTTGTACGTGCAAACAAATGTTTTAAATTACGTTTTTCTCTAAGATTATATTTCTCCTCTTTGCAAACGCCATCTTTTTTTGCTAATTAAAAAACATATATATACTGTATGTATACCAGCAAATATTTCCAACACACTTGTAATTTACGGCGAAGCTCTGAGCTGCATCAACCAACAAAGCATATTGTGTGTTTGTTGCAGAGGCCTTTGCACAGTTGGCCAGGAGGGAGAATCACTCAGTCCAGGAATCCTGTGACATCCAGGTAACCATGGCAACAAGTGAACATGACCCATTCATTGGCCATCTTTTACATCAGCTACTGCAGTGTCTGCACTAGTTTGTTACTCTGACTACTTTTTATTTTTATTTTTTATAATGACCTGATCGGCCATCATTACTGATGACAAGTGGCCTAGAAACCAAATTGCATTTATTTTCAATATAAAAAGAATCATTATACCCTAGAAGTAAACCAGACATTGTTAACAAATCCCATGCCACGAAGAGAAAACTTTTACAATTTATCAACCAAATACCTATTGACATTTTTTTTTCAATGTATTCATATTCATAACATGCATGCATACAACATGATACATCACACATGCATGCGTACAACATGATACATCACACATGCATGCGTACAACATGATACATCACACATGCATGCATACAACATGATACATCACACATGCATGCATACAACATGATACATCACACATGCATGCGTACAACTTGATACATCACACATGCATGCGTACAACTTGATACATCACACATGCATGCGTACAACATGATACATCACACATGCATGCGTACAACATGATACATCACACATGCATGCGTACAACATGATACATCACACATGCATGCGTACAACATGATACATCACACATGCATGCGTACAACATGATGCATCACACATGCATGCGTACAACATGATACATCACACATGCATGCGTACAACATGATACATCACACATGCATGCGTACAACATGATACATCACACATGCATGCGTACAACATGATACATCACACATGCATGCGTACAACATGATACATCACACATGCATGCGTACAACATGATACATCACACATGCATGCATACAACATGATGCATCACACATGCATGCGTACAACATGATACATCACACATGCATGCATACAACATGATACATCACACATGCATGCATACAACATGATACATCACACATGCATGCGTACAACATGATACATCACACATGCATGCGTACAACATGATACATCACACATGCATGCGTACAACATGATACATCACACATGCATGCATACAACATGATGCATCACACATGCATGCGTACAACATGATACATCACACATGCATGCGTACAACATGATACATCACACATGCATGCGTACAACATGATACATCACACATGCATGCGTACAACATGATACATCACACATGCATGCATACAACATGATACATCACACATGCATGCATACAACATGATGCATCACACATGCATGCGTACAACATTATACATCACACATGCATGCGTACAACATGATACATCACACATGCATGCATACAACATGATGCATCACACATGCATACATACAACATGATACATCACACATGCAAGCATACAACATGATGCATCACAATTTCCAGTTTCTCTATTCAACATGTTCGAAAAGGAGTAGGAAGAAGCAGAGCTTATTTAATCCCACCCCTTTTCCTTTACATAGCAGTTGCTAAAACTTTTGTTCACTTTCTGTTCTCAATTTGTTTACAATATACTCCATAAGTAATAAAAATAAATACATCATAATTGGTGAAGTAAGTTATATTTCATATGGTGAGATGAGTAAGATTTTCTTGAAAATGAATGTTTATCATGGTTCTTCTTCTTTGTACTTTGTAAACACTTTAAGTTTGAAGAGTTTCTTGAAGTGGATCATATTAGTACATAGTTTGATTTCTTTGCTTAATCCATTCCATCATTTAGTTCCACATACTGAAGGTCTTAAGTGTTGTACAAAGGTTTTAAATTAAAATGTTCTCTAAGATTATATTTCTCCTCTTTTGTTGAAAAGAATTGTTGTACATTCTTGGGTAGCAGGTTATGGTTTGCTTTGTGTATAATTTTAGCTGTTTGCAAATTCACTATGTCGTGGAATTTCAGTATCTTTGATTCAATAGATAAAGGGTTTGTATGTTCTCTATATCCAACATTATGTATTATTATAACTGATCTTTTTTGTAACACCATTAATGAATAAAGTTTACTTTTGTAGTTATTTCCAATAACAATAACTCAGATATGTAACACTAGTGAGCAGTAAAGTGAAGTGATTTTTCGTCTGGAACATGTTTTGCTTTATTCATTATTGACGTGTTTCTTGCTACTTTATGTTTTTACAGCACTTAATTTACAACACTGATACTATACTTGGTATCATTACTGCCGATATTTGTATTGATTAGATTTGGACTACTACAGTCTGCTAGTGTATATTTGTTTGTTTTATTATTATTATTGTGATGTTTATGCTACATCTCTGTCATAAAACAGTGGGGAAAAAAACAAATGTGTGTATAGTGCACACCTTTGTAATATAAATGTGTGTACTGTACACATTAGTTTTTTCAATTAAATTTGGTGATTTGATTTTGTATTTCGTTCGTATATAAGTTGAAAATATCGTGCTGGGATTTTTATCCGAATAAAATCGTTATGACAAATTTTCACTATGGGTGCCCTTTTTTGTGGCTGAAAAGGGAACTGCACTTTTTTGGAATTTGTATCGTTCACAATCCTTATGAGGGACAAGAACACACACATGTCTATTTTTTTTTTTTAGAATTTTACAGATGATAAAAAACACTTGGAAGATGCGACTAATGGGAGTCACTGTTGTAGCCTTCAAAGCCTCTAAAACAACTTAAAACCCTTCATCAACGTTGTATATACACACTGCAAGTCTATATATATATATTTATAATGTAGTAACAGACACTTTCATAACAATATATACAATATTTACGGGATTTTGGAACTAATTCCTCTGCGCATTGATTTCCGTTTCCATAGCAGCGCACGTCTGACTTCTGGCATCAAGTGTGTTCCTACTTCTGGATACAAAGTTGTGTGTTCTAATCATGGCAGACTTGGTAAAAGACAACCAAGACCACTATTTGTGGTCACAACATTATCTTTTTGAAGCTAAACATACGGAGGGTGAACTTCTGCTTCGAGATGTGAACATGAAGGAAGAGTGAGACGTTGGAGCAGACGGAAGTGAATCGAAGCTGCAAAATGTGGAAATTGAAGACAAGCTACACTATATTCCACCTGCCTTGACTCACATAAGAACTTGAAGTGCCATCCCATTCCTAACCCATAGGGTTCAATATGATGTCGGTCCACCTTTTGCAGCTATTACAGCTTCAACTCTTCTGGGAAGGCTGTCCACAAGGTTGCGGAGTGTGTTTATAGGAATTTTCCACCATTTTTCCAAAAGCGCATTGGTGAGGTCACACACTGATGTTGGTGGAGAAGGCCTGGCTCTCAGTCTCCGTTCTAATTCATCCCAAAGGTGTTCTATCGGGTTCAGGTCAGGACTCTGTGCAGGCCAGTCAAGTTCATCCACACCAGACTCTGTCATCCATGTCTTTATGGACCTTGCTTTGTGCACTGGTGCACAGTCATGTTGGAAGAGGAAGGGGCCCGCTCCAAACTGTTCCCACAAGGTTGGGAGCATGGAATTGTCCTAAATGTTTTGGTATCCTGGAGCATTCAAAGTTCCTTTCACTGGAACTAAGGGGCCAAGCCCAACTCCTGAAAAACAACCCCACTCCATAATTCCTCCTCCACCAAATTTCACACTCGGTACAATGCAGTCCAAAATGTAGCATTCTCCTGGCAACCTCCAAACCCAGATTTGTCCATCAGATTGCCAGATGGAAAAGTGTGATTCATCACTCCAGAGAAGGCGTCTCCACTGATCGGCAACATGCTTTACACCACTGCATCCGACACCTTGCATTGGACCTGGTGATGTATAATTTAGATGCAGCCGCTCGGCCATGGAAACCCATTTCATGAAGCTCTCTGCGTACTGTATGTGGGCTAATTGGAAGGTCACATGAAGTTTGGAGCTCTGTAGCAACTGACTGTGCAGAAAGTCGTTGCACTATGCGCTTCAGCATCCGCTGACCCCTCTCTGTCAGTTTACGTGGCCTACCACTTGGTGGCTGAGTTGCTGTTGTTCCCAAACTCTTCCATTTTCTTATAATAATGCCGACAGTTGACTTTGGAATATTTAGGAGCGAGGAAATTTCACGACTGGATTTGTTGTACAGGTGGCATCCTATGACAGTTCCACGCTGGAAATCACTGAGAGCGGCCCATTCTTTCACAAATGTTTGTAGAAACAGTCTCCATGCCTAAGTGCTTGATTTTATACAAGGGATTAGGACACCTGATTCTCATCATTTGGATGGGTGGCTAAATACTTTTGGCAATATAGTGTATTTCGACATACCATAAAATGTGGGATAATACTTTACAGATACTGTAATATGATTGTTCATGTTTTTCAATCAGTACATATTGTTGTCCTATCGCATTGTTGTGTATTACAAGCTCAAACGCGTTTCGCGTGGACACAAAACATAGCTTATCTCTTGCCGTAGTTAGCCTTTACGGCTAATACCGTAGCACGCCGATGTGTTACTACGCTGAAAAAAATAGTTCCTCAGGTTTCCTTTTTACAATAACAATGTTGCTACAGTTTGTTATTATACTGGTTACGGAATATAAATAAAATATTGTTGACAGTTTTTGAATGCATTTTCAAAGTAATTTATTGGTAGAATTCAATCAATCAAAGTTCACTTATATAGCCCTAAATCACGAGTGTCTCAAAGGGCTGCAGAGTCCAGTCCATAGAGGATCTAACATAATAGTGAGAGTCCAGTCCATAGTGGATCTAACATAATAGTGAGAGTCCAGTCCATAGTGGATCTAACATAATAGTGAGAGAGTCCAGTCCATAGTGGATCTAACATAATAGTGTGAGAGTCCAGTCCATAGTGGATCTAACATAATAGTGAGAGTCCAGTCCATAGTGGATCTAACATAATAGTGAGAGTCCAGTCCATAGTGGATCTAACATAATAGTGAGAGCCAGTCCATAGTAGATCTAACATAATAGTGTGAGAGTCCAGTCCATAGTGGATCTAACATAATAGTGAGAGTCCAGTCCATAGTGGATCTAACATAATAGTGAGCGTCCAGTCCATAGTGGATCTAACATTATAGTGTGAGAGTCCAGTCCATAGTGGATCTAACATAATAGTGCGAGAGTCCAGTCCATAGTGGATCTAACATAATAGTGTGAGAGTCCAGTCCATAGTGGATCTAACATAATAGTGAGATTCCAGTCCCTAGTGGATCTAACATAATAGTGTGAGAGTCCATTCTATAGTGGATCTAACATAATAGTGTGAGAGTCCAGTCCATAGTGGATCTAACATAATAGTGAGAGTCCAGTCCATAGTGGATCTAACATAATAGTGTGAGAGTCCAGTCCATAGTGGATCTAACATAATAGTGCGAGAGTCCAGTCCATAGTGGATCTAACATAATAGTGTGAGAGTCCAGTTAATAGTGGATCTAACATAATATTGTGAGAGTCCAGTCCATAGTGGATCTAACATAATAGTGTGAGAGTCCAGTCAATAGTGGATCTAACATAATAGTGTGAGAGTCCAGTCCATAGTGGATCTAACATAATAGTGTGATAATCCAGTCCATAGTGGATCTAACATAATAGTGTGAGAGTCCAGTCCATAGTGGATCTAACATAATAGTGTGAGAGTCCAGTCCATAGTGGATCTAACATAGTAGTGAGAGAGTCCAGTCCATAGTGGATCTAACATAATAGTGTGAGAATCCAGTCCATAGTGGATCTAACATAATAGTGTGAGAGTCCAGTCCATAGTGGATCTAACATAATAGTGTGAGAGTCCAGTCCATAGTGGATCTAACATTATAGTGAGAGTCCAGTCCATAGTGCATCTAACATAATAGTGTGAGAGTCCAGTCCATAGTGGATCTAACATAATAGTGAGAGTCCAGTCCATAGTGGATCTAACATAATAGTGTGAGAGTCCAGTCCATAGTGGATCTAACATAATAGTGAGAGTCCAGTCCATAGTGGATCTAACATAATAGTGTGAGAGTCCATTCTATAGTGGATCTAACATAATAGTGTGAGAGTCCAGTCCATAGTGGATCTAACATAATAGTGAGAGTCCAGTCCATAGTGGATCTAACATAATAGTGAGAGTCCAGTCCATAGTGGATTTAACATAATAGTGTGAGAGTCCAGTCCATAGTGGATCTAACATAATAGTGTGAGAATCCAGTCCATAGTGGATCTAACATAATAGTGTGAGAGTCCTGTCCATAGTGGATCTAACATAATTGTGTAAGAGTCCAGTCCATAGTGGATCTAACATAATAGTGAGAGTCCAGTCCATAGTGGATCTAACATAATAGTGAGAGTCCAGTCCATAGTGGATTTAACATAATAGTGTGAGAGTACATTCTATAGTGGATCTAACATAATAGTGTGAGAGTCCAGTCCATAGTGGATCTAACATAATAGTGAGAGTCCAGTCCATAGTGGATCTAACATAATAGTGAGAGTCCAGTCCATAGTGGATCTAACATAGTAGTGAGAGAGTCCAGTCCATAGTGGATCTAACATAATAGTGTGAGAATCCAGTCCATAGTGGATCTAACATAATAGTGTGAGAGTCCAGTCCATAGTGGATCTAACATAATAGTGTGAGAGTCCAGTCCATAGTGGATCTAACATAATAGTGTGAGAGTCCTGTCCATAGTGGATCTATCATAATAGTGTGAGAGTCCAGTCCATAGTGGATCCAACATAATAGTGTGAGAGTCATGTCCATAGTGGATTGTGTAAGAGTCCAGTCCATAGTGGATCTAACATAATAGAGTCCAGTCCATAGTGGATCTAACATAATAGTGAGAGTCCAGTCCATAGTGGATCCAACATAATAGTGAGAGTCCAGTCCATAGTGGATCTAACATAATAGTGTGAGAGTCCATTCTATAGTGGATCTAACATAATAGTGTGAGAGTCCAGTCCATAGTGGATCTAACATAGTAGTGAGAGAGTCCAGTCCATAGTGGATCTAACATAATAGTGTGAGAATCCAGTCCATAGTGGATCTAACATAATAGTGTGAGAGTCCAGTCCATAGTGGATCTAACATAATAGTGTGAGAGTCCAGTCCTTAGTAGTTCTAACATAATAGTGAGAGTCCAGTCCATAGTGGGGCCAGCAGGAGACCATCTTGAGTGGAAACAGGTCAGCAGCGTAGAGACGTCCCCAACTGATGCACAGATGAGTGGTCCATCCTGGGTTTCGACTTTGGACAGCTAGCGCCTCATCTGTGGTCACCGAATTGATTGCTTCCATTAGCTGCATTGCTAGCCACCAAGAACGAGACGATTTTTATTCATTCGAAAGCGAATAATAAACAAAAAAACTTTTGTATTCTTGTCTCTCATAATGATTGTGAACAATAGGCACATTGGAAAAAATAAATAAGTGCAGTTCCCCTTTAAGCACCTGCCCCCCAAAACCTCGGTGCACGTGCCGCTAGGAGAATGACTAAGAACGAAGTCGTGTCAGTGACCTGTCACAGCATTCTTCTAGCAGACAGATTAGTTTTTGCTTCATCCCTCACTTCAAGCATGACGGAAGACCTGACAAGTCCGAAAGAGAAAGAGATGATAGAGGATTATCTGCTCACAGATACCACCTAGTGGTGCTTTGAGCAGACTGCAGCGAGTCTTGGATCAATTAACCAGCTTCCACTCCTTAATGCTTCAGTCACACGCAGGATTCTCACAGGATTGAGGCAAACGTTGAGGCAAACATTCATCCAGACCTGCTGTATTTATAGCTTATTTAGTCAATGAAATGTAGAGACAACAATACATGTTTGAGCACTTAATTTCCATTAAACCATTTAGCAACACCCCCACCGTCAAACATTCGCAACTTTTCATTTAATAGGTAAATCATAATACAGGTAATGACAAAACAGACACTCTTTTTTTGTGTGTGTGTGTCCCAAAAAAACAAAAAACAAATACAAAAAAACAGTGGGTATTCGGGTTGTACGGTATACCGGTATTAGTATAGTACCGCGATACTAATGAATCATTTTCGGTACTATACCGTCTCTCTGTGGTATCATCCAAAAGTAATGTAAAGTATCAAACAACAGAAGAATAAGTGATTATTACATTTTAACAGAAGTGTAGACAGAACATGTTAAAAGAGAAAGTAAGCAGATATAAACAGTAAATGAACAAGTAGATTAATAATTAATTTTCTACCACTTGTCCTTAATAATGTTGACAAAATAATAGGTAGATAAATGACACAATATGTTACTGCATACGTCAGCAGACTAATTAGGACTCTTTGTTTGTTTACTTACTACTAAAAGACAAGTTGTCTAGTATGTTCACTATTTTATTGAAGGACTTAACTGCAATAATAAACATATGTTTAATGTACCCCAAGATTTTCTTGTTAAAATAAAGCCAATGATGCTATTTTTTTGTGGTCCCCTTTATCTAGAAAAGTACCAAAAAGTGCCAAAAAGGATCAAAATAATTTTAGTAACCGGTACCAAAATACTGATATTGTTACAACACTAGTGGGTAGTAATGTACTGCCTTCTTCTTTACCACAAGCATATAGAGAATCACAATAACTGAGTAAAAGGAAAAAAAAGGTAACAACAAAAATAAAAATCACAAACATACAGAGAACTGTCACTGAATAAAAACAACAACAACAACAACAAAACAGAGTGGAGGTCAGTGAAAAGGTTCATTGTCATCAGTGAGGGTCACATTTATCCTGTAGTGTCTTTAATAACTAATTATGCAGCCCCAGGTCATGTCCAAATTGTTTTGGTGTACCCCTCAGGTTATATTTCATTTTCTCTAAATCTAAGAAAAACATGAGGTCCTTAAGCCATAGGGAGACCTTGGGGGCAAATTGTGATTTCCACTCCAATAAAATCCTTCTATGAGCTATTAATGATGCAAAAGTGATACTATCTTTAAAAGTCTGCTTAATTTTTTGATAGTTAGGTGGGACTCCAAAAATAGCCAATTCTGCACAAAGTGTCAATTTATAATTTAGTGCATCTGCAAGATGTTTAAAAATATTAATCCAGTAGGCTTTCAGACAGGGACAGGACCAGAACATATGTGTGTCATGTTTGCAGGAGTCCATTGACATGTATCTGCAATATTGGCATACATTTTGGAAAGTTTAGTGTTAGTAAAATACACTATATTGCCAAAAGTATTTGGCCACCCATCCAAATGATGAGAATCTGGTGTCTTAACCACTTGGCACGGCCACAGGTGTATACAATCAAGCACTTAGGCATGGAGACTGTTTCTACAAACATTTGTGAAAGAATGGGCTGCTCTCAGTGATTTCCAGCTGTGCAACAAATCCGGTCGTGAAATTTCCTCGCTCCTAAATTTTCCAAAGTCAACTTTATTATAAGAAAAGTGAAGAGTTTGGGAACAACAGCAACTCAGCCGCCAAGTGGTAGGCCACGTAAACTGACAGAGAGGGGTCAGCGGATGCTGAAGCGCATAGTGCAAAGACTTTCTGCACAGTCAGTTGCTACAAAGCTCCAAACTTCATGTGACCTTCCAATTAGCCCACGTACAGTACGCAGAGAGCTTCATGGAATGGGTTTCCATGGCCGAGCAGTTGTATCTAAGCCATACATCACCAAGTCCAATGGAAAGCGTGGGATGCAGTGGTGTAAAGCACGTCGCCACTGGACTCTAGAGCAGTGGAGACGCCTTCATCATCATGGCGCCGATGAAGCTCGCGTGCGCTCTGTTTTGTTTGTTTTTGTGCATAAATTGTGTTTCTGGGTGCTCTTACACCCGCGAAGAGCTATTGAACATCAGATCCATCATCCCTATGAACTTGTAACCAGTCATTTTAGCGTCAGCTGCGGATTTGGTCCATTCTGTGATAAAAAGAGGGAGACCGCACCGAAGAGGGAAACGTGCGGGCGCTCTTGTCCGTCTTCGCGGACGGGGATTACGCACGCCTCTACCAGGCATCTTCCTCTCCAACGTCCGCTCACTTGCCAACAAGACGGACGAGCTAGCGTCACCAAGAAAAATTCCTAGTTTGTGAACCCGTTCTCAAACAATGGCAATAAATCGATTCTGATTCTGATTCTGATTCTCTGGAGTGATGAATCACACTTTTCCATCTGGCAATCTGATGGACCAGTCTGGGTTTGGAGGTCGCCAGGAGAACGCTGCATTTCGGACTGCATTGTGCCGAGCGTGAAATTTGGTGGAGGAGGAATTATGGCGTGGGGTTGGTTTTTCAGGAATTGGGCTTGGCCCCTTAGTTCCAGTGAAAGGAACTTTGATTGCTCCAGGATACCAAAACATATTGGACAATTCCATGGGATGGCACTTCAAGTTCATATGTGAGTAAAGGCAGGTGGCCAAATACTTTTGGCAATATAGTGTGCTTAATTTTGATGAGACAATTTCACGGACCCTACTTTATGGATTTAGAAGGCCTGCTTCTGGTCCAGCATTATATGACATGCTTGGAGGGTTTTGGTGTGGAGGATTATGCCCATGAAATACTTTTTAGATGGTTTGGAACAGGGCTGCTTAGCAAGCAGGGTAAACATCAGTGTTGACAAGGTATTATTTAAGTCCATATTGTGTGTGTGTTTTTCCTTTGTTGTCTGCTGGGATTGTTAACTCTTGTCTGGTTCTTCCTCAGAAGTTTCTGGAGCAGCAGATGGAGTCGCACCGCGCGGCGCACAGCAAGCAGCTCGGCCGTCTGCGAGACAAGATCAATGAGCAGCAGCGGCTCATCAACGACTTAACAGAGTCAGTACCTCATTGTCACTCCGAGTCCTATCCTTCTAGGAACCTTTCTTTAGGAAGTAGAACTTTAACTACAAAGGCACCTGTAATAGGCGAGCACATTTCACAATGTCATTGTGTGAATGCTCCAAAGCATTCACACATACTGTATGCTTTTCTACACCAAAATGCATCTGTTTATTATTATTATTAGACTTCTTCTTCTCCAGATTTTGGCGCGCTCTACCGTCCACATTTTTCACCCGATTCAAACCGTTCCAACTTAAAACTGTTCAGCCTATTCGGGAATCACAGGCTTTCCCTGGTCAAATTCCAAAAATTCCCAGATTTCCCAAAATTCCAGGTTTTCCGGGACATTTTTCCCCTTCAAAATGAATTGGCCAATTTTCAAACTTCCACCATTTACACATTTTTCAACTTATTCAAACCATTCCACCTTCAACACATTCCACCATTATGGAAATTCAAACTTCCCCTTTTCCAAGTTCAAAAATATTCCAGGATTTTCCAGAGTTCCTGATTTTCCAAAGCCCTATTTCCACCCTTTATTCTGGCAACTACTCCTCCTACATTTTTCAATCCACTTCAACCGTTCCACCATCAAAAAATTCCTCTTTATCAACGAAGTTGTTTTTTTAACTGGAAAAATTGCCGGTTTAACAGAAATTCCAGGAATTCCGTAATACCCTTTCTCAATTCAACATGTTACTACTTAACATTTCTGGACCGATTTGAAAAATTCCAATACCAACCATTTCAACTCATTCAGATCATTCAAGTTTTTTACAATTTTCAAAAAAAATCCCGCTTTTCCCGACATTCCCAATTTTTTCTGAAATTCCAATTGAAATCAAAGGAACATTCTTCAAACTTCCACAATTCCCACATTCTTCAACCCATTCAAACCATTCTACCTTCAACACATTACACAATTCTGGAAATTTAAACTTCCCCTTTTCAAAGTTAAAAAAAATTCCAGGATTTTCCAGGATTCCTGATTTTCCAAAGCCCTATTTCCACCCTTTTTTCTGGCAAGTACTCCCACATTTTTCAATCCACTTCAACAGTTCCACCATCAAAACATTCCTCTTTATCAACAAAGTTGTTTTTTGAACTGGAAACATTTCTGGTTTTCCCGAAATTCCAGGAATTCCGTAATACCATTTCTCAATTCAACATGTTATTTAACATTTCTCGACCGATTTGAACAATAACAACACCAACCATTTGAACTCATTCAGATCATTCAAGTTTTTTACAATTTTCTAAAAAAAATTCCCGCTTTTCCCGAATTTCCCAATTTTTTCTGAAATTCCCATTGAAATCAATGGAACATTCTTCAAACTTCCACAATTCCCACATTCTTTAACCCATTCAAACCATTCCACCTTCAACACATTACACCATTCTGGAAATTCAAACCTCCCCTTTTCCAAGTTCAAAAATATTCCAGGATTTTCCAGAGTTCCTGATTTTCCAAAGCCCTATTTCCACCCTTTATTCTGGCAACTACTCCTCCTACATTTTTCCATCCACTTCAACCGTTCCACCATCAAAAAATTCCTCTTTATCAACAAAGTTGTTTTTTTAACTGGAAAAATTGCCGGTTTAACAGAAATTCCAGGAATTCCGTAATACCCTTTCTCAATTCAACATGTTACTACTTAACATTTCTCGACCGATTTGAAAAATTCCAATACCAACCATTTCAACTCATTCAGATCATTCAAGTTTTTTACAATTTTCAAAAAAAATCCCGCTTTTCCCGACATTCCCAATTTTTTCTGAAATTCCAATTGAAATCAAAGGAACATTCTTCAAACTTCCACAATTCCCACATTCTTTAACCCATTCAAACCATTCTACCTTCAACACATTACAAAATTCTGGAAATTTAAACTTCCCCTTTTCAAAGTTAAAAAAAATTCCAGGATTTTCCAGGATTCCTGATTTTCCAAAGCCCTATTTCCACCCTTTTTTCTGGCAAGTACTCCCACATTTTTCAATCCACTTCAACAGTTCCACCATCAAAACATTCCTCTTTATCAACAAAGTTGTTTTTTGAACTGGAAACATTTCTGGTTTTCCCGAAATTCCAGGAATTCCGTAATACCATTTCTCAATTCAACATGTTACTATTTAACATTTCTCGACCGATTTGAACAATAACAACACCAACCATTTGAACTCATTCAGATCATTCAAGTTTTTTACAATTTTCTAAAAAAAATTCCCGCTTTTCCCGAATTTCCCAATTTTTTCAGAAATTCCCATTGAAATCAATGGAACATTCTTCAAACTTCCACAATTCCCACATTCTTTAACCCACTCAAACCATTCCACCTTCAACACATTACACCATTCTGGAAATTCAAACCTCCCCTTTTCCAATTTCAAAAAAATTCCAGTATTTTCCAGAATTCCTGATTTTCCTAAGCCCTATTTCCACCCTTTTTTCTGGCGAGTACTCCTCCCACATTTTTCAATCCACTTCAACCGTTCCACCATCAAAACATTCCTCTTTATCAACGAAGTTGTTTTTTGACCTGGACAAATTTCCGGTTTTCCCGAAATGTCAGGAATTCCGTAATACCATTTCTCAATTCAACATGTTACTACTTAACATTGCTCGACCGATTTGAAAAATCCCAACACTAAGTATTTCAACTCTTTCAGACAATTCAAGTTTTTTACTATTTTCTAAAAAAAATTCCCGCTTTTCCCGAATTTCCCAATTTTTTCTGAAATTCCCATTGAAATCAATGGAACATTCTTCAAACTTCCACAATTCCCACATTATTTAACCCATTCAAACCATTCCACCTTCAACACATTACACCATTCTGGAAATTCAAACCTCCCCTTTTCCAAGTTCAAAAAAATTCCAGTATTTTCCAGAATTCCTGATTTTCCTAAGCCCTATTTCCACCCTTTTTTCTGGCGAGTACTCCTCCCACATTTTTCAATCCACTTCAACCGTTCCACCATCAAAACATTCCTCTTTATCAACGAAGTTGTTTTTTGACCTGGACAAATTTCCGGTTTTCCCGAAATTTCAGGAATTCCGTAATACCATTTCTCAATTCAACATGTTACTACTTAACATTGCTCGACCGATTTGAAAAATCCCAACACCAACTATTTCAACTCTTTCAGACAATTCAAGTTTTTTACTATTTTCCAAAAAAAATTCCAGCTTTCCCCGAATTTCCCAATTTTTTCTGAAATTCCTATTGAAATCAATGGAACATTCTTCAAACTTCCACAATTCCCACATTCATCAACCCATTCAAACCATTCCACCTTCAACACATTACACCATTCTGGAAATTCAAACTTCCCCTTTTCCAAGTTCAAAAAAATTCCAGGATTTTTCAGAATTCCTGATTTTCCAAAGCCCTATTTCCACCCTTTTTTCTGGCGAGTACTCCTCCCACAATTTTCAATCCACTTCAACCGTTCCACCGTCAAAATATTCCTCTTTATCATGACAAAAAACTAAGTTGTTTTTTGAACTGGAAACATTTCCGGTTTTCCCGAATTTCCCAATTTTTTCTGAAATCCCCATTGAAATCAATGGAACATTCTTCAAACTTCCACAATTCCCACATTCTTCAAACCATTAAAACCATTCCACCTTCAACACATTACACCATTCTGGAAATTCAAACCCTTTTTCCAAGTTAAAAACAATTCCAGATTTTCCCGAAATTCCCTAATACCATTTACTACATCATTTCTTGCCCGATGTAACCAATTCCAACACCAACCAATTCAGCTCATTCAGGTAATTCATTCTCCCATTTATTTAAAAAAAATTCAGCTTTTCCCAAATTTCCAGGAAGTACCCATTAAAATGAATGGGACATTTCTCCAAGTTGAACAATTCCCACATTTTTCAACATATCCAAACCATTCCAAAATTAACACATTCCACTCATCCTGGACATTCAAACTAACACTTTCCCAAGTTCCAAACCAAATTCCGGTTTTCCTGGAAATTCAAACTCTTCAACATTCAAACCATTCCAACATTCAAACCATTTCTACATTCATCCTACATTCTATTAGCATTTCAGTTTAGCATTAACTCTTCAACATTCAAACCATTCCAACATTTAAACTATTCTTACATTCATACTACATTCTGTCAGCATTTCAGTTCAACTTCAGCATTGGAGCATTCACACGCAATTCCTTCAGGAATTGCCTCTTCTAGTTGTCTATACTGCCCTAAAGAGAGTGTGAGAGTGTAGCGTGAGATTCAGATACTTGTCATTTACTGTGACTAATCATTACCAAAATAATAATGGCAATAATAAATGGAGTTTTCCCAAGTCCAAGGAAGCTTCCATGGCAGGGGTGCCCACACTTTTTCCGCAGGCGAGCTACATTTCAATTGACCAAGTGGAGGGGATCATTCATACACACTATATAGTCAAAAGTATTTGGCCACCCATCCAAATGATCAGAATCAGGTGTCCTAATCACAGGTGTATAAAATCAAGCACTTAGGCATGGAGACTGTTTCTACAAACATTTGTGAAAGAATGAGCCGCTCTCAGTGATTTCCAGCGTGGAACTGAAGGGAGACTGAGAGCCAGGCCTTCTCCACCAACATCAGTGTGTGACCTCACCAATGCGCTTTTGGAAGAATGGTGGAAAATTACTTTAAACACACTCCGCAACCTTGTGGACAGCCTTTCCAGAAGAGTTGAAGCTGTAATAGCTGCAAAAGGTGGACCGACCTCATATTGAACCCTATGGGTTAGGAATGGGATGGCACTTCAAGTTCATATGTGAGTCAAGGCAGGTGGCCAAATACTTTTGGCATTATAGTGTATATCATGTATATTGATTTATTTATGAAAGAGATGTTAACAAGTTAAATGTGTTTAATGATAATACAAGCAGTTTAACACATTCCTTTCTTTCATGAAGACAAGAATATAAGTTGGTGTATGACCTGATTCTGATGACTTGCATTGATTGGAATCAGACAGTAGTGATAACGTCCACATTTTCAAATGGCGGAGAAAAAAAGTCCTCCTTTCTGTCCATCCAGCTTCCATACTCCTTTTTATGCACTTTACAAGAAATACATTGGCGGCAAACTCCGTAGCTTGCTAGCTTGCACGCGCTAGCTTTTTGAGACTCTTATTTTGTTGGCGCAGGCAGGATGAAGCAGGGCTTTTATGGTGAAGACAGGAACTGTGCAGTCGGTCTTTAGGGTTTTGACAGCAGGAGTCTGTTGAAATAAAAAGTGTTTCTGGCCTTCCTGTCGATAATTTTTTCTTAATAATGATGTGGCAACAGCCAGCGTCATCTCTTGAATGTCAATCAAGTGACGTCTTGGTGAAGATATAATGATCACACATTTTTTGGTCAATTTTTTTAATGCCAGGCTGGCAATCGACTGACACCTATCGATTGGTAGCTCGCCATCGACGTAATGGGCACCCCTGTTCCATGGTGACATCAGATTCACTTTGGAGCTGATAATAAACATCAACAAGTTGTGGAGTATCAGACATGGAAATTGGGCTGCAGACTGCTTCTCTTTCCCAGCAGAGCTGATACCCAAACAGCAGTAGCTGCACAGCTTAATGTGATTAGGAGCACCTTAATACGCCTGAATATGGATGGACGAGCGAGGACCAATCAAAACATTCACAATATTATGTAAATCAGGGGTCACCAACGCGGTGCCCGCGGGCACCAGGTAGCCCGTAAGGACCAGGTGAGTAGCCCGCTGGCCTGTTCTAAAAATAGCTCAAATAGCAGCACTTACCAGTGAGCTGCCTCTATTTTTTAAATTGTATTTATTTACTAGCAAGCTGGTCTCGCTTTGCCCGACATTTTTAACTCTAAGAGAGACAAAACTCAAATAGAATTTGAAAATCCAAGAAAATATTTGAAAGACTTGGTCTTCACTTGTTTAAATAAATTCATTCATTTTTTTACTTTGCTTCTTATAACTTTCAGAAAGACAATTTTAGAGAAAAAATACAACCTTAAAAATGATTTTAGGATTTTTAAACACATATACCTTTTTACCTTTTAAATTCCTTCCTCTTCTTTCCTGACAATTTAAATCAATGTTCAAGTAAATTTTTTTTTTTTATTGTAAAGAATAATAAATACATTTTAATTTAATTCTTCATTTTAGCTTCTGTTTTTTCGACGAAGAATATTTGTGAAATATTTCTTCAAACTTATTATGATTAAAATTCAAAAAAATATTCTGGCAAATCTAAAAAAATCTGTAGAATCAAATTTAAATCTTATTTCAAAGTCTTTTGAGTTTCTTTTAACATTTTTGTTCTGGAAAATCTAGAAGAAATAATGATGTGTCTTTGTTAGAAATATAGCTTGGTCCAATTTGTTATATATTCTAACAAAGTGCAGATTGGATTTTAACCTATTTCATCAAAATTCTAAAATTAATCTTAATCAGAAAAAATTACTAATGATGTTCCATAAATTATTTTTTTAATTTTTTCAAAAAGATTCGAATAAGCTAGTTTTTCTCTTCTTTTTTTGGTTGAATTTTGAATTTTAAAGAGACGAAATTGAAGACAAACTATATTTCAAAATGTAATTGTCATTTTTTTCGTGTTTTCTCCTCTTTTAAACCGTTCAATTAAGTGTAAATATCATTAATTATTAATAATAACATAGAGTTGAAGGTAAATTGAGCAAATTGGCTATTTCTGGCAATTTTTTTAAGTGTGTATCAAACTGGTAGCCCTTCGCATTAATCACTACCCAAGAAGTAGCTCTTGCTTTCAAAAAGGTTGGTGACCCCTGATGTAAATGCTGTTCACCTTTATTGTATTTCTCTTGATCTGTTGTCTTCTTGTAAGAAGAAACTACCCATAACATCTCTTAGTAGTGATGTGCGATACCACTGGTTGTTTTTCCGATCCAAAACCGAGTAAAATTCAGGCCGGTCCGATACCTGGCGCAATTATAGTTAATACTGTGGGTCTGGGTTAGTTGCCTCATTCATCACTTAGAGCGTGAGTGAAGAATGCGTAAAGAATGCACTACTGACCTGATGAGTAAGTAAGTCAATTTTATTTAAAAAGCACTTTTCACAGATAAAATCACAAAGCGCTGTACAAAATATACAGCCCTGGTCAAAAGTTTACATACACTTGTAAAGAACATAATGTCATGGCTGTCTTGAGTTTCCAATCATTTCTACAACTCTTATTTTTTTGTGATAGAGTGATTGGAGCACATACTTGTTGGTCACAAAAAACATTCATGAAGTTTGCTTCTTTTATGAATTTATTATGGGTCTACTGAAAATGTGAGCAAATCTGCTGGGTCAAAAGTATACATACAGCAATGTTAATATTTGCTTACATGTCCCTTGGCAAGTTTCACTGCAATAAGGCACTTTTGGTAGCCATCCACAAGCTTCTGCTTGAATTTTTGACCACTCCTCTTGACAAAATTGGTGCAGTTCAGCTACATTTGTTGGTTTTCTGACATGGACTTGTTTCTTCAGCATTGTCCACACGTTTATGTCAGGACTTTGAGAAGGCTATTCTAAAACCTTAATTCTAGCCTGATTTAGCCATTCCTTTTCCACTTTTGACGATCTGACCACAGAACTATCCTCCAGAAGGTCTTATCTTTGTCCGTGTGATGTCAGATGAAACAAAAATTGAGCTGTTTGGCCACAATATGGAGGAGAAAAGGTGAGGCTTTTAATCCCAGGAACACAAATCCTACCATCAAGCATGGTGGTGGTTGTATTATGCTCTGGGCCTGTTTTGCTGTCAATGAAACTGGTGCTTCAGGACAACCTAAAATCATCAGCCCGGAGGTTGGGTCTTGGGCGCAGTTGGGTGTTCCAACAGGACAATGACCCCAAACACATGTCAAAAGTGGTAAAGGAATGGCTAAATCAGGCTAAAATTAAGGTTTTAGAATGGCCTGCCCAAAGTCCTGACTTAAACGTGTGGACAGTGCTGTAGAAACATGTCCATGTCAGAATACCAACACATTTAGCTGAACTGCACCAATTTTGCCAACCAGAAGCTTGTGGATGGCTACCAAAAGCGCCTTATTGCAGTGAAACTTGCCAAGGGACATGTAAGCAAATATTAACATTGCTGTATGTATACTTTTGACCCAGCAGATTTGCTCACATTTTCAGTAGACCCATAATAAATTCATAAAACAACCAAACTTCATGAATGTTTTTGTGACCAACAAGTATGTGCTCCAATCACTCTATCACAAAAAAATAAGAGTTGTAGAAATGATTGGAAACTCAAGACAGCCATGACATTATGTTCTTTACAAGTGTAAACTTGTAAACAACTTTTGAACGCGACTGTACGTGAAGAAAAACAATTCAATTAAAACAACAGGGGCAACATCATACAAGGATGCAAAGTGGATTAAAATGATAGTTAAAAGGTGCATTAACTAAAATCTTTACTACAAAGATAAGTTTTCAAATGTTTCTTAAAAGTTTCAACACAGTCAAGATCACAAAGGGACTGGTGCAAATTGTTCTAGAGTCTGGGAGATATAGCCTGGAATGCCAGGTCTCCACGGGTTTTAAAACGAGTTTTGGGGATCTTTAGAAGACCCTGGCCTGAAGACCGGGGGCTGCGCCCTGAAGAGTAGGGACATAACAACAGTGATGCACTGTATATATAGTGTATATCATTTATATTGATTTATTTATGAAAGAGATGTTAACAAGTTAAATGTGTTTAATGATAATGGCCCCACCATGCAACGCACAGAATGTCAGGACTAAAATCTTTAACTCAATGCGGAATTTGACTGGAAGCCAATGAAGACTGGATACAACGGGGGAGATATGGACTGTTCTGGGTGCACCGGTGGTCAAAAGTCTGGCAGCCACATTTTGTACAGTCTGAAGTCTCTTTAGCGTTGACTTGTTGAAGATAGTGAAAAGAGAATTGCAATAGTCAATGCGGGACATAATGAACGCGTGAATGATCATTTTGAGATCCAATTTTGACAACACATTTCTCTTTAGAAATATTTCTGAGATGATAAAAACAGTTTTTGGTAAGTTGACGACAGTGACCCTCCAAAGACATGGAGTGATCCAACCCAACCCCAAGGTTTCTGAGGCTGCTTTTAACAGATGAAGAGCCCTAAGGGAGTCTTGATCAGGGGGATCTTTTTATCGGGAGCAATTATCAGAGTTTCCGTTTTGTTTGAAAATATCTGGAGGAAATTTGAGGACGACCAGTTTTTAACACAGGATACACACTCTAAGAACTCAGATTAAAAGTGAATCTCTGAATTATCAAAGAAGCGTAACAGTTGAATATAATCTGCATAGAAATGATAAGAAACATTTTTAAAACTACTGATCAAACCTCCCAAGCGGCATCAGATACAACAAAAATAAAACAGGCCCCAGAACAGAACCCTGGGCCACACCACATGACAGGTTGGACACATTGGACATTACATCATTAAAAGCAACATTAAAAGTTCTTCCATTTATTTAAGAAGTAAACCACTGGAGAACTACACCAAAAAACCCCATCTCAGATTTGAGGCGATCTATCAGTATCCTGTGATCCACAGTATCAAGGCAGATGTCAAATCGAGTAAAACCAAAACTGTGTAGCGACAAGAGTCATCGGCCATCATCACATCACTGGAAACTTTCAAAAGAGCAGTTTCGGTGGAGTGAAATGACACAGATTCTGTTCATAACTTTTATGGACAGACTTTTTAGGCGCAGTCAGGGCTTTGAGGGGATCCGGTTTGGTGGTTGCAGGATTGGTCTCTGCTTTTTGCAGATGATGTGGTCCTGATGGCTTCATCTGGCCAGGATCTTCAGCTCTCACTGGATCGGTTCGCAGCTGAGTGTGAAGCGACTGTGATGAGAATCAACACCTCCAAGTCCGAGTCCATGGTTCTCGCCCGGAAAAGTGTGGCGTGCCATCTCTCCGGGTTGGGGAGGAGACCCTTCCCCAAGTGGAGGAGTTCAAGTACCTCGGATTCTTGTTCACGAGTGAGGGAAGAGTGGATCGTGAGATCGACAGGCGGATCGGTGTGGTGTCTTCAGTAATGCGGACGCTGTATTGATCCGTTGTGGTGAAGAAAGAGCTGAGCCGGAAGGCAAAGCTCTCAATTCACCGGTCCATCTACGTTCCAATCCTCACGTATGGTCATGAGCTTTGGGTTATGACCGAAAGGACAAGATCACGGGTACAAGCGGCCAAAATGAGTTTCCTCCACCAGGTGGCGGGGCTCTCCCTTAGAGATAGGGTGAGAAGCTCTGTCATCCGGGTAGAGCTCAAAGTAAAGCCACTGCTCCACCACATCGAGAGGAGCCAGATGAGGTGGTTCGGGAATCTGGTCAAGATGCCACCTGAACACCTCCCTAGGGAGGTGTTTAGGGCACGTCCGACCGGTAGGAGGCCACGGGGAAGACCCAGGGCACGTTGGGAAGACTATGTCTCCCGGCTGGCCTGGGAACGCCTCGGGATCCCCCGGGAAGAGCTGGACTAAGTGGCTGGGGAGAAGAAAGTCTGGACTTCCCTGCTCAGGCTGCTGCCCCCGCGACCCAACCTCGAATAAGTCGAAGAAGATGGATGGATGGATGGAGGGAAATGACCTAAAGCCAGATTGGTATTTATCGTAAAAATCATGCTGTTCCAAAAATGAGGTTAACTGCTTAGCTACCAGTTTTTCAATGATAATGATGAGACCTGATAAGTCGAAAAGACAAAGAGATGATGCAGTATTATTTGCTCACAAATGCTACCTGGTGGTTGTTTGAGCACACTGCAGCGAGTCCTGGATAGTCCAACTCCTTAATGCTTCAGTCACACACATGGTTGTCACGTGAATGAGGCAAAAATAAAACCCTAACTACTGTACGTCTGGTCAAATGTAAAAAGCAGTGTATTTCCACTGTTGCTGCTCTCGGGGAATCATTTTCAAAGGATATAAGATCTCAGGGCGAAAAAACAAATGATGGCATTATTCTGCACTGAATGCGTTATCTTATTTATATTCAACTATGTATTAAGCCAAATTGCCTGCACCTGCTGTTGTATAATACTGAGTGGCTCCTTTTGATTGGCAGTAAAACAAATGACCAGATGATTGAGCACGGCACATTGTGCCGCTGCACCTGCACATCACACACTTACCTAGGTGGAGGAAAAAGTAGTTCCCACCAATCGCGTGTCATTTAGACCAGTGTTTTTCAACCACTGTGCCATGTGAAATACAGTCTGGTATGCCGTGGGAGATTATGTCATTTCACCTAATTGGGTTAAAAATATTTTTTGCAAGCCAGTAATCATAATCCGCAAATAATGTGCCATTGTTGAGTGTCTGTGCTGCCTAGAGCTCGGCAGAGTAACCGTGTAATATTCTTCCATATCAGTAGGTGGCAGCCGGTAGCTAATTGCTTTGTAGATGTCGGAAACAGCGGGAGGCAGTGTGCAGGTAAAAAGTTGTCTAATGCTTAAACCAAAAATAAACAAAAGGTGAGTGCCACTAAGAAAAGTCATTCAAGCTTAGGGAAGGCTATGCAAAATGAAACTAAAACTGAACTGCCTACAAAGTAAACAAAAACAGAATGCTGGACGACAGCAAAGACTTACTGTGGAGCAAAGACGGTGTCCACAATGTACATCCGAACATGACATGACAATCAACAATGTCCCCACAAAGAAGGATAAAAACAACTTAAATATTCTTGATTGCTAAAACAAAGTAAATGCGGGAAATATCGCTCAAAGGAAGACATGAAACTGCTACAGGAAAATACCAAAGAAAGAGAAAAAGCCACCAAAATAGGAGCGCAAAACAAGAAATAAAACACTACACACAGGAAAACAGCAAAAAAGTCAAAATAAGTCACGGCGTGATGTGACAGGTGGTGACAGTACACCTACTTTGAGTACCTTGAAGGTAGAAAAGCGCTATACAAGTATAACCCATTTACCATTTACTTTGAGACAAGAGTTATTTTGACGCATAGTTAGTTATGGTTTAAAGTCATATCCAACAATTGCGACAACGACCTTTTACTGTTAACTGAGTTTCGTTTTTTAATGATTACTGCTGGTGGTGTGCCTCCGGATTTTTTCAACGCCTTGGCTCAAAAAAGGTTGGAAAACACTGATTTAGACCAGATCAAGGCACATTTTTTTCATTAAAAAAATACGGAGGCACACCACCAGCAGAAAAGGTTAAAAAATTCAACTCCAACAGTTTGTTGTGCCTTATTTTGAGTTTGTTGTTCTTTCCTGTGTGTAGTGTTTTAGTTCCTGTCTTGCGCTGTTATTTTGGTGACCCTTCCTGTTTTGTTGGCGTTCTCCTGTAGCAGCCTCACGCCTTCCTTTGAGTTCTATTGCCCGCACCTGCTTTGTTTTTGTAATCAAGACTATTTAAGTTACGCGTACGCTATGTCATGTACGGATGTACTTTGCGGGCGCCGTCTCTGCTCCACACGCTGTAAGTTTTTGCTGTCGTCCAGCATTCTGTTTTTGTTTACTTTGTAGCCAGTTCAGTTTTACTTTTGTTTTGCACAGCCATCCCTATGCTTCAGTGCCTTTTCCTAGTGGGACTTGCCTTCTGTTAATTTTTGGTTTAAGCGTTTCATACCTTATTACCTGCCCGCTGTGCTCTGCATATTGGCATCACGACAAACCATCCTCCGACTTCTACAAAGCAATGAACTACCTGCTGCCACATACTGATATGGAGTATTACATGGTTACCCTGCCAAGCTCTACACAGCACAGGCACTAGACAACGGCACATTATTATGATTATTGATTTGCAAAAAATATTTTTGGACCAATTAGGTGAAGTTGCATCATTTCCCACGGCACACCAGACAATATCTCATGGCACACTAGTGTGCCGCGGCACAGTGGTTGACAAACACTGCTTTAGACACCATCTTAATGATTTTGTTAATTTACACAGTGTTCCTGTTAATGGTATACAACATCTCAAATAACTTAAGTATCAAAAGTATCGGCATTTTGATTTAAGAATCAATATGAGAGCGGTAGAAAATGGATGGATGGATATTAGAGCATTTGAACTGGTATTGGAAGTATTGATATTTCAGAAACTGTTCAGTTTCCATTAAAGATGTTGCGATATTTTCAACATGTAAGAAGCAGGAGCCTGGAGCTTTATCACATGACGACAATGACATAATGAATGTAATATTAACTATTACATCATATCCCACCAATTACTACAGTATTGTCACACCAAATTGAATTCACTTTCATTCAGAATCAGCAGAACTCATTTTACTTGCTTACTGTACCCCAGCACTGTGATGGAGGATGCTCAGTCAAGCATGGGCGGAGCTGGGGATTTTTCAAAATAAGATACCAGGAAGACGGAAAATAAGATGTATGTAATTGTATCATTTCAAAATAATTTCTTTGACTGCATAACAGCTGAGCCCTCCTTGGACACTCTAGTCATTGTGTTATTTTTTTTAAAAACATTTTTGCTGTAGATTCCTAAAAACAATAGTTGACGATCTTAACTAGGGTTTTGCAGTAGATCCTCAAAAACAGCAGAGCACTGCCTTATATAGGATAATTAACTCGTGTCTTTGAATTAGATCCTCAAAAACAGCAGAGCACTTTCTTATACAGGATCGTTGACTCGTGTCTTTGCAATAGATTCTCAAAAACAGCAGAATACTTACTTATATATGATCATTGACTCATGTCTTTGCAATAGATTCTCAAAAACAGCAGAATACTTACTTATATATGATCATTGACTCATGTCTTTGCAGTAGATCCTTAAAAACAGCAGAACACTTTCGTATACAGGGTCATTGACTCGTTTTTTACAGTAGATTCTCAAAAACAGCAGAGCACTTTCTTATATAGGATCATTGACTCGTGTATTTGCAGTGGATCCTCAAAAACAGCAGATCACTGCCTTATATAGGATCATTGACTCGTGTATTTGCAGTGGATCCTCAAAAACAGCAGATCACTGCCTTATATAGGATCATTGACTCGTGTATTTGCAGTGGATCCTCAAAAACAGCACAGCACTTCCTTATATGGGATCATTGACTCGTGTCTTTGAATTAGATCCTCAAAAACAGCAGAGCACTTTCTTATACAGGATTGTTGACTTGTGTCTTTGCAGTAGATCCTCAAAAATAGCAGGACACTTTCTTATACAGGATCGTTGACTCTTGTCTTTGCAGTAGATCCTCAAAAACAGCAGAACACTGTCTATATAGGATCGTTGACTCGTGTCTTTGCAGTAGATCCTCAAAAACAGCAGAGCACTTTCTTATATAGGATAATTGACTCGTGTCTTTGCAATAGATCCTCAAAAACAGCATAACACTTTCTTATATAGGACCATTGACTCATGTATTTGCAGTAGATCCTCAAAAACAGCAGAACACTGTCTTATATAGGATCATTGACTCATGTCTTTGCAGTAGAACCTCAAAAACAGCAGAACACTTCCTTATATAGGATCATTGACTCGTGCCTTTGCAGTGGATCCTCAAAAACAGCAGAGCACTGTCTTATATAGGATCATTGACTCATGTCTTTGTAGTAGATCGTCAAAAACAGCAGAACACTTTCTTGTATAGGATCATTGACTCGTGTCTTTGCAGTAGATCCTCAAAAACAGCAGAACACTTTCTTATACTGGATCATTGTCATGTCTTTGCAGTAGATCCTCAAAAACAGCAGAACACTGTCCTTTATAGGATATTTGACTCGTGTCTTTGCAGTAGATCATCAAAAACGGAAGAACACTTTCTTATACAAGATCATTGACTCATGTCTTTGCAGTAGATTCTCAAAAACAGCAGAACACTGTCTTATATAGGATCATTGACTTGTGTCTTTGCAGTAGATCCTCAAAAACAGCAGAACGCTTTCTTATACAGGATCATTGACTTGTGTCTTTGCAATAGATCCTTAAAAACAGCATAACACTTTCTTATGTAGGACCATTGACTCATGTCTTTGCAGTAGATCCTCAAAAACAGCAGAACACTGTCTTATATAGGATAATTGACTCGTGTCTTTGCAGTAGATCCTCAAAAACAGCAGAACACTTTCTTATACAGGATCATTGACTCGTGTCTTTGCAGTAGATCCTCAAAAACAGCAGAACACTGTCCTTTATAGGATATTTGACTCGTGTCTTTGCAGTATATCGTCAAAAACGGCAGAACACTTTCTTATACAAGATCATTGACTCATGTCTTTGCAGTAGATTCTCAAAAACAGCAGAACACTGCCTTATATAGGATCATTGACTGGTGTATTTGCAGTAGATCCTCAAAAACAGCAGATCACTTTCTTATATAGGACCATTGACTCATGTCTTTGCAGTAGATCCTCAAAAACAGCAGAACACTGTCTTATATAGGATAATTGACTCGTGTCTTTGCAGAAGATCCTCAAAAACAGCAGAACACTTTCTTATACAGGATCATTGACTCGTGTCTTTGCAGTAGATCCTCAAAAACAGCAGAACACTGTCCTTTATAGGATATTTGACTCGTGTCTTTGCAGTAGATCATCAAAAACGGAAGAACACTTTCTTATACAAGATCATTGACTCATGTCTTTGCAGTAGATTCTCAAAAACAGCAGAACACTGTCTTATATAGGATCATTGACTCGTGTCTTTGCAGTAGATCCTCAAAAACAGCAGAACGCTTTCTTATACAGGATCATTGACTTGTGTCTTTGCAATAGATCCTCAAAAACAGCATAACACTTTCTTATATAGGACCATTGACTCATGTCTTTGCAGTAGATCCTCAAAAACAGCAGAACACTGTCTTATATAGGATAATTGACTCGTGTCTTTGCAGAAGATCCTCAAAAACAGCAGAACACTTTCTTATACAGGATCATTGACTCGTGTCTTTGCAGTAGATCCTCAAAAACAGCAGAACACTGTCCTTTATAGGATATTTGACTCGTGTCTTTGCAGTATATCGTCAAAAACGGCAGAACACTTTCTTATACAAGATCATTGACTCATGTCTTTGCAGTAGATTCTCAAAAACAGCAGAACACTGACTTATATAGGATCATTGACTGGTGTATTTGCAGTAGATTCTCAAAAACAGCAGAACACTTTCTTATACAAGATCATTGACTCATGTCTTTGCAGTAGATTCTCAAAAACAGCAGAACACTGTCTTATATAGGATCATTGACTCGTGTCTTTGCAGTAGATCCTCAAAAACAGCAGAACGCTTTCTTATACAGGATCATTGACTTGTGTCTTTGCAATAGATCCTCAAAAACAGCATAACACTTTCTTATATAGGACCATTGACTCATGTCTTTGCAGTAGATCCTCAAAAACAGCAGAACACTGTCTTATATAGGATAATTGACTCATGTCTTTGCAGTAGATCCTCAAAAACAGCAGAACACTTTCTTATACAGGATCATTGACTCGTGTCTTTGCAGTAGATCCTCAAAAACAGCAGAACACTGTCTTATATAGGATCATTGACTCGTGTCTTTGCAGTAGATCCTCAAAAACAGCAGAACGCTTTCTTATACAGGATCATTGACTTGTGTCTTTGCAATAGATCCTCAAAAACAGCATAACACTTTCTTATATAGGACCATTGACTCATGTCTTTGCAGTAGATCCTCAAAAACAGCAGAACACTGTCTTATATAGGATAATTGACTCGTGTCTTTGCAGTAGATCCTCAAAAACAGCAGAACACTTTCTTATACAGGATCATTGACTCGTGTCTTTGCAGTAGATCCTCAAAAACAGCAGAACACTGTCCTTTATAGGATATTTGACTCGTGTCTTTGCAGTATATAGTCAAAAACGGCAGAACACTTTCTTATACAAGATCATTGACTCATGTCTTTGCAGTAGATTCTCAAAAACAGCAGAACACTGCCTTATATAGGATCATTGACTGGTGTATTTGCAGTAGATCCTCAAAAACAGCAGATCACTTTCTTATATAGGATCATTGACTTGTGTATTTGCAGTAGATCCTCAAAAACAGCAGAACACTGTCCTTTATAGGATATTTGACTCGTGTCTTTGCAGTAGATCATCAAAAACGGAAGAACACTTTCTTATACAAGATCATTGACTCATGTCTTTGCAGTAGATTCTCAAAAACAGCAGAACACTGTCTTATATAGGATCATTGACTCGTGTCTTTGCAGTAGATCCTCAAAAACAGCAGAACGCTTTCTTATACAGGATCATTGACTTGTGTCTTTGCAGTAGATCCTCAAAAACAGCAGAACACTGTCCTTTATAGGATATTTGACTCGTGTCTTTGCAGTAGATCATCAAAAACGGAAGAACACTTTCTTATACAAGATCATTGACTCATGTCTTTGCAGTAGATTCTCAAAAACAGCAGAACACTGTCTTATATAGGATCATTGACTCGTGTCTTTGCAGTAGATCCTCAAAAACAGCAGAACGCTTTCTTATACAGGATCATTGACTTGTGTCTTTGCAATAGATCCTCAAAAACAGCATAACACTTTCTTATATAGGACCATTGACTCATGTCTTTGCAGTAGATCCTCAAAAACAGCAGAACACTGTCTTATACAGGATCATTGACTTGTGTCTTTGCAGTAGATCCTCAAAAACAGCAGAACACTGTCCTTTATAGGATATTTGACTCGTGTCTTTGCAGTATATCGTCAAAAATGGCAGAACACTTTCTTATACAAGATCATTGACTCATGTCTTTGCAGTAGATTCTCAAAAACAGCAGAACACTGCCTTATATAGGATCATTGACTGGTGTATTTGCAGTAGATCCTCAAAAACAGCAGATCACTTTCTTATATAGGATCATTGACTTGTGTATTTGCAGTAGATCCTCAAAAACAGCATAACACTTTCTTATATAGGACCATTGACTCATGTCTTTGCAGTAGATCCTCAAAAACAGCAGAACACTGTCTTATATAGGATAATTGACTTGTGTCTTTGCAGTAGATCCTCAAAAACAGCAGAACACTTTCTTATACAGGATAATTGACTTGTGTCTTTGCAGTAGATCCTCAAAAACAGCGGAACACTTTATTTGATGAGTGTCTTCACACTAGATCAGTGTGGCTCGGAGGTTATTTGCCATCGACAGCACATTCAAAAATACTACTGCTATTTTTTTATTTAACCATCATGAAGTGTTGCTTCTTTAGTGTGTCTGTTATTGTCTATCTGTCCCTATCAAATTAACTCAAATAAATAAAACATCTTCATGTTGACACTACTGTAATTACACAAAGGCTCTTATATATTGTATTGGTTTTGAAGAAAATATATAAATAAATGGCCTCCACATCCTTAGATTTTTCAATCTGTAACCCTCAGTGGAAAAAGTGTAAACACCCCTGCAGTAGACTTACCAAAAAGAGCGCACTTGTCAGATGGAGGATCGTTGTATGTGTCTTTGCTGTAGATCAGTGGTGTCAAAGTCATTTTAGCTCAGGGGCCGCACGGAGGAAAATCTGTGCACACGCGGGCCGGACTATTAAAATTATGACATTATGTCAGTGTGAATGTTGTCTGTCTATCTGTGTTGGCTCTGTGATGAGGTGGCGACTTGTCCAGGGTGTACCCTGCCTTCCGCCCGATCGTAGCTGAGATAGGCTCCAGTGACCCCGAAGGGAATAAGCGGTAGAAAATGGATGGATGGATAAAACAAAACAATAAAGACAACTTTAGATTGTTTTCTTTGTCTTATTTGGCGAAAAATAGAATAAACACATTCTGAAAATATTACAATAAAAATATAGAAAAATATACCGGCAGCGGTAAAGTTTAGATCCATGAAGGAAAGAAGAAAGTGCATGAATGTTTAAAACTGAACACATTTACATATGCATAAAAATGTGTTTTCTTTTGTATTATTTTATTAATTAATTAATTTTTATGACAACCTTTTTCCAAAACACGATATACACTATATTGCCAAAAGTATTTGGCCACCTGCCTTTACTCACATATGAACTTGAAGTGCCATCCAATGGAATTGTCGAAAATGTTTTGGTATCCTGGAGCATTCAAAGTTCCTTTCACTGGAACTAAGGGGCCAAGCCCAACTCCTGAAAAACCAACCCCACACCATAATTCCTCTTCCACCAAATTTCACACTCGGCACAATGCAGTCCAAAATGTAGCGTTCTCCTGGCAACCTCCAAACCCAGACTGGTCCATCAGATTGCCAGATGGAAAAGTGTGATTCATCACTCCAGAGAAGGCGTCTCCACTGCTCTACAGTCCAGTGGCGACGTGCTTTACACCACTGCATCCCACGCTTTGCATTGAACTTGGTGATGTATGGCTTAGATGCAGCTGCTTGGCCATGGAAACCCATTCCATGAAGCTCTCTGCGTACTGTACGGGGGCTAACTGGAAGGTCACATGAAGTTTGGAGCTCTGTAGCAACTGACTGTGCAGAATGTCTTTGCACTATGCGCTTCAGCATCCGCTGACCCCTCTGTCAGTTTACCTGGCCTACCACTTGGTGGCTGAGTTAGAGTTTGAGTTTATTTCGAACATGCATGCAAGCATACAACATGATACATCACAATTTCCAGTTTCTCTTTTCAACATGTTCGAAAAGGAGTAGGAAGAAGCAGAGAGTTGCTGAGTTGCTGTTGTTCCCAAACTCTTCACTTATCCTATAATAAAGATGACTTTGGACTGGATTTGTTGCATAGTGGCATTCTATGACAGTTCAGTTTCAGTTTGCAAACCGGTTAATTGTTTTGAAGAGGTTAATTTAGCCTACTGATGTTTGAGTTTGAGTTTATTTCGAACATGCAAGCATACAACATGATACATCACAATTTCCAGTTTCTCTTTTCAACATGTTCGAAAAGGAGTAGGAAGAAGCAGAGCTTATTTAATCCTACCCCTTTTCTTTACATAACAGTTGCTGAAACTTTTTTTATTCACTTCCTGTTCTCAATTTTTTCACAATAAACTCCATATGTAATCACAATAAAAATAAATAAATAAATAATAGTAAGAATTTAATAATAATAATTGGTGAAGAAAGTCATATTTCATATGATGAGATAAGTAAGATTACTTTAAGAATGAATGAATGGATGGATGAAATAAATTGAAAATGTTTGTCATGGTTCTTCTTCTTTGTACTTTGTAAACACTTTGAGTTTGAAGAGTTTCTTGAAGTGTATCATATTAGTACATTGTTTGATTGCTTTGCTTAATCCATTCCATAATTTAATTCCACATACTGATATACTGAAGGTCTTAAGTGTTGTACGTGCAAACAAATGTTTTAAATTACATTTTTCTCTAAGATTATATTTCTCCTCCTTTTTTGAGAAGAATTGTTGTATATTCTTGGGTAGCAGGTTATAGTTTGCTTTGTGCATAATTTTAGCTGTTTGCAAATTCACTATGTCGTGGAATTTCAGTATCTTTGATTCAATAAATAAAGGATTTGTATGTTCTCTATATCCAACATTATGTATTATTCTAACTGATCTTTTTTGTAACACCGTTAATGAATGAAGTGTACTTTTGTAATTATTTCCCCATATTTCTACACAGTAGCTCAGATATGGTAACACTAGTGAGCAGTATAGACTATGAAGTGATTTTTTGTCTAGAACATGTTTTGCTTTATTCATTATTGACGTGTTTCTTGCTACTTTATGTTGTATATTTTTTACGTGAGATTTCCAGTTCAATTTATCATCAATCATTATACCTAGAAATTTGGTTTCATTTACTCTTTCAATTTCTATTCCGTCTATTTGTATTTGTGTTTGACTTTCTCTTCTACTATTACCAAATAGCATTATTTTAGTTTTACTAAGATTCAACGATAGTCTGTTTTTGTCAAACCATCTTTTTAATTTGTTAATTTCTTCTGTTATTATTTGTATTATCTCCTGTGTGTTCTCTCCTGAACAAAACGCTGTTGTATCATCCGCAAATAATACTAACTTTAAATCTTTTGTAACTTTACAAATGTCATTTATATAGATGTGTATTTATAAATGGTTGATTTATATAGGCTAGTAAGGTAAAGTTTTGTACCTGACAAGTTCCGGCTACCTTGCTTCTGCAGACTTCATCAGAGGTGTCACGTGATGTTAGCGTGACGTCATCTGTGACGTGTTATATGGATTGTTCCATCCCACCTGAAGTGGTGGGATGGCGCCGGGGGTAAGGCGGGGCACCCCCTGTCGTCTGGATGTCTACCAAACGGCCGGGGGCGGCCCTGCAGGACTGTGTCCCAGGTGTGGGATAGTTGGTAGGTCCTGTGTCCCTGTTGACAGTCTTTGGACACCGGAACAATCCATATAACACGTCATAAATGGCGTCACGCTAACATCACGTGACACCTCTGATGAAGGCTGCAGAAGCAAGATAGCCGAAACTTGTCAGGTACAAAACTTTACCTTACTAGCCTATATAAATCAACCATTTACAAACCGGTTAATTACTGGTTTGCAAAAAACATTTTTAACTCAAATAGGTGAAATTAGATAATCTCCCACGGCACACCAGACTGTATCTCACGGCACACTAGTATGGTTGAAAAACACTGATATAGAGAATCTAGCTTTTGCAGTAGATATCAAAATAAAAGCTTGGCTCTTGCCATCGTACAGTAGTGTCTTTCCAGTAGATGCTAAACACACCAGAGCACTCTGTCACATAGAGGATCTTTGACTAGTATTGTGCACTCCCTACGAGAATGGTCTTGTTATCATGAAACTGACTGAGTGGGTAATTCATGTGCATCTTTGCAGCTGCAACCAGAAACAAGAGCTGGAGCTGGAGCAACTGCACGGAGACTTTGAGTGTCTCTTGAGCCGAGAGCATCAAACGAGTCGACAGCTGGAGGAGCTGACGTGAGTTTTTTAGCCGTCGACCGTGTCGGGGGGAAGCCTGGGGGCCACCTGCATCTTTTCTTTCATTGCCTCAATATTCTGTCTCCTTGAAAATCACTGTTATTGTAAAGTGTATTTCTGGTCTTGTCGTCCCCTCCCGGGTCGAGGGAAGACGTCGTTGGATCAAAAGAGACGTCTGCTGAACCAAAAGTTGCTTTATTGCAAGCGAGCGTCATTTAAACAAGGTCTGCAGTTCCCTGGAGGGGCCTAGGTCAGATATGGAGGACTCCTAACTGGAGAAGCCAAAACATCAGTTTATATAGTCCTTCTTTGTCTGTCTGGGTGTGCGCTAAGTCCAAACAGCACCACCTGACCATTTAAGGAGATGTTCGTGTGTAGTGGCTGGAAAACAACAGATGTATAGCATGACTTGTAGGCTTGACGTTCAAGGTAAATATCCGCCAGAATAGAGCTATAACTCTGGCATTCCCAAGCCTGGTTTTATTGCTTCTTCTCGGGAGAGAGCAAATTCCAGTCCACATGCGAATGTCCATCTAAGGCTCGTTCTCAACCATTATTTATTCCGACCTGATGGTTTGCTTCCTACAAGTTGGATATAAACATTCACCGTATGAGTCAATTAATTCACTTCATTTGCATTCCTGGTGTAGTTTTTTTCCTCATCAGCTTATCAGCACCCTGACTTTTGCGAGATATTGGATCACACAGCAAATCATTATTTTTTTTTAGTTTTTTCCGAAGTGATCCCAACAAATATGCAGCGTTCACTTGTGGTAAAGGAAAGTTTATTGTGAATTCTCCGGTCTTCCTGGCAAACTTTAGATTCCTCCACGAGCGACACGAGCAATCCAAGCAGGACCTGAAGGGACTTGAAGAGACGGTGGTAAGTGAGCACTTAAAGCAGTGGTCCCCAACCACCGGTCCAGGGACCGTTACCGGTCCGTGACACATTTGCTACCGGGCCGCAGAGAAACATTGGTAACACTTTAGTATGGGGAACATATTTATCATTAATTAGTTGCTTATTGGGCAGCACGGTGGTACAGGGGTTAGTGCATGTGCCTCACAATACGAAAGTCCTGAGTAGACCTGAGTTCAATCCCAGGCTCGGGATCTTTCTGTGTGGAGTTTGCATGTTCTCCCCGTGACTGCGTGGGCTTCTTCCCACCTCCAAAGACATGCACCTGGGGATAGGTTGATTGGCAACACTAAATGGTCCCTAGTGTGTGAATGTGAGTGTGAATGTTGTCTGTCTATCTGTGTTGGTCCTGCGATGAGGTGGTGACTTGTCCAGGGTGTACCCCGCCTTCCGCCCGAATTCAGCTGAGATAGGCTCCAACAAGCGGTAGAAAATGGATGGATGGATGGATGGATAGTTGCTTATTAACATGCAAATTAGTAACATATTGGCTCTTAATTAGTCATTATTAAGTATGTATTAATGCCTTACTCTGCATATTATACAACAAGCCTAACCCTAACCAAATGACTCTAAATTAAGTTTTTCTTACTTACAATATGTTCCCCTAGTGTCCAAATAACTCTTAATTAAGTGTTGGTTACTTAGAATATGTTCCCCATACTAAAGTGTTACCGAAAAATGTAATAATTTATAAAGGACTGCATTTTCTCCGACTTAACTTTGGCCTGTCCCACCAGACCAGGGTTGTCAAACTTGATTTCATTGAGGGCCACACCGCAGTCATGGCTGCCATTAGAGGGCTGCTTGTAACAGTAAGTAATTAACAAATTTGTCTATGAATTAAAATATTTGAAATTTTTGGTAACACTTTAGTATGGGGAACATATTCTAAGTAACAAAGACTCAATTTAGAATTATTTGTTTAGGGTTACGGGGTAGGGTTAGTTACCGGCTTACTGGTTGTATAATAAGGCCATGCAGAATAAGGCATTAATAAGTACTTAATAATGACTAATTAAGAGCCAATGTGTTACTAATTTGCATGTTAATAAGCAACTAAATAATGGTGAATATGTTCCCCATACTAAAGTGTTACCCCATTTTTTTTAGGTAAAGAGTAAAACAAATCTTACCACTGTTTTTCACAGAAAAAAAACTGGCAGCTTAGTTGCCAGTAAAAACATTTACTGTAAAATATAATGTTTTAATTATTATTATAATGTTTACAACATATTACTGTAAATAAAAATACAGTTAAGTTAAAGTTAAAGTTAAAGTACCAATGATTGTCACACACACACTAGGTGTGGTGAAATTATTCTCTGCATTTGACCCATCACCCTTGATCACCCCCTGGGAGGTGAGGGGAGCAGTGGGCAGCAGCGGTGGCTGCGCCTGGGAATCAGTGCCGCTGTTGAATTTTATTTTGGCAACTCAGATGCCAGTTTTTTTACCATAATAAAATGTGGTACCATAAAATCAGCAACCGTGGATTTTACAGTAAAAAACAAACAAACAAAAAAAAACGGCAGCTCAGTCGATAGAATTTTACTGTAAAAAAGCAAACATTGGTCGTTTTTTTCCAACTTACAGTAAAAAAAAACTCCCTACATTTTCAATAAAATACATTGGTCATTTTTATAGTGTACAATTTGATGGATAACTTGCTTCAAAATCATAAGTTAAGCAGATATTTCAGTATTTATTTGGATTTTGACCAACAAAGTTAGATAATATAATATTTCTTGCTATATTGGACACTATTGTGTTTCCCTGTCAAACTAGAAAAAAACCCTAATACGTTTAGTAAGAAAATAAGAAAGTAGAGAAAGAAAATATAAGGTATTTTATTGACGCATTATCTCCAGGCTTTTGCGAGCCATATACAATGACGTGGAGGGTCAGATCTGGCCCGCGGGCCTTGAGTTTGACACCTGTGCACGAGACACACCAATGAGCTTGTTTATAGATGTACAATAAAACTCCTCATGGAAAGTTGCCATTTCTTATATTTGTTATAACTTTGTGACATGACACAATGCACATTAATGAACATATCAGACAGAAAAGTGACAGATTGTAGCCAAAGGCTGATTTCCATCTGCATCTCATTGCAAAGAAACACTAATTCAGCGTTATAGTGACTTGTTTTTTTCATGCACTTATTCTTGCTATATTTATCTGGCACAAGTGGAGAGCCGGTCCCTGAAAATAATGCCTACATTAAACCGGTGCGCGGTGCAAAAAAGGTTGGGGACCACTGACTTGAAGGAGTCCGCTAAGGACGCTGTTAACTGCTGCTTTTTCCCTGCCTAATTCTACTGCAGGCTCGAGAGCTGCACACCCTACACAACCTGCGCAGGCTGTTTGTTCACGACCTCACCACTCGAGTGAGAAAAGTAGGTACAGAGTGTTTTCTATGGAAGTATTATTCAAGCTAAACTATTTGCAAATGCGCCTCTCAACCTCTACGTCTGTGATCCGATACACGTTTCCATGTACAAACCCCGTTTCCATATGAGTTGAGAAATTGTGTTAGATGTAAATATAAACGGAATATAATGATTTGCAAATCATTTTCAACCCATATTCAGTTGAATATGCTACAAAGACAACATATTTGATGTTTAAACTGATAAACATTTTTTTTTGCAAATAATCATTAACTTTAGAATTTGATGCCAGCAACACGTGACAAAGAAGTTGGGAAAGGTGGCAATAAATACTGATAAAGTTGAGGAATGCTCATCAAACACTTATTTGGAACATCCCACAGGTGAACAGGCAAATTGGGAACAGGTGGGTGCCATGATTGGGTATAAAAGTAGATTCCATGAAATGCTCAGTCATTCACGAACAAGGATGGGGCGAGGGTCACCACTTTGTCCACAAATGCGTGAGCAAATTGTTGAACAGTTTAAGAAAAAACTTTCTCAACCAGCTATTGCAAGGAATTTAGGGATTTCACCATCTACGGTCCGTAATATCATCAAAAGGTTCAGAGAATCTGGAGAAATCACTGCACGTAAGCAGCTAAGCCTGTGACCTTCGATCCCTCAGGCTGTACTGCATCAACAAGCGACATCAGTGTGTAAAGGATATCACCACATGGGCTCAGGAACACTTCAGAAACCCACTGTCAGTAACTACAGTTGGTCGCTACATCTGTAAGTGCAAGTTAAAACTCTCCTATGCAAGGCGAAAACCGTTTATCAACAACACCCAGAAACACCGTCGGCTTCGCTGGGCCTGAGCTCATCTAAGATGGACTGATACAAAGTGGAAAAGTGTTCTGTGGTCTGACGAGTCCACATTTCAAATTGTTTTTGAAAACTGTGGATGTCGTGTCCTCCGGACCAAAGAGGAAAAGAACCATACGGATTGTTATAGGTGAAAAGCCAGCATGTGTGATGGTGTGGGGGTGTATTAGTGCCCAAGACATGGGTAACTTACACATCTGTGAAGGCGCCATTAATGCTGAAAGGTACATACAGGTTTTGGAGCAACAGATGTTGCCATCCAAGCAACGTTACCATGGACGCCCCTGCTTATTTCAGCAAGACAATGCCAAGCCACGTGTTACATCAACGTGGCTTCATAGTAAAAGAGTGCAGGTACTAGACTGGCCTGCCAGACCTGTCTCCCATTGAACATGTGTGGGGCATTATGAAGCCTAAAATACCACAACGGAGACTGTTGAACAACTTAAGCTGTACATCAAGCAAGAATGGGAAATAATTCCACCTGAAAAGCTTCCAAAATTGGTCTCCTCAGTTCCCAAACGTTTACTGAGTGTTGTTAAAAGGAAAGGCCATGTAACACAGTGGTGAACATGCCCTTTCCCAACTACTTTGGCACGTGTTGCAGCCATGAAATTCTAAGTTAATTATTATTTGCAAAAAAAAATTAAGTTTATGAGTTTGAACATCAACTATCTTGTCTTTGTAGTGCATTCAATTGAATATGGGTTGAAAAGGATTTGCAAATCATTGTATTCCGTTTATATTTACATCTAACACAATTTCCCAACTCATATGGAAACGGGGTTTATACTAATTTGTGTGTCTGTATCTCAATAGGTATGTGTGTGGTTGTCTTTTTACACATGACTTTTGCAACACTTCTGCCGTGTAAAAATACTTTTTTTGTTTGCAACATCACCTTTCCTTTCCCTATACTCGCCACGAGTCCACGTCTCGAACCCACTCATGTTATTCTGTGTTGAGCATACAACAATGGACTTTCGATCACTTGCTACAAGGTAAAGTTCTCGTTTTAGCAGTAACTTAGTTGTCTAAAGTATTTATGTCTGCAACTGTCTTCAAATAAGTTATCAGTAATGTTGGTCTTTTTACGTGATATGCAAAAGAGACATGCAAAAGTGACGTGCAAAAATGACGTGCAAAAATGACGTGCAAAAGTGACGTGTAAAGGTAACGTGCGAAAGTGACATGCGAAAGTGACATGCGAAAGTGACATTCAAAAGTGACACTCAAAAGTGACGTGCAAAAGTGACATGCAAAAGTGACGTGTAAAGGTAACGTGCGAAAGTGACATGTGAAAGTGACATGCGAAAGTGACATGCGAAAGTGACATGCGAAAGTGACATTCAAAAGTGACACTCAAAAGTGATGTGCAAAAGTGACATGCATGTCGTTGTGGCTTGTGCAGCCCTTTGAGACACTTGTGATTTAGGGCTATATAAATAAACATTAATTGATTGATTGAAAAGTGACATGCAAAAATGACATGCAATAGTGACATGCAAAAGTGACATGAAGGAGTGACACGCAAAAGTGACACGTAATAGTGACCTGCAAAAGTTACATGCAAAAGTAACATGCAAAAGTGACATGTAAAAGTGACATGTAAAAGTGACATGCAATAGTGACATGCAAAAGTGACATGTAAAAGTGACACGCAAAAGTGACACGCAAAAGTGACCTGCAAAAGTTACATGCAAAAGTAACATGCAAAAGTGATATGTAAAAGTGACAAGCAAAAGTGACACGCAAAAGTGACACGTAAAAGTGACCAGTAAAAGTGACCAGTAAAAGTTACATGCAAAAGTAACATGCAAAAGTAACATGCAGAAGTGACATGTAAAAGTGACATGCAAAAGTGACTTGCAAAAGTGACGTTTAAAAATGTCATGTAAAAGTGACATGCAAAAGTGACATGCAAAAGTGACATGCAATAGTGACATGCAATAGTGACATGCAAAAGTGACATGCAAAAGTGACATGTAAAAGTGACATGTAAAAGTGACACGCAAAAGTGACATGTAAAAGTGACATGTAAAAGTGACATGCAAAAGTGACATGTAAAAGTGACACGCAAAAGTGACACGCAAAAGTGACCTGCAAAAGTTACATGCAAAAGTAACATGCAAAAGTGATATGTAAAAGTGACAAGCAAAAGTGACACGCAAAAGTGACACGTAAAAGTGACCAGTAAAAGTTACATGCAAAAGTAACATGCAAAAGTAACATGCAGAAGTGACATGTAAAAGTGACATGCAAAAGTGACTTGCAAAAGTGACGTTTAAAAATGTCATGTAAAAGTGACATGCAAAAGTGACATGCAAAAGTGACATGCAATAGTGACATGCAATAGTGACATGCAAAAGTGACATGCAAAAGTGACATGTAAAAGTGACACGTAAAAGTGACACGCAAAAGTGACATGTAAAAGTGACATGTAAAAGTGACACGCAAAAGTGACATGTAAAAGTGACATGTAAAGCGCCCACATTTTGTAAAACTCTTTGCAATATTTCGGCAGTTATTATAAAATCTGTCATAGTCTATTATAAAATGTGTTCAAGAATTTGATTACATAATGTAGCAGATTATTACAAAATGTGACACTATCACATAACAATATTATAAATAATGATGTAATAAATAATACAAGTGCTTCACATGGTTAAAATACAAACAGGGCAATCAAAATTAGCATATCGTAAGATGCAAAAACGGAGACGTTAAAAATAAAATAAAACAAATGAAGGTACAAATAATAAAGGATAACGGATAAGCGGTAGAAAATGGATGGATGGATGGAATATTACTGGAATGCACACTTAAACAAATGTGTCTATGTATTACATCATGACATATTGTGTTATCACTAACGACAATGTTGTCCTGGCCCTCATTCAAATGTGTTTCATTGTAAAATCTTTGGAGCTTCGACATAAACAAGTGGGTCTATTGAGAAGCTTGTAAAAAGCTATAAATTGCTGCTGTTATTGCCAGAGTGCAGCGCTGGAGCCTGATGATGGTGGAGGATACATCACCCAGAAGCAGAAGATTTCCTTTCTGGAGAACAACCTGGACCAGCTGACTAAAGTCCACAAGCAGGTAATCACAACCAGCAGCAATAAAGAAGCATTTCATGGTAAAAGATGGAGAAAGGTCATCATCTGCACCCGTGCGTTGTTAAAAACCAGGACCCACCATATTGTTCGTAATGGCGTAGGAACTAGGGATCAAACAATATGTTGTTTTTCCCAGGACTCCTTCACGCAACTAACAGGTGAGACAATTTCCAAGCTGGCTGAAATAATTTCTTCCTGGATGTTACAGAAAATATGAGAATGTGTGAGCTGCTGCCTGCACTTCTTCACTTATATAATAAGTCTCCTTTTGGTCAAAATATTTACTTAGTGTTAGGATTTTTGGCAGAGTCCACCCAGCTCTGTTGCTTTGTTATTTGAGTGAATCATGTACTGTATTTTCCGGACCATAGTGTGGACCACTGCCGATGAATGGTCTATTTTTGAACTTTTTTTCATATAAAGTGCACCGGATTATAGGGCGCATTAAAGGAGTCCTATTATTTTTTTATTTTTTTCTTGAATGTAAAAGACTTCCTTGTGGTCTACATAACATGTATTGGTGGTTCTTTGGTCAAAATGTTGCATAGACGATGTTTTACAGACCATTTTCAAGTCGCTTTCTGACAGTCTCTTCCGGATGCACCGTTTTGTGGGTGGTCTTACTTACGTGCCTCCACTTTGACAGTGTCTTCTCCCCGTCATCTTTGTTGTAGCGGTGTAGCGTGCAAGGACGGGAGTGGAAGAAGTGTCAAAAGATGGAGTTAACTGTTTTAATGACATTCAGACTTTACTTCAATCAATAACGGAGCAGCATCTCCTCATCCGTGGCTCACTAGTGCAACAACAACGCCTGTGAAAAACCGTCCGACTGGAACTCTCTGAACAACTAAAGTTCCTTGGGTGAATAATGTAAACTCACTACACCGGTATGTTTTACCGCTTTCATGGCGTGTTTACTGACAGATATAAGTAAGAACTTTACACTACTTTATATTAGAAATGGCAACAGCGGAGGCTGAATGTCACATAACAAGAAGATAGAGAAAAATAAGAATCTTATAGACTACGGCAGGGGTCCCCAAACTTTTTGACTCCAGGGCCGCATTGGGGTAAAACAATTTGGCTTGGGGCCGCGCTATATATATATATATATATATATATATATATATATATATATATATATATATATATATATATATATATATATATATATATATATATATATATATATATATATATATATATTATATGTAAATGTGCGTGTGTGTGTGTGTGTATATATGTATATGTAAATGTGTATATATGTATATGTATATGTCTATGTATATGTCCATGTATATATATATATGTATATGGGTCTATATGTGTGTATATATATATATATATATATATATATATATACTGAAGGGAATAAGCGGTAGAAAATGGATGGATGGATTGATGGATGGATGGATGGATGTATATATATATATATATATATATATATATATATATATATATATATATATATATATATATATATATATATATATATATATATATATATATATATATATATATATCAGTGACGTGCGGTCACTAGAGGCAGGTGAGGTGGGGCCTCACCTGCCATCATGGAAAGAAAAAAAAATTAAAAAGAAAAAAAATTAATTAAATTGTTATATGTATTCAGTGATTATACTATAAAGTTATTTTCCATTTAACTTCACCAGTTTTAGATTATTTTTATTCAAAATCGCTAAATTTTCACATTTGCCGTTCAAATACTGAGAAGAGACGGTGTGGTGATCAGCAGCCAGTTGAGGCACTTGTGCCTCACCATGGATTGTGGACTCGACTAACTGCTGGCCTGCTGTGCAGTGAGACCGTATTGCTATATGAATTATATTATACATTTCCATAGTTTAGTTAGCTGAGGTATATAATGTACAGTGTATTTTGTCAACAACTGCATGTGTGTAAAGTATTTCTTGTGCTGAGCAATCATAAAACTGCTGCGATGACGCACTGTGGGAGGCTCGCAGTAACCCCGCCTCCTTGTGCCGGTTAAAGCACTCCCGCCGTAGAATGCACCCTTGACGGGAGCGCCACACCAAACAAAGCCCACACCCAAACCCTCCACGTGCAAGACAGAATCCACCCAAAAAAAGTCACTTAACAAGAAGCCAAAAAGTGCAAAAACAACAATGCTCGCGCCGGAGGAGCCGTGAACAGGGACACAACATTAGGTACATCTGCAGACTGCAGCACGGATTTCATATTTCATTCATTCACAATTCCTCCAACACGAACACCACTGTTCCCGCACTTATATGTAAAGGTAAGACCATAATAACGTTTTTTTTATTAAATGTGCTTTTTTGTGTGCTACAGTTTGTAAGTGTAAAGTTAAAGTTAAGTACCAATGATTGTCACACACACACTAGGTGTGGTGAAATTTGTCCTCTGCATTTGACCCATCCCTTGATCACCCCCTTGGAGGTGAGGGGAGCAGTGGGCAGCAGCGGCGCTGCGCCCGGGAATAATTTTTGGTGATTTAACCCCCAATTCCAACCCTTGATGCTGAGTGCCAAGCAAGGAAGAATGCTGGTATGAGCTTTTAAACATAACCTGTTAACTGCTGCCAATCAAATGGTGAATAAGATACTCTTTAGGGTTCATATGTTTGTAAATCTGACTGTGATGAAGTCAGTGCCTCGCCAGTCATGAACTTCACCGCACGTCACTGATATATATATATATATATATATATATATATATATATATATATATATATATATATATATATATATATATATATATATATATATATATATATGTATATATGTATTCATACATATATATTCCTCGCGCACTAATTGACTTAAAGAGCGCACTTTTTCAGGATTTATGCAGATCCCAAATACAGATCAGCAGATACCAGAAGCTAAGAAAAGTGGCTTTTGCATAATATCGCGAAACAAAACGCCAGATGATATGTCTTACCTTATACACACACCATAATAATACTTGTATGTTTAATGCGCCGACAATCCATCAAGCGGTGCGGCTTCATAGCTTACCAAAGTCGCACTAAAACATTTTGATAGGTTTTTGAGCGCCCTGTGTAATGTTCTATATTTTTAATGGAACATATAAAATGTTGGTGTTTACTTGAGTCATATTGCCATCATAGTGCAGTCTACACATATATCTATTATGTTTGACTTCCATCTGATTTGAGGTCAGTAAGCGAAACCAGAATTCATCTGTACATTAGGCGCACCAGGTTATAAGGTGCACTTTTGAGTTTAGAAAAAAATTCAAATATTTTAAGTGCGCTTTATAGTCCGGGAAATATGGTAACATGAAACTCGCCGCGTGCGTCTAATGATGCTCAGAGTGTTGCGGAGGCTTGTCGAGCTGCAGTCGCGAAAACAAACAAAAGGTAACCAAGAAGATGGCAAAAAATTAGGACAAAATTGGATTTCCCAGCAAAAATGTGTAGTTTTAGATTATACTGTAGGAGACCAGCACTGCAAGAAGGACATAAAGGGAGGGCTGCGTACTGCGGTAAAAAAAACAAAACATAACTTTTCTCCTGCAGGGCAAAAGGGATGGTGGTTGAGCAGTGGTTGTTACCATATTTTCCGTATTATAAGATGCTACTTTTTTTCCGACCCTTTGCACCGTGCGGCTAATTTATCCATGTTTCTTCGCTAACAGCCATACTGTTTTGTATTAAAAAAATATGTTTCATAAAACCCCGACAGAGACACTGAAAAGGTGTGTCATTGTTTGTCCTATGGCGCCATCTTTTGGACGAGTTCGCTTCCTGCAGCACATGACGAAAAAAATATTCCAGTATTTCGCAATTTTGTTGTTGCTAATGTGCAATGACAAAAAAAGTGTTTTATATTCTATTCTCTTTATTGAACAGTCCCATGTGTGATGTTTGTAGGACTGTTTTCATGCATATTTGTACGTGCTATAGTGATGCAGTCAAGCTAGCAATCTTAGCATTGGCAAATATGCTTACACGTGTCTGTGTTAGCATTATTGTCCTACAATCGCATTCGTTTAATACTGTTTCAGTTTTGTAAATTCACCAAAAGGTCACCTTGGAGTTATTGAGACTGTTTAGCTGATTGGAGAGCTGGCTTCCACAGCTGGTGGGTCCATGACCATGACTTCTGTTTGTTACAGACAACGTTTGGAAACAATTAATGCAAATACATATTTACAAAATCTTTTGTGCCAGCATATATCTGCAGTTTATAGTCCGGTGTGGCTATTTATTCTAAAATTTGGTGGGTGCGGCTTAAATACCGGTGCACTCTTTTTCCCGGAAAATATGGTTCTATAGACTTTACAATAGCATTTTGTAAATACTGGCATCATATACAGTCGCGATCAAAAGTTTACAAACACTTGTTAAGAACATAATGTCATGGCTGTCTTGAGTTTCCAATCATTTCATTTCCAATCATTTCATATTTTTTTGTGATAGAGTGATTGGAGCACATACTTGTTGGCCACAAAAAACATTCATGAAGTGTGCTTGTTTTATGAATTTATTATGGGTCTACTGAAAATGTGACCAAATCAAAAGTATACATACAGCAATGTTAATATTTGGTATTTTGGTAGCCATCCACAAGCTTCTGGTTGAATTTTTGACCACTCCTCTTGACAAAATTGGTGCAGTTCAGCTAAATGTGTTGGTTTTCTGACATGGACTTGTTTCTTCAGCATTGTCCACACCTTTAAGTCAGGACTTTGGGAAGGCCATTCTAAAACCTTCATTCTAGCCTGATTTAGCCATTCCTTTACCACTTTTGACGTGTGTTTGGGGTCATTGTCCTGTTGGAACACCCAAATGCGCCCAAGACCCAACCTCCGGGCTGATGATTTTAGCTTGTCCTGAAGAATTTGGAGGTAATCCTCCTTTTTCATTGTCCCATTTACTCTCTGTAAAACACCAGTTCTATTGGCAGCGAAACAGGCCCGGAGCATAATACTACCACCACCATGCTTGACGGTAGGAGTGGTGTTCCTGGGATTAAAGGCCTCACCTTTTCTCCTCCAAACATATTAATGATAAATAAATAAATATTGCTGGGTATTGTGACCAAACAGCTACATTTTTGTTTCATCTGACATCACATGGACAAAGATAAGACCTTCTGGAGGAAAGTTCTGTGGTTAGATTGTCAAAAATGATAAAGGAATGGTTACGTTTTTAGAATGGCCTTCCAAAGTCCTGACCTAAATGTGTGGACAATGCTGAAGAAACAAGTCCATGTCAGAAAACCAACACATTTAGCTGAACTGCACCAATTTTGTCAAGAGGAGTGGTCAACAATTCAAGCAGAAGCTTGTGGATGGCTACCAAAAGCGCCTTATTGCAGGAAACTTGCAAGGGACATGTAAGCAAATATTAACTTTTGACCCAGCAGATTTGCTCACATTTTCAGTAGACCCATAATAAATTCATTAAAGAAGCAAACTTCATGAATGTTTTTTGTGACCAACAAGCATGTGCTCCAATCACTCTATCACAAAAAAATAAGAGTTGTAGAAATGATTGGAAACTCAAGACAGCCATGGCATTATGTTCTTTACAAGTGTATGTAAACTTTTGATCGCGACTGTATGTATATAGTGCGTCTGCTGATTAAGGTTATTTTGTAGTTGTAAATTTAAAAAATGGAGAAAAAAAAGTCAGATACCGAATTTAAAAAAAAGACACAAACAGATCACACATGCAGTCAAAATGCCAAATATCCGTGCTTATAATTAACAAGGCCGATAAGCGGTCGATCTCTAATTGGAACCTGAAAATGCATTTGAAGTAGATGGAAAAAAGAACCAGACAAATGAAACAGTGCGAGCATTGTGCATCATCCGTCATTGTTCTCAGCTGAAAACATCTCTCAGAATCATCAATCAGCCGAGTGCAGCAACTTCACACAAGCGTCTCCTTGGAGAACACGCAAGCGTTCAAGTGCCAAGGTGCCTTCTGGGAATCTAAGCGGCACAGGAGAAGACGCTTGAGTCAATGCAAATGAAGTGATTCTAATGCTGGAGCTCACCAACATGACTCAACACATACTCTTACATCTGAACTTCTTCTACCTACAATTCCAAATTGTGTTTGACTTTCAATGGGGAAGTGCACTTTTTTGGAGTCCTGCCCATCATTCACAATCTTAAAGCTAGACAAGAAAACAGACGTCTTTCCCTTTCTTGCGTATTTCAAATTGTAAAACACAGCTCTTACTCGACGGCAAACAATGCAGCTAATGGGAGTCATCTATTAACTTTTGTGAAACGTTCACATTGTTGTTACTCAGCCAGCGTTTGTGGGTCTGATGGACCCGTTGCATTTTGTGGCTTTTAATGCCTCACAATCAAACACTTTTATGTTGAAATACTGAACAGATGTTTACCTTATCCCAATAAACATCTGTTCAGTGTTATAACATAAAAGTGTTTGAATGTAAGGCATTTGGTGTTTCTGCACCTGCGGTTCCCACACAAGGTTGCAACATTGTTTGTCAACACTGTCTGCTCTCATTTTCTCGCACATTTGACCCTCTGATGTTCTGTGTACCTACACTCTGTCCTCCTCCTGTCTAGGCCTGCTGTGTGTGTGTGTGTGTGTGTGTGTGTGTGTGTGTGTGTGTGTGTGTGTGTGTGTGTGTGTGTGTGTGTGTGTGTGTGTGTGTGTGTGTGTGTGTGTGTGTGTGTGTGTGTGTGTGTGTGTGTGTGTGTGTGTGTGTGTGTGTGTGTGTGTGGTACACAGAACATCAATTTCCACACTTCTATTAGCCCCGGACATCTTATATGTAATAGAAATGTGTAGGGGGGGGTGTATGGTGTGTGGTCGTTTAATATGTATTCTGATATATGTTCTTCACAGAAAATAAGCCAAAGTCAGTGAGTCTCAGTTTGAAAAATTAATTAATTGTATCATTTTTCTTTGAATAAAAAATTAAAACGGGTCCCACAGACCCGAACACCACACAAGGGTTAAACCCATAAAGCCCTCGGAAAGGCATCCAAAAAAAGCCAACAATACTCCATTTACATGCCGCGACCTGAGTATTAGGCCCCGTTTACACTAAGGCGGATAAGGTAATCCAGGGTAAATCCCACCTAACCTTATCCGTTTCCACACACAACAATGCCACCGTTTAAGACCCCCGCAACGCGACGTAATACGCATGCGCGGAAAATGCGCACGACTAAGTCACCTCCAGTGTTGCTTTGTGTGCAAGTTCTTAAATGTAACTTATCTGAACAATATCCAGTGTTGTGGTATTTCAATTAACCGGAATCCAGTGTGCTGTGGGGCCCTATTGTAGTGAATCACACCTGAGACATCATAAATTAATCAAATCTTTATCGCACACGTAAACAATGTGATAAAGAACATTTGACAACAATCAAACTCGGGATGTAGATATCTGGTCAGGACACTCCTCGCGCTTTTGCCTTTACCTTCATTGTCCATTCCTTTTTGGTGACTTCATATACTCTGGACCTAGACGTTGAGTCCGCGACATACATGGCGGACAATAACTGATACAGTCTGCTTTGCCAGTCCAAAAGCATTTCGCTGTTTTCCGTAGTCTTCCCTCGACGGCCAGGTAATACAAAGCACACGCTACCTTTTTTATCACATCCACAGGAGCCCGCATTCTCGTTGTCTCTCCTTCGACAATTGGACAAAGTTTTCGCTAATTAGAATCACAGCTGACCTGGACATTGGAAAGTTCACTTGCCGTCTGAGAAGTGTTGTATCCCAAATAGCTGCAATGGCTTTCTCTTAAGGCATTCATGTGTGATTTCCACAAGCGTCTGTACATGTAGAAGAAGGAGAAACACGGGCATGTCTGGATGACTCACCTTCATATTTCCAGTGGTTAGCTCCGAGTTACGAAACCGCTTTATTATCAAGCTGGCTGTGGCGCGTTCTTTCTGACGTCACTTCCTGTGTGGGGCGCGGTCTTTCTGGCGTCACTTCTTCTCCAAACTCAGTTTGTAAACGATCAATGAGTCCATACAAAGCTAAGTGCCGGATATTCAATACACGGCTGACTTACCCATATAAAAGTTCGTCCGAGGAGGGGGACCTTAAACAATAGTTTAGTGTGGCTGAAACGAGGCTTAGGCTAAATAATTATTAGTTCAAGGGGTTAAACGACTTAGTGTAGACATAGCCTTAACCAAGTTTTACAACATTGTTAGTGTAAGAGCTAATGCCGAGGAACTACTTTTAGGCGCAATGATTACTGAGAGGTAACTACTGTAGTTTATGTATCTATTGACATAGCCTCCGAGTTGGTAAACGTGTGTGCTAGTTCATGAATCATGCATCTTACATGTATAGTAAGAGGTTGTGGTCCTAAACCGAGAAGTTAGTCAACTTCGAAATTCAAATTAGACCTGAAGACATCCCTAGGAAATCGTGACACTATGGTCATTTGCTTCTTTTACCTGAGAAGTGAAGATTATGATGGATTTATAATCCAAACGGGGAACACAAGTCTTGTGCTGAAAGATATAAACATCCCACCAGTCGGCATTCCAGTGCGAGCAGACATTATACTGTAGGTGATTGTATTTCTTGTTCAGCACTTCGCAATACTGCTACACGAAGCTTAAGCTCTTTAGCACACAGCTTGTAAATCTTGTAGCTCATCCTCAGGCTCAAAAATAAAAGGTTCTGGATCATCATTTGTCCTAAAGTAGTCGTTGTTTTCTCTCATGAAGTCTGACATGAGTAGGAGTGTTGGTGTTGCTAAAGAAAATAGCGAACGTTGTGATACGCCTATGCATCGATGAGCCGTAATGCTAAAAATGAGCAAAATAAGTAAATATTACATTTTATAATTACATTACACATACATTTTACCGCGTTGTTGCGGTAGTCGTGACCCCAAGATGCAGAGACAGGAAAGGGCATTCAGGCAAAAATGTATTTAATAATCAAAACTAGAGCAGCTAAGAAGTGCACAAGGAAGGCTATATTAATAGTAATAATAATAATAATAGATTTTATTTGTAAAAGCACTTTACATTGAACAAACAATTTTAAAGTGCTACGTTGCATTTAAAAAAACAAAAACAAAGCTAGAACAACAAATACCTGTCCCCAACGAGTAAAATAAATAGTAAAATAAAATAAAAACTAGAACAGCCTAATAGCTAGAACTATCACACATCAATTTAACAAAGGGCTTTTTTTTTTTTTTTAAGGATGGTTTTTAAGCCTTTTTTAAAAAGCATCCACAGTCTGTGGTGCCCCCAGGTGGTCAGGGAGAGCGTTCCACTGACTGGGAGCTATAGAGTACAGACGTACAAAGCAATGAAAATCGTCCAACTCCGACTGAGAACCCCCTCTGATTCGTGATCAGAGACAGGTGAGTCTCCTGATCACCAATCAGAGGCAGGTGTGTATCATCAGCGCTCACAACAAAGGAAGGAAGGCGTGTTGAAACAGAAATAAAAATTAAAGACAGGAAAAACAATATTCCAAATCTAACAGGTCATGACATGACGTTTTTGGACGTTTATAAGAGTATTTTTAGGCGGAATAGAACACATCAACATTACCTGCATTGTTAGCCCCCTCTTACTAGCATTTGTTTACGATTTAAAATGATTTCAAATGCATACAAAAAGAGAAAGACACATGTTTTGTCTCACATAAGGATTGTGAATGATTCCAAAATTTACAAAAAATACTGCAGCTCCCCTTTAAGTTTTCCCTTCTTTCGTTCAAATTTAGATGACTTGAGATTCAAATGCCTTTCATCTTCTTTTTCTGGCTGAGAGGTGCACTGCAGCAGTGATCCAATCTTGGTGAGGCTGCAGGGAGTTCATCTCTTCCTGCTGCTGGAACTGCAGACACAATCTCTGCTCATAAATCAACAAAAGTCTCAGACTAAGCAGAGTTCTATCATTGTAATCACTAAGCTGCATGCAGGCACTGTGCTCTTTTTATTAGTTCCCTCCCTGGATGGGAACGCTACTGTCCTCAAACTGGCTAAAACTACTTTGTTTGTACTCTAATATTGTTATCCCTCATTTATCGCCGCTCATTTGACAATTGTAAACTCATTTGTTTACGACTTTTTTTTTTAACATTATTAGAGCCCTCTAAACATGAATTAACAGCCATATAGTCGCCTTTGCACTCGTGTCACTCAATATAGTGTCTTCTATTGTAGATTACATTACTCACTGGCAATCCTCCAAGCGTCATTGCTAAGACCACCCACCACAGCTCTGTGTCAAACTCAAGGCCCGGGGGCCAGATGTGGCCCGCCATTTCATTATATTTGGCCCTCGAAAGCCTGGAAATAATATGTATCAATAAAGTGCTGTAACTTTTCTTACTAAATCAGAATCAGAATAGTTTTAGTTTTATTGCCATTGTTTGAGAACGGGTTCACAAACTAGGAATTTTTCTTGGTGCAAACGTGCGACATAAAACACATATAACACATATTTGGTATAAAAAGAGCTGTGACTGAGCTATCAGATAGACTTAGAAGGGATTCAAGGAATTCAAGGAGCTGCTGTTAGGAGTTATTGTTCATTTGCCTGATGGCCGAGGGGAAAAAACTGTTCAGGTGGCGGGAGGTGTGGGTCTGGATGGAGCGTAGGCTCCTGCCTGAGGGGAGAGGGGAGAATAGTTTGTGTCCAGGGTGAGAAGAGTCAGCTGTGATCCGACCCACATGCCTCCTGGTCCTGGAGGAGAACAAGTCCTGGAGGGATGGGAGCTTGCAGCCAATCACCTTCTCAGCAGCACGTACGATGCGCTGCAGTCTATTCTTATCCTGGACTGTGGCGCCGGGGAACCACACTGTGATGGAGGAGGTCAGGATGGACTCTATGATGGCTGAGTAAAACTGCACCAGCATCTCGGTCGGCACCTTAAGTTTCCTCAGCTGCCGCAGGAAGTACATCCTCTGCTGGGCCTTCTTGATGAGGGAGCTGATGGTCAGCTCCCACTTGAGGTCCTGGGTGATGGTGGAGCCCAAGAAACGGAAGGAGTCCACAATGGGGACGGGGGTGGGAGAGTCAATCAGGGTGAGGGGGGATGGTGGGGCCGTGACTTTCCTGAAGTCCATGATCATCTCCACTGTTTTCTGGGCGTTCAGCTCCAGGTTGTTGAGGCTGCACCAGGACGTCAGCCGGTCCACCTCTCTCCTGTAGGCGGACTCATCGCCATTCGAGATGAGCCCGATGAGGGTGGTGTCATCCGCAAACTTGAGCAGTTTTACGGATTGGTGACTGGAGGTGCAGCAGTTTGTATACAGGGAGAAGAGCCAGGGGGAGAGTACACAGCCCTAAGGAGTACCAGTGTTTGTGGTTCGACTGTCCGAGACAATTTTCCCCAGCCGTACGTGCTGTCTTCGGTCTGTCAGGAAGTCATTAATCCAACTGCAGAGGGAGTCGGGCACGCTGAGCTGGTAGAGCTTGTCTCGTAGCAGTCCAGGGAGGATGGTGTTGAAGGCAGAGCTGAAGTCCACAAACAGGATCCTAGCGTAGGTTCCTGGGGAGTCCAGATGCTCCAGGATGAAGTGGAGGGCCCGGTTCACTGCATCATCCACAGACCTGTTGGCTCTGTAGGCGAACTGCAGTGGGTCCAGGTGGGGGGCGGTGATGTCCTTGAGGTGGGGCAGGACCAAGCGCTCAAAGGACTTCATGACCACAGACGTCATTTAGTCCTGTGATCCGTGCTTTCTTGGGGACAGGGACAATGGTAGAGGTCTTAAAGCAGGACGGCACGCGGCATAGCTCCAGAGAGGTGTTAAAAATGTCAGTGAAGACAGGAGCCAGCTGGTCCGCACAGTGTCTGAGAGTGGAGGGGGAGACACCATCCGGCCCGGGGGCGTTCCGCGTATTCAGCTTCAAGAACTGCCGGCGTACATTATCTTCTTTAATGGAGAGGGTCTTTACAGTCTTATGATGTTTTTGGAGTCCTGTGATGTCATTGGAGTCCTTTGAGTCATTTAACTCCTTTAATGATGTGCTGGCATTGGTGGGGAGGGTGATGGTGGGGGGAGCATGGCTTTGATGAGCTGAAGGCCGTTCATGACGACAGTAATGTGTGTTGAGGCCCTGAGCGAGAGTCCGGTCATTCAGGGCCTGGGGGGTTTTGGGCTTATAGTTCGTAAGGGCCCTTAGACCTCTCCAAACTGCCGCAGAATCATTGGAGCGGAACTGTTCCTGTAGACGGTTAGAGTACACAGATTTAGCTTTCTCCACTTCCCTGGTGAAGTGGTACTTCGCTTCTCTGTATGTACTTCGGTCCCCGCTTCTCCACGCAGCCTCCTTCTTCTTGCGCAGCTGTCGGAGCTTGGGTGTGAACCAGGGCTTGTCGTTGTTATAACAAACCCTGGTGCGCGTTGGAATGATGCGCGCCTCATTGAACTGTATGTATGAGGTCACAGTGTCCGTATACTCGTCCAGATTGTTCGTGGCCGCTCCAATTGCCTCCCAGTCTGTCGTTTCCCAACAAGCACGCAACTCGTCCACAGACTCGGCGGTGAAACACTTAATGTTCCTCATAACAGGTTTAGCCAGTTTCAGTCTCTGTCTGTATGAAGGGATTAAGTGCACCATCACGTGATCTGATAGTCCAAGAGCAGCGCGCGGGACTGCATGAAAAGCCTTGCTCAATGTCTCCTCTCTGGTCGGGCATTTAATAAACTGTCTATACTTTGGTAATTCCTGGCTCAAATTTCTCTTGTTAAAGTCACCAAGCACGATAACAAGAGAGTCAGGAAAAGACCGTTCCACATGTAAGATCTGTCCTGCGAGCACGCGTGCCGGGCGGGATGTAAACAGCCACGAGAATGAATGAAACAATCTCACGCGGTGAGTAAAAGGGCTTACAGTGGATGAATAAATATTCCAGAGAAGAAGAACAGTGTTTAAAAATCACAGTCACGTCTATGCACCAGCTATTGTTGATAAAGAAGCATAGTCCCCCGCCTCTTTTTTTGCCAGAGAGCGCCGCGTCTCGGTCCGCGCGGAGGAGATGAAAGCCCTCCAGTTGAAGCGCGCTGTCCGGGACACTTGCGCTCAGCCAAGTCTCCGTGAAACACAACACACAGGATGAGGAGAAGTCTTTGTTCCTTCTCATCAGCAACGCTAGCTCATCCATCTTGTTGGCAAGTGAGCGGACGTTGGAGAGGAAGATGCCTGGTAGAGGCGTGCGTAATCCCCGTCCGCGAAGACGGACAAGTGCGCCCGCTCGCTTTCCTCTTCGATGCGGTTTCCCTCTTTTGAGCACAGAATGGACCAAATCCGCAGCTGACGCTAAGATGACCGGTAACAAGTCCATAGGGATGGTGGATCTCATGTTGAGTAGCTCTTCACGGGTGTAAGAGCACCCAATTTATGTACAAAAACAAACAAAACAAAGCGCACGAGAGCACCGAGGCAGCCTTCATCGGCGCCATAATGATGCATGATGTATGTATGTATTCAAATGTATTCTATTTTGGCAGAAAAATATATATACACTACATTGCCAAAAGTATTTTGCCACCTGCCTTGACTCACATATGAACTTGAAGTGCCATCCCATTCCTAACCCATAGGATTCAATATGATGTGGGTCCACCTTTTGCAGCTATTACAGCTTCAACTCTTCTGGGAAGGCTGTCCACAAGGTTGCGGAGTGTGTTTATAGGAGTTTTCCACCATTCTTCCAAAAGCGCATTGGTGAGGTCACACACTGATGTTGGTGGAGAAGGCCTGGCTCTCAGTCTCTGATCTAATTCATCCTAAAGGTGTTCTATCGGGTTCAGGTCAGGACTCTGTGCCGGCCAGTTAAGTTCATCCACACCAGACTCTGTCATCCATGTTTTTATGGACCTTGCTTTGTGCATTGGTGCACAGTCATGTTGGAAGAGGAAGGGGCCCGCTCCAAACAGTTCCCACAAGATTGGGAGCATGGAATAGTCCGAAATGTTTTGGTATCCTGGAGCATTCAAAGTTAGTTGTTAGTTAGTATTAGTTAGTTAGTTAGTTCACTGGAACTAAGGGGCCAAGCCCAACTACTGAAAAACATCCCCACACCATAATTCCTGCTCCACCAAATTTCACACTCGGCACACTACAGTCCGAAATGTAGCGTTCTCCTGGCAACCTCCAAACCCAGACTTGTCCATCAGATTGCCAGATGGAAAAGCGTGATTCATCACTCCAGAGAAGGCGTCTCCACTGCTCTAGAGTCCAGTGGTGACGTGCTTTACACCACTGCATCCCACGCTTTGCATTGGACTTGGTGATGTATGGCTTAGATGCAGCTGTTCGGCCATGGAAACTCATTGCATGAAGCTCTGGGCATACTGCACGTGGGCTAATTGGAAGGTCACATGAAGTGTGGAGCTCTGTAGCAACTGACTGTGCGGAAAGTCTTTGCACTATGCGCTTCAGCATCCGCTGACCCCTCTCTGTCAGTTTACGTGGCCTACCACTTGGTGGCTGAGTTGCTGTTGTTCCCAAACTCTTCCATTTTATTATAATAAAGCCGACAGTTGACTTTGGAATATTTAGGAGCGAGGAAATTTCACGACTGGATTTGTTGCACAGGTGGCATCCTATGACAGTTCCACGCTGGAAATCACTGAGAGCGGCCCATTCTTTCTCAAATGTTTGTAGAAACAGTCTCCATGCCTAAGTGCTTGATTTTATACACCTGTGGCCGGGCCAAGTGATTAGGACACCTGATTCTCATCATTTGGATGGGTGGCCAAATACTTTTGGCAATATAGTGTAAGTATTCATAGCCTTTAGTCAATATTTTGTTGATGCACCTTTTGCAGAAATGACAGCCTCAAGTCTTTTTGAATGCCACCTATCTTTGGACAGTTTCACCCGCTCCTCTTTGCAACACCTCTCAAGCTCCATCAGGTTGGATGGGCAGCATTGGTTTTCATCTCGGGTGTCTGCATTCATCTTTCCCTCTATCCTGACTCGTCTCCAAGTTCCTGTCGCTGAAAAACATCCCCGCAGCATGATTCTTCCACCACCATGCTTCACTGTAGGGATGGTGCTTGTTTTGCTCCAAACATGACACCTGGCATCCACGCCAAAGAGTTTCATCTTTGAAAAACTGGCCAAATATAGGTGTGTGCAGTCTTTTAAGAATCCTAATACATGCATTTTCAAAATCTCAAAGACGCTTAACTTGGAGAAAAAAACAATACGAGTGTATAAAATAGCAAAACAAAAAAACACAAAACGGAGAAAATACAGCTTAAAGGCCTACTGAAAGCCACTACTACCGACCACGCAGTCTGATAGTTTATATATCAATGATGAAATCTTAACACTGCAACACATGCCAATACGGCCGGGTTAACTTATAAAGTGCAATTTTAAATTTCCCGCTAAACTTCCGGCTGAAAACGTCTAGATATGATGACGTATGCGCGTGACGTCAATGGTTGAAACGGAAGTATTCGGACATTTGTTTTCATCGTAAAATTCCACAGTATTCTGGACATCTGTGTTGGTGAATCTTTTTCAATTTGTTTAATGAACAATGAAGACTGCAAAGAAGAAAGCTGTATTTGGGATCGGTGTATTAGCGGCTGGCTGCAGCAACACAACCAGGAGGACTTTGACTTGGATAGCCGACGCGCTATCCGACGCTAGCCGCCGACCGCATGAAGTCCTTCGTCGCTCCGTCGATCGCTGGAACGCAGGTGAGCACGGGTGTTGATGAGCAGATGAGGGCTGGCTGGCGTAGGTGGATAGCTAATGTTTTTAGCATAGCTCTGTGAGGTCCCGTAGCTAAGTTAGCTTCAATGGCATCGTTAGCAACAGCATTGTTAAGCTTCGCCAGGCTGGAAAGCATTAACCGTGTAGTTACATGTCCATGGTTTAATAGTATTGTTGATTTTCTGTCTATCCTTCCAGTCAGGGGTTGATTTCTTTTGTTTCTATCTGTAGTTAAGCCCGATGCTATCACGTTAGCTCCGTAGCTAAAGAGCTTCGCCGATGTATTGTCGTGGGGATAAAAGTCACTGTGAATGTCCATTTCGTGTTCTCGACTCTCATTTTCAAGAGGACATAGTATCCCAGGTGGTTTAAAATACAAATCCATGATCCACAATAGAAAAAGGAGAAAGTGTGGAATCCAATGAGCCCTTGTACCTAAGTTACGGTCAGAGCGTAAAAAGATACGTCCTGCACTGCACTATAGTCCTTCACTCTCACGTTGCTCATCCACAAATCTTTCATCCTCGCTCAAATTAATGGGGTAATCGTCGCTTTCTCGGTCATAATCGCTCTTGCTGCTGGTGTTAACAATGGGGAAATGTAAGGAGCCTTTCAACCTGCGACGTCACGCTACTTCCGGTATAGGCAAGGCTTTTTTTTATCAGCGACCAAAAGTTGCAAACTTTATCGTCGATGTTCTCTACTAAATCCTTTCAGCAAAAATATGGCAATATCGCGAAATGATCAAGTATGACACATAGAATGGATCTGCTATCCCCGTTTAAATAAAAAAAATTCATTTCAGTAGGCCTTTAAAAGTACATACATGATTAAAATATAATGTGATGTGATACTACGTTTTAAAGTCATAAGTTTGGAACAGCTGTGCTTTTTAAGTTTTCATTAAATATGATCTATTTGACAAATTTGAGTTTAAAAATGGAGGTAATCTGGGTCAAACCAGTGGCGAAGCGATGCTTTTTTTCACTTATTTGATATGGTGTGCGATTTTGGTAACCTATAATGTGATTACGTCTGTGTTTTAGATCACTTATTGTGTGTGGTCTGTGAGGAGGATACGCCTGCAGGGTCACTAAGCTGCTGAGGCTGATTAGTTATTTCACTGACGCCAAACAAAACATTACCTTTTGCAGTGCTTCTCAGACATGCTTTTGGAAGAGCTGTGAATGTAATGTGATTATTTTCCAGAAAGAGTAAGAACCAGGGTTCGTACGGGTGTTTAAAAACCTTGAAAATGCTTGGATTTAAATGTTGTGCTTTCAAGGTTTGAAAAATGCTTGAATTTTGGGTGAAGTGCTTGTGAATGCTTGGAAATGTTCATCATATTTCTCGGCAGTCTGACTCAATAGGCTAATTATACAATTGAAAACAATTAAATAAGTTTCCTTAAAAATGAAAGCTACACGCTTGATCTGTTGGCTTTGCAGGAGCCCTTACATTAATTAGGTTGTTGTCATGCCAGAGCCGTATATGTACGGCTCTGTGTTGCCCCCAAGAGGACAGTGGTGCATCAGTCCATGTCGTTTTAATGAACATTGGATGGAAAATGACAAATACAAACTTTGGATAAAACGTGGACCAAATCCACGTGTAGCCTGCTGCAAAGTATGCAAAAAGGAAATTAATTTGCACTGTCAGACACGGCACAGGATCCAAGCGTGGAGGTTTTAACAGGGTTTAATGATCATATGTTTTTAACAACAGTTTTCTTTCGCAGAACGTGACTTTTCAGTCACGTCCGTATCCTCTCTCCCCTCCTGCTCCCGGCCGCTTACTGTTAAAGACAACAGATGATTAGATTAACACGTACCACCCGTGAAATCTAATCACCTGCCAGCTGTGTCTCGCCGTCAGCACTGCCACGCCCCCGTCTGATGGTGCTCTGCCCTCAGCACCATGGACAGAGGCGGTGACCTTTGCTCCTGCAGACAGTGCTGGCCCCATCTCCCTCCACAGAATGATTTTGAGTTTTTATCCAACATGGTTCAATGTATTTTTTTGCTCCATTATTTTGGTCTACTTAACTTGTCTGACTACCTCAGTTAAAACATTTTGTCGTTTTGGTTAATTGCATTAAAATGGCTACATTATTGGACTTGTTTGTACTGTGGAGGTCATGTAATGTATAATTTGTAACCTTGTTCACAACTTAAAGCTGAGTTAATATGAATGATTTTGTAGTTTGTTTGCATGCATTTCTTGCTCTATTATTTCCGTTGTCTACTTAACTTGTCTGGCTACCTCAGTGAAAGCAAAAAAAAGTTAACTTTTGTCTTTTTGTTAATTTCTTATCATAGCCACAGTTATAAGGCTAGATATGCTTAATGAAAGGTGACTGAAGTGTTGTGAAACAAACAAAATATTTCCTTTAATTTATTATCTTTATATTAATGTGGATCAGTTTTGGTAATAAATGAGTGAAATTGACATTTTGAGGGTGCGTGTATTTATATCACTTTATGCAGTTTACAAGCACAAATACGGTGTGAATCAATCCCTGCTGTTTGATGTCATTGAGTGCTGTAAGTAAGAAAAGGAACTAGAAATTTGAAGAACAACACAAATGGAGACACGTTTGCAAACACCAATGTGACATCTTTTGTGTAATGTCAGATGTCCAACTGGGTGTCGCGTAGCCATACCCGCATCTCTGGTCCTAGGTGGAAGAGGCTGGCTTCCGAGGGCGGTCCATATAAGGGGCAGATGTTGATTATATGGTCGGCGGTCTGCTCTGGGTCACCACACTCGCATGCCGCACTGTCCGCCAAGCCCCACGTCTTCATTGATGACCCAAAGCGACCGACCGCACTCCTTAGACCAGAGGTGTCCAAAGTGCGGCCCGGGGGCCATTTGCGGCCCGCAGCTAATCGTTTACCGGCCCCCCACACATTCTGCAAAAATGGCAACATTTATAGTATTGTAAAAATTAAAAAAAACATTTTAAAAAATTGGAATCAGGTGAAATCTAACAAGAAAAAGTTGCAATGTTGACACAAAGCTGCCATGCAGGCTGTTTTTTTTCTTCTTTTGGCTTTGTTTATTTTTATTTTTTTTGCCATTGCTCGAGAAAAAAAAAAAGACCAAAAATCTATCTTACAATGAATTATTACTTTAAAAAATGTCACTTTAAAATGTTTTATGTGGAAAAAATATTGCATATATTGTGTGGTTGCCATATAAAACCATAAAAGTTTTATTTGACAAAAGAGCATAAAACAAACAAAATAATAGTTCAAACGTAAAATCGACAGATATATCTGAAGTTGATCTTGTAATTTAAGAGTGAAAAGTAAAAAAAACAACTAATAAAAATGTATCACTTTATGAGTGGGAGACCTTTTGGATCCCAAATATATTTAGTGGGATTTTATTTAACTTTTCACTGTGATTACTCAAAAATATTAAATAATTCAAATCAATGGTGTCCTGCATTATTGATCTTTTAGGGCTCTAATTACTAAATACTGCATATTTCAGTTTTACTATAAAAAACAAAGTTGTCTTTGACAAAAAAGGCATAAAACCTGTTTGTTTTTTTTTACTTGATATCAACCTGAAGTTGATATAGAGATATACTGTAAAAAATAATAATAATAATTTGACTTATTTTTTAACATTTTAATGACTGAGACCCTTGACCCTTGACTGGTCCCCGGGAGCCCTAAAGGTTAAAAAAAACAAAACAATATATTTTGTTATGGTTTGAAATTGGGAAAATATCAAAATGGCCCCCGTATGCTTAAATATTTCCGTGTGTGGCCCTCAGTGGAAAAAGTTTGGACACCCCTGCTTTAGACGGTTCAGTGTGATCCATTGTCGGCGTGGTAGGTCGTCTCCTCCGATGGCGCCATCTCCTGGGTCCCAAATGTAGCGGTGGACTCGGGAGGGTTCCGGCCGACTCCCACTCCTGCTTCCAAGCTGCTGCCAACCATGCATCTCTGGAGATGTCCTCAGAGGTGGAGTTGAGCATCTCTAGTGCTACCTTGTTCTAGGGGTGGCGGGACTTGAGTGCTGAACACCAATGACATTGAATAGTCACACTGCTTCATTTTCTATGCCCCGTTCAGTTAATGATAACTGCTGGTTCAATGTTAGGCTTAGGTTTTAGCAGATTTTCCGTATTTTTCCTACAGACAGCATTTGGTGACCTCAATCAACAAGGCTAAGGATCGATTCACACTGGTTTTCGCCTTTTGAAGGGTATTGGAGAAACTGGAAAATTGATCTTGAAAGTCTTTAAAAAGTGCTTGAATTTGGCCATGGAAAAGGTGTACGAACCCTGAAGAACATCACTGATCCAACAACGAATGGTGGCCACGCCTATTAGAAACCCATCCAGTCTCCATTTGCAGTACCTGAGTTTTATTTCCTCCATGCTAGAGGCAGTTAGGCCATCAAGTCAGTTTTGTCAGTGGTTCCACTCTGCTGCATCTACTTGGCTCTGGCTGACATAAATGTTCCAGTTCACTTGTTTCTGTTCCAGGTCACTGTTAATTCTGCTTCAGTATGTACTCGTGCTGTGCCGGGGGGGAGACGATCATACGGCCAAACCAGGGCAGACTTTGTAATAACTGGAGGAGTTTGTATAAGTATTGGTGCAAACTAGCCAGTGAAAGTATGAATATTTGTGTGCAGCTGGTACGTGACAATTCAGACCTGCGCTGTGAGCTTCCCAAACTGGAGAAACGTCTTCGGTCTACAGCTGAGCGTGTCAAAGCGCTGGAGGGGGCGCTGAAGGAAGCCAAAGAGGGAGCCATGAAGGATCGACACCACTACCAGCGGGAGGTGGAGCGCATCAAAGACGTGATGCGCGTGCAAAATCCCTTTCGTCGCCCTTACGCTGCACACATAGGTCAGTAACTATGTTGGCTATGTTTACACTGCAGACCAAAGTGGCCCAAAATCGGATGTATTTTAGATCCGATTTTTTTCCAACTGACTATTAGTGACTAAGTGAAACGTGATTTGTATCAGACTCCAGTATAACAGGCCCCGATGTGGCCTCGACGTCACTTGCATGCGCACTTCAATAAAGTAAAAACAAAGGAAGTTGACCGGGAGGAAGTCGCTACTACTACAAAATAAAATAGAAGTCGCAACACCGTAAAAATGAGTGTTTGGAAATGAGTTTATTTCGGTCATATAATCCAGTGTTTTTCAACCTTTTTTGAGCCAAGGCACATTTTTTGGCGTTAAAAAAATCCAGAGGCACACCACCAGCAGAAATCATTAAAAAAACGAAACTCAGTCGCAATTGTTGGATATGACTTTAAACCATAATCAAGCATGCATCACTATATCTCTTGTCTCAAAGTAGGTGTACTGTCTCCACCTGTCACATCACAACCCTGACTTATTTTGAGTTTTTTTCTGTTTTCCTGTGTGTAGTGTTTTAGTTCTTGTCTTGCGCTCCTATTTTGGTGGCTTTTTTTCTTTTTTTGGTATTTTCCCGTAGCAGTTTCATGTCTCCGTTTGAGCGATATTTCCCGCATCTACTTTGTTTTAGCCATCAAGAATATTTCAGTTGTTTTTATCCTTCTTTCTGGGACATTGTTGATTGTCATGTCATGTTCGGATGTACATTGTGGACGCCGTCTTTGCTCCACAGTAAGTCTTTGCTGTCGTCCAGCATTCTGTTTTTGTTTACTTTGTAGCCAGTTCAGTTTTAGTTTTGTTCTGCATAGCCTTCCCTAAGCTTCAATGCCTTTTCTTAGGGGTACTCACCTTTTGTGTATATGCGCACTAATTGACTGAAAGAGCACGCACTTGGTGCTATGATGTCATGTTATTGATGGAAAAATGCATTTTTAGACAATATGATTTGCCTGAGCGGCTAGGAGACCCCGAGAGTAACAAGCGGTTGCCTTGTTGCCTTTCCATTAAGAACAATAAATTAGTTTTTAGTATAAGTTTGCTGGTTTCAAGAAATGTAATGCCGAGCGCATATCATTATGTCAAGATAATGGCACTAGCATTTACTTCATTTAAGAATATTTTTCAACATATTGACCAAAAAGGTCTCTTTTTTTTTTCTACCAAGAAAAGTGCACTTGTTACTAGTGAGAATATACTTATTTTAAGGTATTTTGGGGTTCATGGAAGTTAGCTAATTTTACTTGTTTTGGAAAGTCTTGACAAGCCCAATTTTCTTGTTCTATTGGCAGATAATTTTGCTTAGTTCTAATAAAATATCCCTAATTTTTCTATTATTTTTTCCTGTTTTTGAACACTGACTTTTTGCAGGCAGCCTTGTCTGAGAAGCGAAGCTGGCAAGTAAACCCTTCTGGTTATTGATCAGAGGCAGGTGGTTCTCCTAAAGTGAGGCAAATGTGTAGCTCAGTGCTCAATACAAGAAGTGTCAACATAGGAGAGAGGGTACAGAAATCAGCGTATACAGACAAAACACAAGGAAATAATGAGAAGTGTGACATTTGTATTGTTAATAAAAAATGACAAGCCCAGCAGGCACACGACATTGATGCAACATGAATTATACATGCATGTCCTTTAAAACTGACTTCTGAACAAGGTTGCAAAATAGTTGTATTTGTAATTTGAACGTTGATGTCTAACGTTGGATCCACATTGTTATTTGGGAAATGACCAAAATGCAATGGTCAAATCAACGTCAGAACCCAACATTGATTTAACGTTGTCAAAAAGCATGTTGTTTCAACGTTAGGTTGGAATTGCTCAATGTCAGGACCTAATTCAACAAGTTCTCAACGTTGTTTTAATCATAGGCAAGTTGGATTGATGGCAACTTTCAATCTTTCAAGTAATTTTTTTTATTCATAGGCAAGTGTGATTGATGGCAACTTTCAATCTTTCAAATATTTTTTTTTATTCATAGGCAAGTGTGATTGATGGCAACTTTCAATCTTTCAAGTAATTTTTGGAAGATCAATCTTGCCGACGTTAAGTTTGTGGCGAGTTTGGTCCGTTTTGCATGATAGACTAATCATTAATCATACAGCATATAATTATCAAAGCATAACCAAGATGTTGTTGTGCCCGTTAATGAACTAATGACACAGCCATCTCGACCTTGAACACACTGCACATGAACGAATGAAGCGCATACTTACTCAACAGCCATACATGTCACACTAAGGGTGGCAGTATGAACAATGCCAACACTGTCATAAACATGTGCCATATAGTGAAACCACACTAAACAACAATGACAAACACATTTTGGAAGAATATTTGCACCGCAACACAACATAAACACTACAGAACAAATTCTCAGAATTCCCTGCAGCACCAACTCTTCCGGGACGCTACAATATAAACAAACACCATTGGTGGATCTACACCTAACATCCACTGTAATGATACCACGTACAATAGCATATCTAGTCGATACTACTATGATTACATCGATATTTTTTAACATCACAAAATCTTCTTTCGTTTTTAAAAAATTTATTTTATGTTTATAAACTCAGGAAATATGTCCCTGGACACATGAGGACTTTGAATATGACCAATGTATGATCCTGTAACTACTTGGTATCGGATTGATTCCCAAATCTGTGGTATCATCCAACACTAATGTAAAGTATCAAACAACAGAAGAATAAGTGTTTATTACATTTTAACAGAAGTGTAGATAGAACATGTTAAAAGAGAAAGTAAGCAGATATTAACAGTAAATGAACAAGTAGATTAATAATTCATGTTCTACCACTTGTCCTTAGTAATGTTGACAAAATAATAGGTAGATAAATGACACAGTATGTTACTGCATACGTCAGCAGACTAATTAGGAGTCTTTGTTTGTTTACTTACTACTAAAAGACAAGTTGTCTAGTATGTTCACTATTTTATTTAAGGACAAAATTGCAATAATAATCATATGTTTAATGTACCCTAAGATGTTTTTGTTAAAATAAAGTCAATAATAAAATTTATTGTGGTGCCCTTTATTTATAAAATTACCGAAAAGTACCGAAATATTTTTGGTACCTGTACCGGTAACAAAATGTTGGTATGGGGACAACACTAATACACACACACACCGAGCACCCACTGGCAGAAATGTAGATCGGCGCCTATGGTTTTAATGTCTTGTGCCTGCTGGGAGCTGTTTGCTTTTCTCCTGGTGGGGCACCACCTTTCTTGCCCCTAATACAAAATCTAAACACCACATATTTTATGCTGCTAAAAGTCTTCGGACGTTAGTTCATATCAGAGTTATGTACAATAGCATAGCACTCTAATTCATTTATCCAGAACTCTTTAAAGAAGGATGCAGACAGGTGACCTACATGTTGGTCATGTAGGTTTTATTAAAGCAGAGTTTTTGAACTTTTATTGAGCCTAGGCGCACTTTCTGTGTTGAAAAAATCCGGAGGCACACCACCAGCAGAAATCATTAAAACACGAAACTCAGTTGACAGTAAAAAGTCGTTGTCGCAATTGTTGGATATGACTTTAAACCATAACCAAGCATGCATCGACATAGCTCTTGTCTCAAAGTAGGTGTACTCTCAGGACCTGTCACATCACGCTGTGACTTATTTTGACTTTTTTGCTGTTTTCCTGTGTGTAGTGTTTTAGTTCTTGTCTTGCGCTCCTATTTTGGTGGCTTTTTCTCTTTTTTTGGTATTTTTCTGTAGCAGTTTCATGTCTTCCTTTGAGCGCCATTTCCCGCATCTACTTTGTTTTAGCCATCAAGAATATTTAAGTTGTTTTTATCCTTCTTTGTGGGGACATTGTTGATTGTCATGTCATGTTCGGATGTACATTGTGGACGCTGTCTTTGCTCCACAGTAAGTCTTTGCTGTCGTCCAGCATTCTGTTTTTGTTTACTTTGTAGCCAGTCATTTTAGCTTGGCCCTGCATAGCCTTCCCTAAGCTTCAATGCCTTTTCTTAGGGGCACTCACCTTTTTTTTAATTTTAGGTTTAAGCACTAGATACCTTTTTACCTGCACCCTGCTTCCCGCTGTTTCCGACATCTACAAAGCAATTAGCTACCGGCTGCCACCTACTGACATGGAAGAGTATTACACGGTTACTCTGCCGAGCTCTAGACAGCACCGACACTCAACAACAACACATCATTTGCAGACTATAATAACTGGTTTGCAAAAAATATTTTTAACCCAAATAGGTAAAATTAGATAATCTCCCACGGCACACCAGACTGTATCTCACGGCGGCACAGTGGTTGAAAAACACTGTATCAAAGACACAATTTAGAACATGTAGCTACTAACTTTGAGCAGGCTGTCTGTGTGTTTCATCACCTACATATGTGATAATTGCCCTGGCGTTGCAGCGTGAGAACGTCTCACATGGCGCAACCCTCCCGTCGTGTCTCTGCCCTTCTTTCACCTCCTTCCCCTCACTAAAATGTGTGCTCCAGTCTGCTCTACTCATTTCCTCTCACATGGTTTGAGCACATATTCCGGTTGATTTTTACCCTGAGTCCGGCTAGGTGAGTGAAGACTGTGTGTAGAATGCACTGTCCACCTGAGAAGACCTGATAAGAGATGATACAGTATCATCTGCTGACAAATGCTACCTGGTGGTTGTTTGAGCACACTGCAGTTAGTCCTGGATATACCCACTCCCTAATCATTTGGGCAGGGTTTTTCAACCACTGTGCCATGAGATACAGTCTGGTGTGCCGTGGGAGATTATGCAGTTTCACCTATTTGGGTTAAAAATATTCTTTGCAAACCAGTAATTATAGTATGCAAATGGTGTGTTGTTGTTGAGTGTCTGTGCTGTCTAGAGCTCGGCAGAGTAACCGTGTAATACTCTTCCATATCAGTAGGTGGCAGCCGGTAGCTAATTGCTTTGTAGATGTCGGGAACACGTCGTGTGAGACGACAATGGTTTGTCGTGATCACAATATGCAGGCGACAGCGGGAGGCAGTGTGCAGGTAAAAAGGTGTCTAATGCTTAACCCTTGTGTGGTGTTCGGGTCTGTGGGACCCGTTTTCATTTTTTATTCAAAGAAAAATAATACAATTAATTAATTTTTCAAACTGAGACCCACTGACTTTGGCTCATTTTCTGTGAAGAACATATATCAGAATACATATTTAATGACCACACACCATACACCCCCCTACACATTTCTATTACATATAAGATGTCCGATAGAAGTGTGGACATTGATGACACACACAAATTGACACACACACACACACACACACAGCAGGCCTAGACAGGAGGAGGACAGAGTGTAGGTATACAGAACATCAGAGGGTCAAATGTGCGAGAAAATGAGAGCAGACAGTGTTGACAAACAATGTTGCAACCTTGTGTGGGAACCGCAGGTGCAGAAACACCAAATGCCTTACAATCAAACACTTCTATGTTATAACACTGAACAGATGTTTATTGGGATAAGGTAAACATCTGTTCAGTATTTGAACATAAAAGTGTTTGATTGTGAGGCATTAAAAGCCACAAAATGCAACGGGTCCATCAGACCCACAAACGCTGGCTGAGTAACAACAATATGAACATTACACAAGGGTTAAACCAAAACTAAGCAAAAGGTGAGTGCCGCTAAGAAAAGGCATTGAAGCTTAGGGAAGGCTATGCAGAACCAAACTAAAACTGAACTGGCTACAAAGTAAACAAAAACAGAATTATGAACAACAGCAAAAACTCACAGCGTGTGGAACCGTGATGGCGTCCACAAAGTGCATCCGTACATGACATGACAACAATGTCCACACAAAAAAAGATAGCAACAACTTAAAAATTCTTGATTGGTAAAACAAAGCAGGTGCGGGGAATAGCGCTCAAAGGAAGACATGAAACTGCAACAGGAAAAACCACCAAAATAGGAGCGCTAGACAAGAACTAAAACACTACACGGGAAAACAGCAAACAAGTCAAAATAAGTCAGGGTGTGATGTGACAGGTGGTGACAGTACACCTACTTTGAGACAAGAGCTATATTGATGCATGCTTGGTTATGGTTTAAAGTCATATCCAACAATTGCGACAACGACTTTTTACTGTCAACTGAGTTTCGTTTTTTAAAGATTTCTGCTGGTGGTGTGCCTCCGGATTTTTTCAATGAAAAAAATGCGCCTTGGCTCAAAAAAGGTTGAAAAACACTGCATTAGGGAGATGAGAATCCTGCATGTGACTGAAGCATTAGGCCCTAATGCTTCAGTCACATGCAGGATTCTCACAGGAATGAGGCAAACATACAACCTTACCTACTGTATGAATACCATGAAGATTGCAAAATAGGGGAGAAATAGTTTATTGCTCTACCTTTCAGTATCAGGTTTTATCAGTCACATAGTTTTTTTTCCTCCAAAATAAGTTATCATCATGAAGAAGGTCTTACAATATGGCCAACTCATTCAAGTTTTGAAAAGTGCAACCGCATTTTGTTAGGACAGTCCGCAATTTGAATAACGATGAGCAGAAGCAAACTACTGTACACTCACTGGCCACAACATTGGGTACACCTACAGTCGTGGTCAAAAGTTTACATACACTTGTAAAGAACATAATGTCATGGCTGTCTTGAGTTTCCAATCATTTTTACAACTCTTATTTGTTTGTGATAGAGTGATTGGAGCACATACTTGTTGGTCACAAAAAACATTCATGAAGTTTGGTTCTTTTATGAATTTATTATGGGTCTACTGAAAATGTGAGCAAATGTGCTGGGTCAAAAGTATACATACAGCAATGTTAATATTTGCTTACATGTCCCTTGGCAAGTTTCACTGCAATAAGGCACTTTTGGTAGCCATCCACAAGCTTCTGGTTGAATTGTTGACCACTCGTCTTGACAAAATTGGTGCAGTTCAGCTAAATGTGTTGGTTTTCTGACATGGACTTGTTTCTTCAGCATTGTCCACACATTTAAGTCAAGACTTTGGGAAGGCCATTCTCAAACCTTAATTCCAGCCTGATTTAGCCATTCATGTACCACTTTTGACGTGTGTTTGGGGTCATTGTCCTGTTGGAACACCCAACTCAGCTCAATTTTTGTTTCATCTGACATCACATGGACAAAGATAAGACCTTCTGGAGGAAAGTTCAACCAGAAGCTGTCATGTCTGTGTTAATCATGTTTTTGTTTTGCTTGGGTTTTGGGCTCTTTTTTTAGTTCCTGGTTGCACTTCCTTGTTTGGTTTGGTTTCCATGGTCACCCATTAGTTTTCACCTGTCTTGTCACGCACCTGTTTCACATCCTCATGTCACGCACCTGTCTCACGTTTTCACTAATCATGTCACCAGTATTTAAGGCCATTGTTGCCAGGCAGTTGGCCTGGCGACATCACTCTGTTCACCTCTGTGCACTTCATGCCTTGTCAAGTAAGTTTTTTGTATTCATGCCACAGTTAGCGACTTTTGTTCATGTCCTTAGTTTTTTGCCCACGTGCAAGTTTTTGTTTCATAGTCAAGTTTGTATCTCCACCTTGTGCGCGCCTTTAGTTTGTTGTTTTTGTTATAGTAAAAAATAAATATGTCCTTACCTTCAAGCCATGTCCACTCCAACTTTTATTGCATCTCGGAAAAACAAACCCGCCATAGTCCTCATCATGACAGAAGCTTCCCAGAAGCTTGTGGATGGCTACCAAAAGTGCCTTATTGCAGTGCAACTTGCCAAGGGACATGTAAGCAAATATTAACATTGCTGTATGTATACTTTTGACCCAGCAGATTTGCTCACATTTTCAGTAGACCCATAATAAATTCATAAAAGGACCAAACTTCATGAATGTTTTTTGTGACCAACAAGTATGTGCTCCAATCACTCTATCACAAAAAAATTAAGAGTTGTAGAAATGATTGGAAACTCAAGACAGCCATGACATTATGTTCTTTACAAGTGTATGTAAACTTTTGATCGCGACTGTACATGTACTGATATGTACAAGTGGGCCTCGTTTTACTCGTTCCGTGTTGAGAAATTTTACATCAATTCAGAAATAGCATCTACCAGGACGTTAAAGGGGTCGCTCAACGAACATTTTATTTAAACAAAACAGGTTACTGTTGATCGCAACTATGCTAAAATATAGGAGTGTAATGATTAATGGATATATCGATTTTTATTCTAAAGATTCGACTACACGGATCTGTGCTCGACAGGTTTGCATTCTAGAGGATTAATTGATTTTTATTGATTGAAAAACAGAAAAACATTGGATTAGGAACAGTAAACGTTAAATAGAAGTTAAGGGCGTTGAACAATATTCAAGTCTGCCTGCTCGTCTGTGGCGTCGTCGTCATCAGTCGAATGGTGGATACCTACGGTGATATTCTACCAGCAGATTTTGTTTCATTGGCTAATTCTCAGACTCCGTTCGCGGTTAAGTTCCCTTGTGAATGCGTTTTTTGTTGAGTTTAGTGCATATTGATTAAACAGAGTTTCCGTATGTCAATTAAAAAATAGCAACCACGGTGACATCCCAAACTTCTTGTAGACATGACCGTTTCACCGTTACAAGATCAGGAATTTGCATGGACGTTACGCGCCCCATTACTCTTTTTTTTTTTGTTTTCATTGATGATTTTTTTATGAAGGTAAGAAGCCAAAAACAAAATTTAAATTTTATGAAATATCCAGCCTAATATATAGTACTTTACTCGGAGTGGTCACTGGGTGTCATTAATGTCACATCGATGTAGATCTGGCTGCTATACAGTGATTTTTTTTCAGAGTTAAATCATTAACACAGTCTTTCATTGAAGTGAATAAAACAGATCTTCTTTGCGTATTTTTCCATCTTAAAAAACCAGTGGACATCGGATAGTTTAGTGAGACATCAAACTTGACAAAAAAAGAGAAGGTAAAAGTCAAAACAGAGTTTCCGTATGTCAACCTGTGGAAAGACACCTTTGCCAGAAGTGAGCTACACCTCAGGGGCGAGGCTTCCTGAATCAAGTTCGGCATCCAGTACCAGGCTCAGGAACCGGGTCTCACGTTCTGATTCTCCCGGAATCATCGTAATTACTAAAGATTGATTTATTTTGATATTTTCGTTCCCAATTCCGTCAACCTGAAGAATTAGCTGCCACAGAGGCGGCTAGCAGCTGACTGTATTTCAATAACAATTTCACTCATGGATGATTGGTATTGGAATCTGCATTGTAAAACCCTCATCAGAACATCCTTTTCTCTAACGCTTGAAAAAACAGCATTTGTGTAAATGATTTACGAGGTTTTAAAAAAACAAGTGAAACATTTGTGAAATTGTACTCCTGTGGAAAGAAACCTAACATTTACTGTATATTCAAGTTCAAATTATTGATGTATATATTCCACTTGAAACTAGCCCATTTAGAATAGTAAATTTTTTACTCTGCCTCTTAAAAAAATCGGAATCGATAATCATTAGGAACCAGAATCAATGGAACCGGAATCAGAATCGAAAACGTCCGTGGTCCGGATCATGTTTTGTGTTTTCTGTTAGTTTTGGACTCCTTTAGTTCCTGTTTGTGCACCTCTGAGTTTGTTTACCATAGCTACTTATTATTTTCACCTGCCTCTTGTGTTCGGGACGCTCACCTGTTGCTCATCAGAGACATTATTTAAGCCTGCCTTTGCCGGTCACTCGTCCTGGCTTCTTTGTTTGCTTCACGCTACTGTTACGTAAGTTTTGCTTGCCTCCTAGCCCATGCTAAGTACTTAGCTTCAAGTGCGATGGGTTGTTTTCTGTTTTTGTACCTCTTTGAGTTTTTCAAGATTAAATCATGTTCCTACCTGCAAGTCCTGTCCGGAGTCGTCCGTTTGCATCCCGAGAGAACGAAAAGCGCAGTAAGCTGCCACCCCGCCATAACAACGTCCAAATCTGCCCAAGTGACCAGTGACCAAAGGCAGAATTGGACCAGCCCAATGCGCCTGGCGTCCCACATGTCAAAACATCCTCCCAAAACCACTAGTAAAGGATTGTTGTGGCAGACAAATATAGTTTTTAGAAAGTAAGAGAGGGAGGTCAAAACACGAGTAATATCACAACAGGAAGCAACGACCACTCTGAGAGAAGGGTGAAGTGACAGTTAAAAACTAGACAACTGATGGTGGGAAATATTTGGACAAACAGGCTGCCATATGGAGGAACTTTAAAAAAACTTGATATTGCGCAAAGATCATTCCTGCCGACGGCAGACAAAACACAACAGGAAAGACACCGAAGTTGGTTCACACTTTTATACACAGATAAATCACAGTGTGCAGAACAGGTGCTTGTCAGAGTTGACTGAATATGTACTGACTTAATATGGCACTGTATTTATAGTCGTGGTCAAAACACATCACATGGACAAAGATAAGACCTCCTGGAGGAAAGTTCTGTGGTCAGATGAAACACAAATTGAGTTGTTTGGCCACAATACCCAGCAATATGTTTGGAGGACAAAAGGTGAGGCCTTTAATCCCAGGAATACCATGCCTACCGTCAAACATGGTGGTGGTAGTATTATACTCTGGGCCTGTTTTGCTGCCAATGGAACTAGTGCTTTACACAGAGTAAATGGGACAATGGAAAAGGAGGATTACTTCCAAATTCTTCAGGACAAGCTAAAATCTTCAGCCCGGAGGTTGGGTCTTAGGCGCAGTTGGGTGTTCCAACAGGACAATGACCCCAAACACACGTCAACAGTGGTAAATGAATGGCTAAATCAGGCTAGAATTAAGGTTTTAGAATGGCCTTCCCAAAGTCCTGACTTAAACGTGTGGACAATGCTGAAGAAACAAGTCCATGTCAGAAAGCCAACAAATTTAGCTGAACTGCAGCAATTTTGTCAAGAGGAGTGGTCAAAAATTCAACCAGAAGCTTGTGGATGGCTACCAAAAGCGCCTTATTGCAGTGAAACTTGCCAAGGGACATGTAAGCAAATATTAACATTGCTGTATGTATACTTTTGACCCAGCACATTTGCTCACATTTTCAGTAGACCCATAATAAATTCATAAAAGAACCAAACTTCATGAATGTTTTTTGTGACCAACAAGTATGTGCTCCAATCACTCTATCACAAAAAATAAGAGTTGTAGAGATTATTGGAAACTCAAGACAGCCATGACATTATGTCCTTCACAAGTGTACACTACCGTTCAAAAGTTTGGGGCACCCAAACAATTTTGTGGAATAGCCTTCATTTCTAAGAACAAGAATAGACTGTCGAGTTTCGGATGAAAGTTCTCTTTTTCTGGCCATTTTGAGCGTTTAATTGACCCCACAAATGTGATGCTCCAGAAACTCAATCTGCTCAAAGGAAGGTCAGTTTTGTAGCTTCTGTAACGAGCTAAACTGTTTTCAGATGTGTGAACATGATTGCACAAGGGTTTTCTAATCATCAATTAGCCTTCTGAGCCAATGAGCAAACACATTGTACCATTAGAACACTGGAGTGATAGTTGCTGGAAATGGGCCTCTATACACCTATGTAGATATTGCACCAAAAAGCAGACATTTGCCGCTAGAATAGTCATTTACCACATTAGCAATGTATAAAGTGTATTTCTTTAAAGTTAAGACTAGTTTAAAGTTATCTTCATTGAAAAGTACAGTGCTTTTCCTTCAAAAATAAGGACATTTACATGTGACCCCAAACTTTTGAACGGTAGCGTATGTAAACTTTTGATCGCGACTGTATATGGCACCGTCTGAGTGTGACTTCGACAAGGGTTGTCCATACTGTATGTGTGTTCCAATCCAATCCAATCCACTTTATTTATATAGCACAAAAAAAAAAAACAATAGAAGTTTCACAAAGTGCTGCACAGAGGTTGAGACATACATACTAGGAGAGTGAGTAATATAAAACATTTAACTATAAAATAATAAATACATAAAATACATGATGATAGATGAAATAAAATAGACTAAAATCACACAACTCTCATGCTGGTTTAAAAGCCAAAGAGTATAAAATATGTTTTAAGACGTGATTTAAAAGTCATTAAAGAGGGAATAGCAAGAGACGTATTGTTCCAAAGTTTTGGAGCCTCAGCAGTAAATGCACGATCACCTCTGGATTTTAAATGATCATTGCATTAAAAACAAATTCATAACATTACAAGTTGTTCCAATGTTGAAATAAGCACACTGCAAAAAACTGAAATCTAAGTAAGATTAATTATCTCAAATAAGGGTGATATTTTCTTATTTTCTGTCTGATAAGATAGTTCTTCTCACTAAACAGATTTTATGTTAGAGTGTTTTACTTGTTTTAAGTGTTTTGGTCCTAAATGATCTCAGTAAGATATAACAGCTTGTTGCTGAGATTTGATGACCTATATTGAGTAAAATATGCTTGAAACTAGAATATCAACTGTTGCAAAGCTGTGTCATCAACACTCACAAGTATAAAACTACTTTTTTAAAGTAATAATTTCTAACTTCAAGCATGAAAAAAAAATAATCATAATTTTGACACTAATTGTGTCTCATAATTAAAACAGATGACAGCCAAATGGACTTTGCTGTTTTATTTTCAATGAAACAATAGAAAATACGTACTCATATAGTAGTACAGTTGGCACAGTACAGTAAACTGACAGTTAATATTTAAACATTTAACATGTGACATTTCTAACAATTTTGAACCGAAATAGTTCATGCACATTCAGATGAATTATTCAAAATTACAATAAAACAAAAATTTGGCCGTGGCCCGGGCTGTATATATGCGCACTAATTGACTGAAAGAGCACGCACTTGGCACGATGATGTCATGTTATCGATGGAAAAATGCATTTTTAGAGAATATGATTTGCCTGAGCGGCTAGGAGACCCCGAGAGTAACAAGCGGTTGCCTTGTTGTCTTTCCATTAAGAACAATACATTTGTTTTTAGTATAAGTTTGCTGGTTTCAAGAAATGTAATGCCGAGCGCATATCATTATGTCAAGATAATGGCACTTGCATTTACTTAATTTAAGAATATTTTTCAACATATTGAGCAAAAAGGTCTCTTTTTTTTTCTACCAAGAAAAGTGCACTTGTTATTAGTGAGAATATACTTATTTTAAGGTATTTTTGGGTTCATTGAAGTTAGCTAATTTTACTTGTTTTGGAAAGTCTTGACATGCCAAATTTTCTTGTTCTAATGGCAGATAATTTTGCTTAGTTCTAATAAAATATCCCTAATTTTTCTATTATTTTTTCCTGTTTTTGAACACTGACTTTTTGCAGGCAGCCTTGTCTGAGAAGCGAAGCTGGCAAGTAAACCCTTCTGGTTATTGATCAGAGGCAGGTGGTTCTCCTAAAGTGAGGCAAATGTGTAGCTCAGTGCTCAATACAAGAAGTGTCAACATAGGAGAGAGGGTACAGGAATCAGCGTATACAGAAAAAACACAAGGAAATAATGAGAAGTGTGACATTTGTATTGTTAATAAAAGATGACAAGCCCAGCAGGCACAAGACATTGATGAATATACTTATTTTAAGGTATTTTTGGGTTCATTGAAGTTAGCTAATTTGACTTGTTTTGGAAAGTCTTGACATGCCAAATTTTCTTGTTCTATTGGCAGATAATTTTGCTTAGTTCAAATTAAATACCCCTAATTTTTGTATTGTTTTTTCTTGTTTTTGAACACTGACTTTTTGCAGTGCATAACTTTAGACACAACTTTCTGAAAAAACTGCCACAAACTCAGGCATTTTAAGCTGCAAAAATGACAAAAACGACCCTGGAGATGAGTAATAAGACTCCGACTGGTGTGCTCTGTGACACATTGGACTCTAAAATAAACCCAGACGGGACTTGAGATGAAACTGTTACCTCGTTTTGGGCAAATCAATGACGTGCATGGAACTAAAACATGGACAAAAATAATTATCGTATGACATTCAATCAGTAGAATTGCATTTGTGTCTTTTTTAAAAGTTGATTTAAATCATGCCAGCAATTAAATGACTCAAAATGTAAAAGTGTGATTAATGGGATTATAAAAAATGCTTAGACAGCACTAATAAATACACACAATGTGTTCCGTCTTCTACAGCCAAGCCTGTGCGTCCTGGCCACCAGTCGCCCACTCATGCCGTCTTCATCCAAAGCCACAGCCATCGCCCTGTCGCCCTGCCGGATGTTCCTCACAACCACCCACAGGCTCCACTCGCTGCTGCTGCTGCCTCTGCTACGGAACCAGAAAGTGACCACGCTGCTGTTGAAACCAACCAGAACCCGCCTGCCAAGCGCTTGGACCATCAGAACAACGCTCAGAACTTGTGAGTGTCCAGACATGCACAGCATGGTCTGTGTGTGTGTGTGTGTGTGTGTGTGTGTGTGTGTGTGTGTGTGTGTGTGTGTGTGTGTGTGTGTGTGTGTGTGTGTGTGTGTGTGTGTGTGTGTGTGTGTGTGTGTGTGTGTTCTTGTGTTTCTACCCTTCTTGAGACATCAACAAGGAAAATTACCTTCCATCTGAGGACCGGTGAACAAGTTAGGACATAAATTATGGTCCCAATATGGAAAACCATTGCATCTAATAGAGAGGCAAATACTAGAGTCCGTGAACATTGCTCCAAAGTCAGGATGTTTTGTTGATTTAGTGTGCATACAAAAGTAAACATTGACAGGTGCAAAGGCAGCAATATATGATAAAACAAGACGGCAGCTAAAGAAGGACTTCCCTATTCATCCACGGAAAAACCCGCCAGGTGAACAGCTGATTTTACGACTTCCGGTGCTGACGTAAGACAACCTGCGTTCCATATGTGACCATAGGATGAACAAATACACTACGGTACTAAGACTATAGTGGCTGTTAACAGTTAGCTTTTACAGGGGCCAGCTGTGGTCTGTGACTCGTTTGTCATCGGCCTTAAGCACATTACAGATAACAAAAAATGTACCTTTATGACCTCATTTGCACCCCTGGTGGTGAAATCTATCAAAATTAGGGTGGTCCCAAAAAGGAGGGATTGTTCAAATTGACTGTGTGTCTGTTTTAAAAGTGCTCCCCCTCTGGTGAACATATGAAATAACAAGTGAGTGTAAAAATTTGAAGTGCTCCCTTCTGGCCAACATATGTAATAACAAGTGTGTGTAAGAAATTGAAATGTGCCTCCTTTGGCCAAAATTAATAAAAAATAAATAAAATAAATACAGTATGTAAATTGAGACATACTGTAATAACTTGAAGTAATTAATGAAGATTAAAAACCCATTATAAACAAAAAATAAAAATAAATTAACTAAAAGCAGTCTTTTTCTCACAATGTGTCGACTTTTTTCGTATAAAATTGGGAACAATTTAATATATTATTTCTGTTCCTGTAATATTTTCTCATAAAATTATTACTTTTTATTGTACAATTATTACTTTTTAAGGCAAAATGGCGACATTTGTCATATAAAAAAGTCTGACTTTCATCACAATATTGCCAATTTTTTGGTTGTTCTTGTAAAATAGTGAAATTTTTTGAGTAAAATTCCGATCATTATTTTAATATTGCCCAAATTTTTACGTTTTCTTATAAAATTGTGACTTTTGTCGAGTAAAATTACGAGTCTTCATAAAATTGCCAACATTTTAAGCTATTCACAATCGTTGACAGACTGACTAAACCCCCAACACAAATACCAGCCGAACTCCATTCCACGCAGAAATGCAATGACTTTGCATTCTTTTATACTGATAAAATTGAAGGCATCAGACGCACCATCAATATCTCAAGTAAAAAAGTTGGATCACCACCCCATTTAGGCAAAAGTAACACAGCAATGATGGCAAGCTTTAATGCCATAGACTCTAAAACTCTAGTGGAAACGGTGACAGCTCTAAAGTCATCCACCTGCTGCCTTGATGTTTTACCTACCAACTTCTTTAAGAATGTTTTTGACTGCCTATCAACAGACATCTTGCAAATAGTTAATAATTCTATTAAATCGGGCAATTTCCCGAAGGCTTTCAAAACTGCAGTCATTAAACCTCTTCTAAAAAAGCAGAGCCTAGATGCCTCTGTTATCAACAACTACAGACCAATTTCAAATCTACCATTCATAAGTAAAATAATTGAGAAAGTTGTCCTCCAACAACTAAATCACTTCTTGGCTTCTACTGGCTGCCACAACAACTTCCAGTCAGGATTTCGACCTCTTCATAGCACAGAGACGGCCCTTCTTAAAGTTATAAATGACATCCGTCCAAACACAGACTCTGGCAAAACTTCAGTATTAATGCTTTTGGACCTCAGTGCTGCATTTGACACTGTCGACCACTCAATACTTTTGGACAGGTTGGAAAACTGGGTGGGGATCTCAGGCACAGTTTTAAGCTGGTTCAAGTCATATCTACAAGATAGGAACTATTTTGTTTCCATTGGTGACTTTGTATCAGAACCAACCAACGTAACGTGTGGAGTCCCCCAAGGTTCAATCTTGGGGCCGACTTTATTTAACATCTATATGCTCCCACTAGGACAAATCATGCAAAATAATAACATTGACCATCATTGCTATGCCGATGACACCCAAATCTATGTAGCGCTATCACCAAATGACTATCGCCCCATAGATCTTCTGTGCCAGTGCATTGAGCAAGTCAAACACTGGATGTGCCAAAATTTCCTACAACTAAATGAAGATAAAACTGAGATAATTGTTTTTGGTGCTAAAAAAGAAAGGTTTAAAGTCATCCAACACCTTCAATCACTGTCCCTGAAAACCTCAAATAAAGCCAGAAATCTTGGGGTTATTTTAGATTCTGATTTACATTTCGACAGTCACATCAAATCAGTAACAAAATCGGCCTACTATCACCTCAAAAATGTAAAAAGACTTAGAGGGCTCATGTCAGCTCAAGACTTAGAAAAACTTGTACATGCCTTTATTACCAGTAGGCTAGACTATTGTAATGGTCTCCTTGCAGGTCTTCCCAAAAAAACTGTCAGGCAGCTACAGCTTGTTCAGAACGCTGCTGCTAGAGTTCTAACAAAGACCAAAAAATGTGAGCACATTACACCAATTCTTAAATCCTTACATTGGCTCCCTGTACATCAGAGAATAGATTTCAAAATCCTCCTGCTCACATATAAATCACTACATGGTCTAGGGCCCAAGTATATCACTGATATGCTCCCACTATATACGCCCTCTAGATCACTAAGATCTTCTGAGACCAATCTGTTAGCGGTTCCAAGAGTAAACTCAAATCAAGGGAGATCATCATTCAGTCACTATGCAACACATAGCTGGAATAAACTTCCTGAAGATGTCAGACTCTCCCCAACTCTCACTACTTTTAAAACTAGACTGAAGACTTTTATGTTCACCTTAGCTTTCAGCTAAATCTTTTAATCTTTTAACTTTTAACGTCTGCACTGTTTTTATTTTTATTGTCTGCATTTTAATTTTGCTTTTATTTTCTTTCATTTCACTTTGTTGTCTGTGAAGCACTTTGAGTCTGCCTTGTGTATGAAAAGCGCTATACAAATAAAGTTGCCTTGCCTTGCCTTGCCTTGCCTTGCCTTCTTGTACAACTGTGACTGTTATTGAGTAAAATTTCAACTTTTATCATACTATTGCACAAATGTTCAGTTTTTCTTGAACATACTGCCAAAAGTTTTTCTTGTGAAATTGTCACCTTTTTCTTGTGAAATTTCAACTCATTTTTCACAACAAGCTTTTGTATGTGCATAGTATGTATATATTATTAATGTTGTTAATACAAATCTTTATATATCTAGAAAGGGTGGTCCTAAAGAGGTAGGCATTATTCGGAGGTCTCAAGAAGGTAACAAATACAAGTGTGTGTGTGTGTGTGTGTGTGTGTGTTCCTGTGGTGATGTAATTACATTGAAATATGTTTTTTTTTTATTGTTTGTTGTACTTCCTGCTGTTTGTAGGCCTCCCGCAAGCCAAACGGACACTGCGGAGACGCTCGATTCAGAAAATGGTGAGCTCATGCATCATTATCTCATTCTCGCACAGGAAAATCCTCTTCATGAGCTGGCTTCCTCTATTTTATTATTGCCTTTATAGCAATGAATGATGTGTTTTAAAACAATGCACGTATGCCACCTCTTCATCACTGCATGCATGACATAAAGTGATTCTCGCCTCATCCTTCACTTAAAGTGTGTGTAAAAAAGGTGTCAAGAGTGCATAACCGACCAGATAAGTACGATAGAGAAAGAGATGATCCAGTATTATCTGTTCACAGATGCTACCTGCTGGTTGTTTGAGCACACTGCAGCTAGGCCTAGATAGTCCCACTCCTTAACGGTCCAGTCACACACAGGATTGTCACAGGCAAAAATACAAGCTTACCTACCGTATGTGATACGAGTATCTCTAAAGCCACAGTATGTTCACTGCACTGTTGATTGTTTTTGCTCACATGTGACCTGTATCAGATTTGTATTAGGATTTATTAGGATTTTTTTTCAAATGCGACCCACGCCTCTTTCGTATGTGGTCATAAATTTAATATGGAGCTAGGGTTGTACGGTATACCACAATACTAATGAACCATTTTCGGTACTATACCGTCTCTTTTTCGAACATTGGTTACAAATGCATTTTATGTATTTTTTATTTATTTTTTTACATTTTTATTATATGCACACAAACCTAACTCAAGGCATCTGGATACCATGCTGCTTCTCCTTCTTACCTGTCTGTATAGAAGCTGAAGAGGATATTGTTTGCAGAGACAGGGGGCGGTATAGCTCGGTTGGTAGAGTGGCCGTGCCAGCAACTTGAGGGTTCCAGGTTCGATCCCTGCTTCCGCCATCCTAGTCACTGCCGTTGTGTCCTTGGGCAAGACACTTTACCCACCTGTACCCAGTGCCACCCACACTGGTTTAAATCTAACTTAGATATTGGGTTTCACTATGTTAAAGCGCTTTGAGTCACGAGAGAAAAGCGCTATATAAATATAATTCACTTCACTTCACTTTTACACTATGAATTTCTAGTTTGTACACTCTAGACCAGACCTGGGCAAATTAAGGCCCCGGGGCCCACATGCAGCCCGTTAAGCTTTGCAATCTGGCCCGCCGGACATTCACAAATATTTGTTTTAGATCTTTAAGATGGAAAGTGTAGCTGCCATGATGATGTGCACTGATGTTTTCTAATGACCTTAAGTCTTGAACTATACAAAGTATTTCAATGGTTGGAATCTGCACTTTTGCCTGATATACTAGTTACTATTAGAGATGTCCGATAATGGCTTTTTTGCCGATATCCGATATTCAGATATTGTCCAACTCCTTATTACCGATTTCCGATATCAACCGATACCGATATAAACAGTCGTGGAATTAACACATTATTATGCCTAATTTTGTTGTGATGCCCCGCTGGATGCATTAAACAATGCATCAAGGTTTTCCAAAATAAATCAACTCAAGTTATGGAAAAAAATGCCAACATGGCACTGCCATATTTATTTTTGAAGTCACAAAGTGCTTTTTTTTTTTTAACATGCCCCAAAACAGCAGCTTGGAATTTGGGACATGCTCTCACTGAGAGAGCATGAGGAGGTTGAGGTGGGCGGGGTTTGGGGGGGGGGGGGGGGCAGCGGGGGGTGTATATTGTAGCGTGCTGCAAGGGGTTCTGGGTATTTGTTCTGTTCTCCCGAAATGTGTTTGTCATTCTTGTTTGGTGTGGGTTCACAGTGTGGCGCATATTTGTAACAGTGTTAAAGTTGTTTATACATCCACCCTCAGTGTGACCTGTATGGCTGTTGACCAAGTATGCATTGCATTCACTTGTGTGTGTGAAAGGCCGTAGATATTATGTGATTGGACCGGCACGCAAAGGGTGCCTTTAAGGTTTATTGGCGCTCTGTACTTCTCCCTACGCCCGTGTACACAGCGGCGTTTTAAAAAGTCATACATTTTGCTTTTTGAAACCGATAATTTTTAAACCGATACCGATAATTTCCGATATTACATTTTTTCAAAGCATTTATCGGCCGATAATATCGGCAGTCCGATATTATCGGACATCCTTAGTTACTATGTTAATCTAATTAGTTACTATGGTCATCTAATTAGTTATTATGGTCCTCTAATTAGTTACTATGGTAATCTAAGTCACAGCAGCTCAGACGAGGCACCAAGCAGTGTGGGTGGGAGCGTTTCCACAGAGTGTTTCCAGAGCCTGAAATGCGGGTGTCAGAGACAGACGCGGAAGGAGATTTTTACAACAAAGTTCTAAAGCTTTGTGATATATCACATTGTAGGTGGGTTTTGTTTTACCCATCGTGTTAGGCCCGGGCGATATGGCCTTTTATTATTATCTCGACATTTTTAGGCCATGTCACGATACACGATATATATCTCCATATTTTGCCTTAGCCTTGAATGAACACTTGATGCATATAATCACAGCAGTATGATGATTCTATGTGTCTACATTAAAACATTCTTCTTCATACTGCATTAATATATGCTCATTTTAAAGGCCTACTGAAATGATTTTTTTTTATTTAAACGGGGATAGCAGATCCATTCTGTGTCATACTTGATCATTTTGCGATATTGCCATATTTTTGCCGAAAGGATTTAGTATAGAACAACGTCGATAAAGTTCGCAACTTTTGGTCTCTGATAAAAAAAAACCTTGCCCCTCCCGGAGGTAGCGTGACGTTGTCAGTTGTTCACTCCCTCATATTTTCCTATTGTTTTCAACGCAGCTAGAGCGATTCGGACGATTACCCCATTAATTTGAGCGAGGATGAAAGATTCGTGGACGAGGAACGTTAGAGTGACGGACTAGAATGCAGTGAAATACATATTTTTTTCGCTCCGACTGTAACTTAGGTACAAGCTGGCTCATTGGATTCCACACTTTCTCCTTTTTCTATTGTGGATCACGGATTTGTATTTTAAACCACCTCGGATACTATATCCTCTTGAAAATGAGAGTCGAGAACGCGAAATGGACATTCAGTGCCTTTTATCTCCACGACAATACATCGGCGAAATGCTTTAGCTACGAGCTAACGTGATAGCATCGTGCTTTAACTGCATATAGAAAAAAAACAAAAAAACCCCTGACTGGAAGGATGGATAGAAAATCAACAATACTATTAAACCGTGGACATGTAAATACACGGTTAATGCTTTCCAGGCTGGCGAAGGTTAACAATCCTGTGCTAACGACGCCATTGAAGCTAACTTAGCAACCGGACCACACAGAGCTATGCTAAAAATATTAGCTCTCCACCTACGCCAGCCAGCCCTCATCTGCTCATCAACACCCGTGCTCACCTGCGTTCCAGCGATCGGCGGAAGGACGAAGGACTTCACCCAATGCGTTTGGCGGCCCGGAGACGTAGGAAGTCAAGGTGAGGTCGGCGGCTAGCGCGTCTGCTGTCCAACAAAGTCCTCCTGGTTGTGTTGCTGTAGTCCGCTGCTAATACACCGATCCCACCTACAACTGTCTTCTTTGCAGCCTTCATTGTTCATTAAACAAATTGCAAAAGATGTCCAGAATACTGTGGGATTATGAAATGAAAACAGAGCTTTTTGTATAGGATTCTACGGGGTACCATAACTTCCGTTAAACTGACTTCGTCACGCGCATACGTCATCATACCGCAACCTTTCAGCCGGATATTTCCCGGGAGATTTAAAATGTCACTTTATAAGTTAACACGGCCGTATTGGCATGTGTTGCAATGTTAAGATTTCATCATTCATATATAAACTATCAGACTGCGTGGTCGGTATTAGTGGGTTTCAGTAGGCCTTTAAACTTTCATGCAGAGAGGGAAATCACAACTAAGTCAATTTACCAAAAGTGTATTTATTAAACAGTTATTAAGCAGTGGCACAAACATTCATGTCATTTCAAAACAGAAAGTGCAAGATTGTCAGAGACATTTTAAAACAAGCTATTAGTGCACTTTTGTGCATGATGTCACTAAGATGACAAATCAAAACAACACTAAATTAAAGTGCACCTTTTGTACAGAACGCCACTACCATGTTTTAAAACAAATTAAGTGCACTTTTGTGCATGATGTCACACAAGATATTTCAATAACTGTCAAATAAAAATGAGCTGCATAATAGGAAATCAAATAGTGTATGTCCTTCACTATGTGGTAGTTTACTGCGGACGTTATCGCCTTCTGTTGTTGACTATTTTTTTCATACGGTGTTGATGTGGAAATGGAAGACGCCAGGCTCAATTGGGTCAGTGCTGGTTGCTTTGGCATTTTGTTGGTGTGGCACCGGCCGGAGATGTTGACATGAGGAGTTTCAAGCACTCTTCGTTCTCTAGTCGGTGACTTTTCAAATGATGCTACAAATTAGTAGTGCTGCTACTTTTTTTAGCAAAGCTTTTGCCGCATACTTTACATATTACGGTTGTCTGTTCGACATCTTTCCGCTTGAAGCCAAACAACCGCCAGACGATGGACCACGTGCTGTTTTTCTTGGGAATGAATTCTTCTCCCTCCATTTGTTACCAGATTCGCACCTTCTCTCTCTCTCGCATTACCACTCGCATCGCTCCGCTTGCACCACCTGCCACAGCTAACTTTACCCATGCCGCTACCTCTCTGCTCGGCGAGGGCGTATGACGTTGCACGCGCGACAGTATGTGACGTATGTAAGAAGGTGCGCTTGTTTTATCTCTATGTGAGAAGGAGAGACAACAAAGAGTGAGAAAAGCCTGCATGTAGTGTAATGCCCGCAGCTAAAAGCAACTGCGTGAGAACGTATACTCGAATACTCACGATATAGTCATTTTCTACATCGCACAGAGACAAACCCACAATATATCGAGTGTATTCGATATATCGCCCAGCCCTACTTCGTGTTCATATTTGGCTGTGTTTGTTGCATTTTTGTTGTGTTTCGCTTGATTGTAAAATATGTGGATGGAGAGGGGGTGTGACGTTCATATGTTGTCAATATTCAGTGTTTTATCGTTCATAGTTAATATTGTACATCTCACATTCTTTATTTTCATGTACATTCTGGGTGTCTCATTCAGTAAAAAAAATAAAAATTCCATTCCGTTTTTTTAAGGCGGTCTGTCATATTGTTTTTAGTAGAGATAAATGCTTTAAAATGTAATATCTGAAATTATCGGTATCGGTTTCAACCTCACGATTTTCCCGCGAGACTCCCGAATTTCAGTGCCCCTCCGGAAAATCTCCCGGGGCAACCATTCTCCCGATTTCCACCCGGACGACATTATTGGGGGTGTGCCTTAAAGGCGCTGCCTTTAGCGTCCTCTACAACCTGCCGTCGCGTCCGCTTTTCCTCCATACAAACAGCGTGCCGGCTCAGTCACATTTTATATGCGGCTTTTACACACACATAAGTAAATGCAAAGCAAACTTGATCAACAGCCATACAGGTCACACTGAGGGTGACCGTATAAACAAATATGCGCCACACTGTGAACCCACACCAAACAGGAATGACAAACACATTTCGGGAGAACATCCGCAACGTAACACAACAGAACAAATACCCAGAGCCCCTTGCTGCACTAACTCTTCCGGGACACTACAATATACACCCCTGCTACCACCAAACCCGCCCCCCCAACCCCAACCCCGCCCACCTCAACCCCACCGCTCCCGCCCCCCCATATCCCGAATTCGGAGGTCTCAATGTTGGCAAGTATGCTCTAGTATACTCTGGACTGAAGCTGTGTGCCTTCATTGTTTTTGTAGCTGTTGTTTTGAGGCATGTTTAAAAAAAATAAAAAATAATGCACTTTGTGAAAGTCAAAGTATAGTATTTCCTATAGTTGTAGTGGGTATCAGGATTATCTCAGGGAGAACATGTCCCAAATTCCAAGCTGCTGTTTTGAGGCATGTTAAAAAAAATTATGCACTTTGTGACTTCAATAATAAAAATGGCAGTGCCATGTTGGCACTTTTTTCCATAACTGGAGTTGAAGTTGTTCTCTTATTTTGGAAAACCTTGTTTTTGATTGATTGATTGAAACTTGTATTAGTAGATTGCACAGTACAGTACATATTCCGTTCAATTGACCACTAAATGGTAACACCCCAATACGTTTTACAACGTGTTTAAGTCGGGGTCCACGTTAATCAATTCATGGTAAAGTTACATTGTTTAATGCATCCAGCGGGGCATCACAACAAAATTAGGCATAATAATGTGTTAATTCCACGACTGTATATATATCGGTTGATATCGGAATCGGTAATTAACAGTTGGACAATATCGGACTATCAGATATCGGCAATAAAACAAATAAAAAACTTAGTACAAAATGTCGACGTATTCGTATAATCTGGAGCCAGAAGATAATTAAAGAGGACACAAAGCCTAAAGTTAAAATCAAAAGTATTTATTCCCTATTGGATACAATTGTAATACAATTTGTCTGAGCACGCTCTGTCCCTATTAGCATTCAACACGACGACTTACACAGGGCCATCCGGACGCGCCCTTCTCCTCGCGCTCTTACAATATACATCACAATGTAGGAACATACAATGAGGTGTCTGCTTCCAGGCTTGGAATCTTCCTCTGCCTTCTCCTTGCTGGACTACGACTTCATATCTGGTGTTGTCCTTCAGACCTCGGCAAAGAAGCCACGTCAACACTGGCAAGAATGTGGGCGACAAGAGTCAATGTGCCTATACTTGAACATGGACCCAGTTTCAACTGGAACTTAGAGGATATAATTAGTTGCACGGCCTATTCTAAGCACATACAGTCGCGATCAAAAGTTACACTTGTAAAGAACATAATGTCATGGCTGTCTTGAGTTTACAATACTTTCTACAACTCTTATTTTTTTGTGATAGAGTGATTGGTCACAAAAAACATTCATGAAGTTTGGTTCTTTTACGAATTTATTATGGTTATAGTGAAAATGTGAGCAAATCTGCTGGGTCAAAAGTATACATACAGCAATGTTAATATTTGCTTACATGTCCCTTGGCAAGTTTCACTGCAATAAGGCACTTTTGGTAGCCATCTACAAGCTTCTGCTTGAATTTTTGACCACTCCTCTTAACAAAATTGGTGCAGTTCAGCTAAATGTGTTGGTTTTCGGACTTGGACTTGTTTCTTCAGCATTGTCAACACAATTTGGGAAGGCCATTCTAAAACCTTAATTCTAGCCTGATTTAGCCATTCCTTTACCACTTTTGACGTGTGTTTGGGGTCATTGTCCTGTTGGAACACCCAACTGCGCCCAAGACTCAACTTCCGGGCTGATGATTTTAGGTTGTCCTGAAGAATTTGGAGGTAATCCTCCTTTTTCATTCCCCATTCATTAATATTGAATGGGGAAAATGCAAAAAAAAAAAAAAAAGGAATTATGGGAAATCTTGGAATTATTTTTAGAATTGTTAAAGTAAAGCACACAATTCCCAAACAGGCTGAACATTTTGAAGTTGGAACAGTTTGAATCAGATGAAAAATGTGGAAGTTGTGGAACTTTGAAGAATGTCCCATCCATTTCAATGGGAATTTCAGAAAAAATTGGGAATTTCGGAAAAAGCGGGAATTTTTTTGAAAATGGTAAACAATTTGAATGTTCTGAATGAGTTGAAATAGTTGGTGTTGCAGTTTTTGAAATCGATTGAGAAATGGTGAAGTAGTAACATGTTCAATTGAGAAATGGTATTACAAAATTCCTGGAAGTTCGGGAAAACCGGGAATTTTTCCAGTTCAAAAAACAACTTTGTTTTTTTTCCAGATTAAGAGGAATGTTTTGACGGTAGAACGGTTGAAGTGGGTTGAAAAATGTGGAAGGAGTAGTTGCCAGAAAAAAAGGGTGGAAATAGGGTTTTGGAATAGCAGGAATACTGGAAAATCCTGGAATTTTTTTGAACTTGGAAAAAGGGTAGTTTGAATGTCCAGGATGGTGGAATGTGTTGAAGGTGAAATGGTTTGAATCGGTTGAAAAAATGTGCCAATGGTGGAAGTTTGAAAACTGGCCAATTCATTTTGAATGGGATAAATGGGAATTTTTGGAATTTGTCAAGGGAAAGCCCGCGATTGCCGAATAGGCTGACCGGTTTGAAGTTGGAACGGTTTGAATCGGGTGCAAAATGTGGAAGGTAAAGTGCGCCAAAATCTGGAGAAGAAGAATAATAAGTTGAAGTTGAATAATAACAATAAATAGATGCAATTTGGAGCATTCACACAAAAGTTCACAGGAAAGTTAATGGATCCCAGGATGCAGAGACAAGGCAAGCGTGAACCGAAAAGTGTATTTATTACACTGTCCAAAAAAAAAAGCTACTGTGCAAAAAAAAAAAAAAAAGAAATATAATATATCGAAAAATAAAGAAGAACGCAAATTAGAGACTAATTTGCAGGGGAGCCTAAGAGGCTACTGAAACAGCAGGAAGAAGCTGAAAGAAGGAGGCGAGGACGTTGCGGCAATGAATCTCCGGCAAACAGACCATAATTCTCTCCTGCTGAAGCTGAGGTGATTAAAAGGTTGCTGATTGGAATCACCTGCTGCACCTCCAGTAGCTTAGTCAAGCTCAGGGAGTGTCTGCATCTCCGGAGATAAAATGAAGGACATCAACAATAACCCGAGCGGTATAGCTCGGTTGGTAGAGTGGCCGTGCCAGCAACTTGAGGGTTCCAGGTTCGATCCCCGCTTCCGCCATCCTAGTCACTGCCGTAAAGTGTCCTTGGGCAAGACACTTTACCCACCTGCTCCCAGTGCCACCCACACTGGTTTAAATGTCATTTAGATATTGGGTTTCACTATGTAAAAGCGCTTTGAGTCACTAGAGAAAGGCGCTATATAAAATATAGAATATAATTCACTAACCTAAAGGAGACATAGGATCCTAAGCAAAGATGCAAAAAGCAAGGACAAAAGGAACATGAATATGTGTCACACGGCGATCATACAAAGTCCATTTTCATGGAAGAGAGTGCACGTATTTAACATTCAAATGCAAAAAGACTCCAAATGTTTTTTATTTTATTTTGTCAAAGCAAACAAATGAAACCGAGAAGTTTGATAACAACATTTTTATGAAGTGAATTACTCCTTTATAATCAGAGAATATGAATTTAAATAGGTCATATTATAATTTGTTTTCGACATTTAAAACAGAACATGTCATGTTGGTTCTTTGGTCAAAATGTAGCTTAAATGATGTTTTACATAACTCTCTGACCGTCTCTTCAGGATGTGCCATCTTGTGGGCGGTCTTCAATATTTGGCTCCACTTAGACTGCCTATTTTCCCCGCCAGCCATGTTTAGTTTTTAGCTCTTCCATAGCAGGTCTACTGACAGATATACATTCTAACTATACACTACTTTGTATTAGAAATGACACCAGCAGAGGATGCATGTGCATGTACGAGCCAGTCGCTATTGTTAGTCATTATTTTTTGTTAGTCACTGACCATAGAGCATTATATCTTTGTCAAAGGTGTCTACACTAAGCCGGATAACACCTAAACGAATAATTATTTAGCCTAAGCCCCGTTTCAGCCACACTAAACCAGCGTTTAAGGTTCCCCTCCTCGGACAATTTTTTACACGGGTAAGTTCACCGTGTATTTCTTGAATCTCCGGCTCTTAGCTTTGTATGGACTCATTGATCGTTTAAAAAGTGAGTTCGGAGAGGAAGTGACGCCACAAAGACTGCGCCCCTCACAGGAAGTGATGTCAGAAAGAACGCGCCACAGCCAGCTTCGTAATAAAGCGGTTTCGTAACTCGGGGCTAACCACTGGAAATATGGAGGTGAGTCATCCAGACATGCCCGTGTTTCTCCTTCTTCTACATGTACAGACACTTGTGGAAATCACACATGAATACCGTAAGAGAAAGCCATTGCAGCTATTCGGGATACAACACTTCTCAGACGGCAAGAGAACTTTCCAATGTCCAGGTCAGCTGTGTTTCTACTTACCGAAAAACTTTGTTCTTTTGTCGAAGGAGAGACAACGAGAATTCGGGCTCCCGTGGATGTGATAAAAAAGGTAGCTTGTTCTTTGTATTACCTGGCCGTCGAGGGAAGACTACGGAAAACGGCGAATGCTTTTGGACTGGCAAAGCAGACTGTATCAGTTATTGTCCGCCATGTATGTCACGGACTCAACGTCTAGGTCCAGAGTATATAAAGTCACCAAAAAGGAATGGACAATGAAGGTGAAGGCAAAAGAGTGAGGAGTGTCCTGACCAGATATCTAAATCTCTAGTTTGATTGATGTAAAATGTTCTTTATCACATTGTTTACATGTCTAATAGAGATTTGATTAATTTATGATGTCTCAGGTGTGATTCACTACAATAGGGCCCCACAGCACACTGGATTCCCGTTAATTGAAATACCACAACACTGGATATTGTTCCGATAAGTTAAATTGAAGAACTTGCACACAAAGCAACACTGGAGGTGAATATGACGTGCGTATTTTCCGCGCATGCGTATTAGGTCGCGTTGCACCGGCGGACAGAGGGGGGAGAGGGTCTTAAACGACCATTGTGTGTGTGTGGACACGGATAAGGTTAGGTGGGATTTACCAATATAGCCATTAATCACAATAGTCTCAAAAGGCTGCAAAAGCCGCAACGACATCCTAAGCTCAGAACCCACATACTTTGAACCTGATATTTCCATAAGGTAGATGACTGTCTTTTGTCCATTTCTGCTCGCTTGTGGCTCATGAATAACAAGTGCACTGCAGCCAAGTTCCCCCGCAACGGCACTGCCTGAGTGTCAAAATGGATGCATGTGCGTTAATCGGCCATTATAAAAATGTGTGCAATTATTGAAATGTATTTGACAGCCCTAATATATGTATTTATATATATCTATATGTCTCCATCCATCCATCCTTTTTCTACCACTTGTCTCTCATATATACACACACACAAATTGATAGCCAAATTATTTTTACCCAAAGTGGCCCCCGAGTCAAAATGTTTGTGGACCCCATGCATTAGACACAAATTAAAGTAGCATTGTGTGTGCATGTCACGATTTGGACAAAAAAAATCAGAATTGGGAATCATACACTATATTGCCAAAAGTATTTGGCCACCTGCCTTGACTCACATACGAACTTGAAGTGCCATCCCATTCCTAACCCATAGGGTTCAATATGATGTCGGTCCACCGTTTGCAGCTATTACAGCTTCAACTCTTCTGGGAAGGCTGTCCACAAGGTTGCGGAGTGTGTTTATAGGAATTTTCCACCATTCTTCCAAAAGCACATTGGTGAGGTCACACACTGATGTTGGTGGAGAAGGCCTGGTTCTCAGTCACCATTCTAATTCATCCCAAAGGTATTCTATCGGGTTCAGGTCAGGACTCTGTGCAGGCCAGTCAAGTGCATCCACACCAGACTCTGTCATCCATGTCTTTATGGACCTTGCTTTGTGCACTGGTGCACAGTCATGTTGGAAGAGGAAGGGGCCCGCTCCAAACTGTTCCCACAAGGTTGGGAGCATGGAATTGGCCACATTTTTTTGGTATCCTGGAGCATTCAAAGTTCCTTTCACTGGAACTAATGGGCCAAGCCCAACTCCTGAAAAACAACACCACACCATAATTCCTCCTCCACCAAATTTCACACTCGGCACAATGCAGTCCGAAATGTAGCGTTCTCCTGGCAACTTCCAAACCCAGACTGGTCCATCAGATTTCCAGATGGAAAAGCGTGATTCATCACACCAGAGAAGGCGTCTCCACTGCTCTAGAGTCCAGTGGCGACGTGCTTTACACCACTGCATCCCACGCTTTGCATTGGACTTGGTGATGTATGGCTTAGATGCAGCTGGGCCATGGAAACCCATTTCATGAAGCTCTCTGCGTACTGTACGTGGGCTAATTGGAAGGTCATATGAAGTTTGGATGCGATGAGGTGGCGACTTGTCCAGGGTGTACCCCGCCTTCCGCCCGATTGTAGCTGAGATAGGCTCCAGCGCCCCCCGCGACCCTGAAGCGAATAAGCGGTAGAAAATGGATGGATAGATTGATGAAGTTTGGATATCTTTAGCAACTGACTTTGCAGAAAGTTTTTGCACTATGCGCTTCAGCATTCGCTGAACCCTCTCCGTCAGTTTACGTGGCCTACCACTTGGTGGCCGAGTTGCTGTTGTTCCCAAACTCTTTACTTTTTTTTAATAAAGCCGACAGTTGACTTTGGAATATTTAGGAGCGAGGACATTTCACGACTGGATCCTATGACAGTTCCACGCTGGAAATCACTGAGAGCGGCCCATTCTTTCACAAATGTTTGTAGAAACAGTCTCCATGCCTAAGTGCTTGATTTTATACATTTGTGGCCGGGCCAAGTGATTAGGACACCTGATTCACATCATTTGGATGGGTGGCCAAATACTTTTGGCAATAAAGTGTACCTTCAAAGTGAATGTAGCCTGGAGGTGTCTGGAGCTGACAGATAAGGCTCCATGTGTCACTTCATGTCATTCAGAATAATAGCATTGGCGCCGTTATGTTAACGACACCACACCTTCTTGAATCCAGCTGTGGAGACTGAAGTGAAACTGGAAAAGCTAAAACTGCCAACTACAATCCCAATGACAAAGATTGTGGTGAATGATTATCCGAAGTAAACATCATCATTGTGTTACTTTCCAGTCTGTTTGCAATGATTTCTATGGATGCATATCTACAGCAAATGTGTAAAACTACCACGTGTGGGTCAAAATGGCTTTCTAGTACATTTCAGGAAACGTTGTGAGGGGTCCTGCTGGGTTTAGATTTTCATTATCTGCCACATATTTTCTCTATGCAAACGTCTGGCCACCCATGAGGCTCCCTGAAAATAGCCAAGTCGTTACATTTGTGCAAAGTGCTACCAAATTTACGACAGCCCAAGCCATGAATAACAATGAGTAGAAGCTCACTGGCTGGTAGCTACACTATTAGGGACTCCTGCACAATCAATACACTATAATAAGACCCAATACAAGGATCAAATTGTCTCTTTACACGAACAATGATGTGACCAGTGCATATTTATCATGGGAGTGGTATTGAACTATCACATTGTATTTACCCTAACAGCAGCATGAGATGACCGAAATACTACAATGACCTCTTAGGCCATGTCTACACCAAGTCGTTTAACCCCTTAAACAGATAATTATTTAGTCCAAGCCCCGTTTCAGCCACACTAAACCAGCATTTAAGGTCCCCATCCTCGGACATTTTTTTACACGGCTCAGTGCGCCGTGTATTTCTTGAATCTCCGGCTCTTAGCTTTGTATGGACTCATTGATCGTTTCCAAAATGAGTTTGGGGAGGAAGTGACGCCACAAAGACCGCGCCCCACACAGGAAGTGACGTCAGAAAGAACACGCCACAACCAACTTCATAATAAAGCCGTTTCGGAACTCAGAGCTAACCACTGGAAATATGGAGGCGAGTCATCCAGACATGCCCGTGTTTCTCCTTCTTCTACATGTACAGACGCTTGTGGAAATCACACATGAATACCTTAAGAGAAAGCGATTGCAGCTATTTGGGATACAACACTTCTCAGACGGCATGAGAACTTTCCAATGTGATTCTACTTAGCGAAAAACTTTGTCCATTTGTCGAAGGACAGACAATGAGAATGCGGGCTCCCGTGGATGTGATAAAAAAAAGGTAGCGTGTGCCTTACCTGACCGTCGAGGGAAGACTAACTACGGAAAACAGCGAATGCTTTTGGACTGGCAAAGCAGACTGTACCAGTTATTGTCCACCATGTATGTCGCGGACTCAACGTCTAGGTCCAGAGTATATAAAGTCACCAAAAAGGACATGAAGGTGAAGGCAAAAGAGTGAGGAGTGTCCTGACCAGATATCTAGATCCCTAATTTGATTGATGTAAAATTTTCTTTGTCACTTTGTTTACGTGTCTAATAAATATTTGAAGTGTGATTCACTACAATAGTGCGCCACATCACACTGGATTCCAGTTAATTGAAACACCACAACACTGGATATTGTGCAGATAAGTTAAGTTTAAGAACTTACATACAAAGCAACACTGGAGGTGACTTATGACGTGCGCATTTTCCGTGCAAGCGTATTAGGTTGCGTTGCGCCGGCGGACGGAGGGGCGAGGCGGTCCTAAATGTGGCATTGTTGTGTGTGGACACGGATAAGGTTAAGTGAGATTCACCCTGGATAACCTTATCCGGCTTAGTGTAAACGGGGCCTTAGTATAACGGAGCACAGTTCTATACAACTGCAAACCAATGACAATCTCTTGTTTTAAATGGAATTATAATTCACATAGAGCGCCCAGTGAGTGTGTATTTATTAAGTTTCATTTCTGGCAGACGCCAAATGGTTGACGATTCACCCGAGACGAGTTGTTCAGGGACGCAAGATAAGGCAGAAATGCAGACATAATTGTTCATTAAAGCACCCGTAATGTAATTGACTCAATTGGCTTCTGCAGTGATAATCCAGCAGATAGACAAGTGGTCCCATCTGACTTGGCTGAGGAGAGTTTGTTGTTTGTATGCAGAAAAGCTTGTGTGAGGAGTGATCCCGTCCTATAATAAAGTAACCTTTAAGAGTTAAGATTGTCCTCGTAAAGGGGACCTTATATGGAAAAAACAAGGTTTCTTACCTATTGGTATCTGTTGTTGTGTATTTGGGATCTGCATAAGTCTCGAAAATGTAAAATCAAACCAAGGCAGAGATTTTAGTAGAACAACCTTGCGAGTCCACCATTGTAGTCCGATATTGTAGTCATAAGGTCCTTCTTTTTCTCGATCCACTTGCGTGAACCTGTTTCTCTGTTTTTTGTGTATCTCCTTTGTGTTTGTTCCTTTTTTTTATTGTGTTGTGTTTGTGTTGTGTTGTGTTTGTTCATTTTTCTTGTGTTATCTTTTAACTTGCCTATTGTACCGCACTTTGGCTACCCCTGTGGTACATTTTTAAATGTGCTTTATAAATAAAGTTGATTTGATTTGATTTGATGATACCAAAAAAAACAGCAGGTCCTGAAAGGACGGTCAGAAAGCAGCTTCAAGATGGTAAAACATAGTTTATGCAATTTTTTTGTTACCAAAGTATCACCATTACATATATGTAGACCACAAAGAAGTATTTTTAATGTAGAAAAAAAAAATCATAATACGACCCCTCTAAGAGGAAAAAGATCTCGAAAGGGAAGCAAATATGTTATTTTGTTTAAAGGAAGAACATTATCAACAGTGTGCAAATGTATTTTCATTATATATATTTTGTCCTTAGGAAAACTGCACTTTTTTGGTAATGTTGCCTATCTTTCACAATCATTATTAGAGACAAGAACACACTTTTTTTTAAGGATTCTACAGATAATTTAAAAAATTGCTTGCAAATACCCCGCCTTCCGCCCGAATGCAGCTGAGATAGGCTCCAGCACCCTCCGCGACCCCAAAAGGGACAAGCGGTAGAAAATGGATGGATGGATGGGCTTGCAAAATGTGGCTGATTGGAGTCACCATTGTAGCCTTCAAAGTCCTCTAAAACAACTTCAAAACCCTCCATCAACATTTTATATACACATGGCAAATATACTTATTGCAGAACACATTCATAACAATATGTAATATGTTCAATACTCACCGTATTTTTGTCATTTTATGCATTACCGGAACTTATTTTCTCAGCGCTCTCCGAGAGCAGCATACTTCCGACTTCCGGCAACAAATGTTGGTTCCTACATCCGTAAACAGATGCGTGTGAGTTGTAATCATGGCAGACTTGGTAACAACAACAAAGATGGCTATTTTTGGACAAATGAGGATACACAACCTTATCTTTTTGAACCTGAATATACTGAGGATGAACTGCAGGTTATAAAAGCGAGTGCGAAGATAGGCCGATATGTTGGAGCAGACGGAAGCCAAGAGAGTGAGGTCGGCGTGACTTGAAGCTGCAAATGTGGAGGCTTTTTCAGATTTTCAGTTCATTTTCTTTCTTCAACCCAAATGTTGGTTTATTTTACTCATTCCATGTCTGTATATTTGTATTTGTGTTTGACCTTCTCTTTTGTGACTACCGAGTTGCATTATTTTAGTTTTTCGTCAAAAATAGTCTGTTTTTGTCATACCATGACTTAAATTGATTAATTTCTTCTGTTATTATTTGAATGAGCTCATGTGTCTTCTGTCCCGAACAAAACGCAGAAGTCTTGTTGTGTGTTTACAAGACGCTCTAATCCAGGGGTGTCAAAGTCATTTTAGCTCAGGGGCCGCATGGAGGAAAATCTGTGCTCATGCGGGCCGGACCATTAAAATCATGGCATTAAAACTAAAAAATAAAGACAACTTCAGATTGTTTTCTTTGTCTTACTTTGTCCAAAAATAGAACAAACACATTCTGAAAATATTACAATAAAAATATAGAAAAAACTACCGGCAGCGGTAAAGTTTAGATCCGTGAAGGAAAGAAGAAAGTGAATGCATATTTATAACTGAATACATTTACATATGCATACTTTTTTTGTTGTTGTTTTGTATTATTTTTTTAATGAATTAACATTTATGACATCCTTTTTCCAAAACACAATATAGAACAGGGGTGTCAAACGTACGGCCCAAAGGCTGGATCAGGCCCGCGAACAGGTTTTATCCGGCCCGCGGGCGGACTTTGCTAAGTATAAAAATCAACCTGACATTTTTGAATGAAAGAAACTGCTGTTCTAAATGTGTCCACTGGATGTCGCAATAACAATTCTTTGTATCTTTGTAGATTATGCTAAATATGTACAAAATAAACCACATGATGTTAGTACATCAGTCGAGGAAAATGATCAAACTGCATAAATAACATCCTGTAATTTGATTTTGTTATACTTTTTTTTATCTTGATAGATTGAAAATTAACACCACTGAGTTGACTGATGAACATTATCACACAATTTATTCAGATATTATAAATAACGACAAATTAAGATAGGATACCATCAACCAGAACATGTAAGTGTAAAAAAAACACAACAACATTATGATTTGTACAATTTTATCCGGGTCACGGCACCAAGTGTAACCGGTGGTCTTTCCCTCTGCGTTGTGTGGATTGTTTGGAAAACGACCAACACCATGGATGCTCAGCTGCACTTTACTGATAATACACAGAATACAATTGTTGTCAATAACTTTTTGCCATCGTCGAGTCCCTCTCCCGTTATCGTAGACAAAAGGGCGTTACGTACAACAGTGAAAAAAACATACCTGATAATACACAACATACAATTGTTGTCAATAACTTTTTGCCCACGTCGAGTCCCTACACAAATATAATACAGAACAAGAAAGTGAACTTAAGTTCTTAACAAGACAATACAATTTCTGTCGTTGCATGGACGCCTACCTCTCCCATTATCATAGACAAAAGGGACGTTGGAAGGCGTGTCCAATGCATATAAAAAGACAGGTGTCACAGTAATTATTGCAGTAGGAGGGACAACGAGACAATGGTTCCACATTGACAAAACATCGAACAACACTCAGGTATTTACATGTAACTTACACATTTTGTGTAATTATAACAATAATAAAGCATTATAAAATACATTATTTACAAGACATAATTGACCCTGTTACACTTGTACTATTTTTAAACAAAGAAAACAATCTGAAGTTGTCTTTATTTTTAAGTTGAGCGGCCCATTCTTTCACAAATGTTTGTAGAAACAGTCACCATGCCTAAGTGCTTGATTGTATACACCTGTGGCCGGGCCAAGTGATTAGGACACCTGATTCTCATCATTTGGATGGGTGGCCAAATACTTTTGGCAATATAGTGTATCTCCGCAGTAGCTCAAGTCCTCCTTAAACACTCGCCTCTGGGTTTGGACTCCAGGTGGAACTAACAAATGACAACATTAATTAAAGCAATAAAGTCCCACACTGCTCAGGGGACCTAAACCGATGTGCATGCATGCATGCACCATTTGTTCAAATGTGTTGTAGTGTGGGATTGTACATTCATTGGACTCTCGAGGGGACACATTCAAAGGAAGTGTAATGAAATGTTGCTCACTGTGCCCTCACACACCTTTCTCTGTCCGCAGGAAACACCACAGACATCAACGACAACCGGTAAGACTCCATCTAGGATCATCTTTCACAGGCTGACAAGCAGAAATAACTTTTGGGAAGAGTACATTTCATTTATCATAGAGGCAATCCTTCTTTCTCACTTTGGCTGTAGTCCAGCTGATCTGTCGCGGCTTCTTCTTGTCAGCAGCCTCCTCTCTACTGATGATGACTTTCTGTTGTGCAGCACGTGTTTGAACGTCAACGCCATGTCCATGACTGACGTCTGTGACAACCGCAACCCAAGCAAACACAGCAGCTTGAACTCCAACGCCAGCTAGTAGAAAGCCTGCAAGGTAAGGGAGTACTTGACAATGTATTTGCTGGTATGTTAGTGTTGTAACGATACCAATATTTTGGTACCGGCACCGGTACTAAAATTATTTCGATACTTTTCGGTACTTTTCTAAATAAAGGAGACCACAAAAAATGTCATTATTGGCTTTATTTGAACAAAAAATCTTAGGGTACATTAAACATATGTTTATTATTGCAGTTAAGTCCTTCAATAAAATAGTGAACATACTAGACAACTTGTCTTTTAATAGTAAGTAAACAAAAAAGACTCCTAATTAATCTGCTGACATATGCAGTAACATATTGTGTCATTTATCTACCTATTATTTTGTCAACATTATTAAGGACAAGTGGTAGAAAATTAATTATTAATCTACTTGTTCATTTACTGTTAATATCTGCTTACTTTCTATTTTAACATGTTCTATCTACACTTCCGTTAAAATGTAATAATCACTTATTCTACTCTTCCTTGATACTTTACATTAGTTTTGGATGATACCACAAATTTGGGTATCGATCTGATACCAAGTAGTTACAGGATCATACTTTGGTCATATTCAAAGTTCTCATGTGTCCAGGGACATATTTCCTGAGTTTATAAACATAATATACATAAAAAAAAAACGAAAGAAGATGTTGTGATGCCAAAATTATGGACGTAATCATAGTAGTATCGACGTGCCTGTACTTGGTATCATTACAGTGGATGTTAGGTGTAGATCCACCAATGGCTTTTGTTTACATTTTGATGCCGATGAACTACGGTGTGTAGTGAAGCATGTTTAGCCATTCCTCGTCCTGCAGGGATGATACTTGTAAGAAACTTACTTTATTTGTCGCCATGGAGACCAGGATTAGTGATTTAGAAGTAGCTAAAACACTGCCGACTGCTGATGGACGTTAGCCGCTTGCTAGCTAGCCATGTCGTAAAGCATCTCTTCCTGAGGGTGTTTCAGTGTTATAACTTCACCTTTATCGTTAGTTTTTAAGCCAAAATGCGTCCGTTCTCCCTTTTCTGTCTACACACTGTGTCTGCTTGTAAGTACTCTGTGTGTGTGTGTGTGCCGCCGAACATGCTCCTCTGCTCGTAAAACCTGCAATGTCACAACGTGCGGCACCGGTACGTTTCAGAGACGGTATAGTACCGAAAAGAATTCATTCCAATCGCGGTACTATACTTATACCGGTATACCGTACAACCCTAAGTTATGTAAATATAAATGTTAGGGCTGCAACTAACGATTAATTTGATAATCGATCAATCTGTCACTTCGATTAATCCATTAATAATCAGATAAAAGAGACAAACAACATTTCTATCCTTTCCAGTATTTTATTGAAAAAAAACAGCATACTGGCACCATACTTATTTGTATTATTGTTTCTCAGCTGTTTGTACATGTTGCAGTTTATAAATAAAGGTTTATTTACAAAAAAATAAAATAAATCAATAAATAATTTAAAAAAAAAAAAATTGCCTCTGCGCACGTACATAGCATAGATCCAACGAATCGATGACTAAATTAATCGCCAACTATTTTTATAATCGATTTTAATCGATTTAATCGATTAGTTGTTACAGCCCTGATAAATATATAAAAACACATTTACCCTCTCCAGTGCTTGAAGCAAAATTTGATTATATTTCTCTCATCTTGTTTGTGTTTCAATGTGTTCTTCATTTACCATGTACTGACACATTCACAACATTGAACGCTTTAAAGCTTAGAAAAAATGCATGTACTGTTTTTTAGAATTAAAATTTGGTTTGGATCTAGATTTAGCTGTTTTCTATTATTGCTGTTTTTGTAAATAGTAGCATACAGTAACAAACGTGTGCAGCTTCTTTATAATCAAATAACAAATGATTTCATTTAATATGGTTATGATTTAATGTATTTTGAGCATGCAGACAGTTACAATATGGCAGAGGTGGGACCAAGTCATTGCTTTGCAAGTCACAAGTAAGTCTCAAGTCTTTGCCCTCAAGTCTCGAGTCAAGTCCCGAGTCAAGACAGGCAAGTCCCGAGTCAAGTCCAAAGTCAAGACTAGAAAGTCTCAAGTCAAGTCCCAAGTCCTGCATTTTGAGTTTCGAGTCCTTTCAAGTCCTTTTAACCACAGACTAATATTTTTACACAGATTGTGTATGCTTTTAAAACGCTGTATTTATTTATTAAAACAAGTGCATTTGAAATTGCAGGAAAAAAAATAGTGCTGACATTGCAATTCATAATAGCACTATTAACCAGTCATTTTAATAGTTTAAACAATTTTAAACATTTAACTCATTCCTTTACAGAATAAACACATTTGCAAAAACAAACATTAACATACTATTGGTTGTATTTTATGAAAATAACATTACCACAAAGTTGAGAAGGAGCAAAGATCTTCAATATTTGTATGTGAGAATCACAAAGAAATCTTCTGGGGGAGGATGACACCCCTACAGGGGTTTGGTTTACAAACTTTCAGCCCCACCTAAAACAAAATTCACCAGCCGCCACTGATTATGATGCATTCTCATTTTAGGCAAAGTATAAGACAATACTTTCTTAACAGTATAATTGTAACCAGGAATAAGTCTTCAAGTAACAATATTCAAATACTAACATTGTTGGGTAAAACAGCATTTGGTTTTATTCTGAATTCAGTGAAACAGATTGGTGGTTTTAGCTGATATAAAGACTTTTAGGTGTTTATATATGTTTAAGTATTTGGCAGACGCTTTTATCCAAAGCGACATACATAAAAAATAGATATAAAACAATCACTGTAAACATTATCATTTAAGGGAAGAATGTAATACAAAATATCAATACAAAGTGTCAAGACAGAATAAACTCTCTGCTGCTGCAGCAACAGAGATACAGTCTATAGGTCCCTAAAATATATAGATATCTAATGTATTCATACATTGTTTATGTAGGATAAACGCATGTATATATAATCTAATCATATTGTTTCTTCAACTTAAAAATAGCTGACCGTTTTTTTCCCCCTTCTCTGGGATTATATTCCCAGTTTTGATGTCGGACGTCTGGTCACTTATAGCGTATAAGAATATTATATTACTGTTAAGCAAACTATGAATAATAAAAACGCCAAAACATGTGTCCGTTATCATAGCTACACGTATGACAAAAAAAACGCGTGAAAATCAGAGGTATTCAGTGAGGTAAGATTAATTAAATTTGCTGACAGTTCATTGCTCCTGCCAAATGAATTGCACTGAGTGGAGCGGATCACCACTCCAAGATGGCGGCTCTGCGTCTCGTCTGCGCCAGTAGGCAGTAGCGCTCAATGCTGCGTACCCTTATAAGATGTCTATGGTTATAACGTTAGCAGTGAGTTTACAGCCTCACTGATTTAACTACACAAATAAATAAAAGTCATGTTACTTAGCCAATAAACGTTATCTTACCTTCAAAACTTACCCTTCTTTGTGCAACTTCAAATGTCGAACGAAGTTGGAAGTTGTTGCGTCTCCGTCTGTAATATTCGAACTGCGTGATTTGCATATGGCAATTCGTTTTTTGTTGACCAAGTCGTAGTTTTTATACCCGAACGAAACCAACTTTGGCATAATTGTTTCTCACTGCCGCATTGTTTGACAACTCATGTTCGGTGGTTGTCCTGCAATTTGATTGGATGAATGCTGTGGGATGAAAACAACGTAATTTAATTTGATTGGCTGTTGTACTGACAGCACACACGCTGACAAGCAGCACACACGCTTATAGACACAGACGTATAAAATGAAAGATACGGAGCGCTCCCAAATAACTTTTTAAGGTTTGGGTTTTGGGGAAAGTAGCAAGTCATGTCAAGTCAAAAGCCTCAAGTCCAAGTGAAGTCACAAGTCATTGATGTTAAAGTCTAAGTCGAGTTGCAAGTCTCTTTACATTTTGTCAAGTCGAGTCTAAAGTCATCAAATTCATGACTCGAGTCTGACTCGAGTCCAAGTCATGTGACTCGAGTCCACACCTCTGCAATATGGTAAATCTCATATTTCCAGTTTTTCATTACGAGGGGTTTGAATCTTTGGGCACCTAACATTTTGATTCGATTCCGATTCCTGGGGTGACAATTCGATTCAGAATTGATTCTTTTGTATGAATTTTTTTTAATGTCCTGTCCAGCTACTCAGGCAAATGATCAGAATTGATTCTTGATGTAACACAATTCTCGATTCAAACAGATTATTGCAATGTACTATTTGGTGTGATAATTAAATACAACTTTTCAAAACAGGTTACAGATTAGAAAAGCTCCTTCTGGTTGCATGGATGTGGCCTCTAAACACCTTTTTTTAATTGCGTGAACAAGACCCGCGATTTGATTGTGAATCAAATTGTTTTGTGCACCCCTAATTACAACATTCTCGAAAAGAGTAGGCTATATGGGCTCTGTACCGAGGATGTCGTTGTGGCTTGTACAGCCCTTTGAGACACTTGTGATTTAGGGCTATATAAATAAACATTGATTGATTGATTGATTGATTGATATGTATACATACAGTCGTGGTCAAAAGTTTACATACACTTGTAAAGAACATAATGTCATGGCTGTCTTGAGTTTCCAATCATTTCTACAACTCTTATTTTTTTGTGATAGAGTGATTAGAGCACTTACTTCTTTGTCACCAAAAAAAATTCATGAAGTTTGGTTCTTTTATGAATTTATTATGGGTCTACTGAAAATGCCACCAAATCTGCTGGGTCAAAAGTATACATACAGCAATGTTAATATTTGCTTACATGTCCCTTGGCAAGTTACACTGCAATAAGGCACTTTTGGTAGCCGTCCACAAGCTTCTGGCAAGCTTCTGCTTTGAATGTTTGACCACTCCGCTTGACAAAATTGGTGCAGTTCAGCTAAATGTGTTGGTTTTCTGACATGGACATCACATGGACAAAAGATAAGACCTTCTGGAGGAAAGTTCTGTGGTCAGATGAAACAAAAATTGAGCTGTTTGGCCACAATATCCAGGAATATGTTTGGAGGAGAAAAGGTGCGGCCTTTAATCCCAGGAACACCATTCCTACCGTTAAGCATGGTGGTGGTAGTATTATGCTCTGGGCCTGTTTTGCTGCCAATGGAACTGGTGCTTTAAATGGGACAATGGAAAAGGAGGATTACCTCCAAATTCTTCAGGACAACCTAAAATCATCAGCCCGGAGGTTGGGTCTTGGGCGCAGTTGGGTGTTCCAACAGGACAATGACCCCAAACACACGTCAGGAATGTCTAAATCAGGCTAGAATAGTGGTTCTTAACCTGGGTTCGATCGAACCCTAGGGGTACGGTGAGTCGGCCTCAGGGGTTCGGCAGAGGTCAAAACACACCCGACTCATCGTGTAAAATACAAACTTCTCCTTATCGGCGTATTACGGATACGGCAACAGCTGACTGATTTGCAGGTGTGTAATTTGTTGTGAGTTTATGCACTGTGTTGGTTTTGTTCTTTGAACCAGGTGATGTTCATGCACGGTTTATTTTGTGCACCAGTAAAAAAAACATGGTAACACTTTAGTATGGGGAACATATTCACCATTAATTAGTTGCTTATTAACATGCAAATTGGTAACATATTGGCTCTTAACTAGTTATTATTAAGTACTTATTAATGCCTTATTCGGCATGGCCTTATTATAACCCTAACCCTCTAACCCTGGCCCTAACCCTATAACCAAATAACTCTAAATTAAGTCTTTGTTACTTAGAATATGTTCCCCATACTAAAGTGTTACCAAAAACATATAACTTTGTCTTGAATTTGAAAAAAAAACATTTTATTTTTCACTAAAGAAGGGTTCTGTGAATGCGCATATGAAACTGGTGGGGTTCAGTACCTCCAACAAGGTCTAGAATTAAGGTTTTAGAACGGCCTTCCCAAAGTCCTGACTTAAACGTGTGGACAATGCTGAAGAAACAAGTCCATGTCAGAAAACCAACAAATTTAGCTGAATTGCACCAATTTTGTCAAGAGGAGTGGTCAAAAATTCAAGCAGAAGCTTGTGGATGGCTACCAAAAGTGCTTATTGCAGTGCAACTTGCCAAGGGACATGTAAGCAAATATTAACATTGCTGTATGTATACTTTTGACCCAGCAGATTTGCTCACATTTTCAGTAGACCCATAATAAATTCATAACATTTCATGAATGTTTTTTGTGACCAACAAGTATGTGCTCCAATCACTCTATCACAAAAAAAATAGGAGTTGTAGAAATGATTGGAAACTCAAGACAGCCATGATATTATGTTCTTTACAAGTGTATGTAAACTTTTGATTGCGACTATATATATATATATATATATATATATATATATATATATATATATATATATATATATATATATATATATATATATATATATATATATATATGTATATATATATATGTATATATATATATATATATATGTGTATATATACATATATATATATATATATATATGTGTATATATACATATATATATATATATATATATATGTATATATATATATATGTATATGTATATATGTATATATATATATATATATATATATATATATATATATATATATATATATATATATATATATATATATATATATATATATATATAATTTATTTAATTGATTTTAGAAAAAACTCAATCGATTAAGAATCTGAATAAATGCGAATCGCCATTTGGATGTGAATCAATCAGTGTTTATCATATCGTCTTAAATAGAATAAATATTGTGCATTCCTAGGTTTAACTCTAACCTAAAAAAGGATTTGATTTGCTTTGTTTTTGGTGTGTAGTTTTAATATAACTACAGACACAATTGATAAACTATTTTTTTTAGAATTTAGTTTGGCTCCACAAAAAACTTTTGACCAAACTTAAAGCTCCGAATAATTGTGTCGTTTTTTATGGTCATACGGTTTTAAAGAAACATGGTACGCCTGCAAAAAAAAGCCACCGTTTAAAGCCAACAAAAATTTAAACATAAAGTAGTAGTCCAGTTCAAGTCAACGAGAGCCTTAGTATTCGTGTTTCCAGAGTGTCACTGAACGCACCACACTCTTACAGTATGTCTAGCCAAACAATTAAGGGTAATATGGCACTCACCAGCTGCCCTGATTAGTTTTACAGAGAAGGTAGAGAATAATATGCAAAGTAGCTACCTCGTATTTTTTTTATTATGTATTTTAATGGCTTTATAAACTCTCCTAGCTCTGTAATTAACCTTTCACACGCTCCTCTAAACACTTCCTATGCTCTTAAACCTACACAATTTTACCATATCACATTTTATATGGGTACTCATCGTTGAAGGATGAGGAGGAGGATGATGATTTAGCTCTGCAGTATTGATGTCGATGCAGGTGAAGGTGGGAGTTCATCAGGTGTAAATGGCATCTTCTGAGTGAGAGTTGCTTGTGCAGGTTTGTAAAAAGATTGACTTTGCTCAAACAATTGTAGGGAATAAATTAGATTAAATAGCTAGTTGAATCATTGTGCTGGTATTGTTAAACTGTTGGCATAAGTCCATGATTGGAACATCCTTAGTTTGTATATAGAATATCTACAGTTCATGTACATACAGTTGTGGTCATACACTTGTAAAGAACATAATGTCATGGCTGTCTTGAGTTTCCAATCATTTCTACAACTCTTATTTTTTTGTGACAGAGTGATTGGAGCACATACTTGTTGGTCACAAAAAACATTCATGAAGTTTGCTTCTTTTATGAATTTATTATGGGTCTACTGAAAATGTGACCAAATCTGCTGGGTCAAAAGTATACATACAGCAATGTTAATATTTGCTTACATGTCCCTTGGCAAGTTGCACTGCAATAAGGCGCTTTTGGTAGCCATCCACAAGCTTCTGGAAGCTTCTGGTTGAATGTTTGACCACTCCTCTTGACAAAATTGGTGCAGTTCAGGCACATTTGGTGGTTGACATGCACTTGTTTCTTCAGCATTGTCCACATGTTTAAGTCAGGACTTTGGGAAGGCCATTCTAAAACCTTAATTCTAGCCTGATTTAGCCATTCCTTTACCACTTTTGACGTGTGTTTGGGGTCATTGTCCTGTTGGAACACCCAACTGCGCCCAAGACCCAACCTCCGGGCTGAGGATTTTAGGTTGTCCTAAAGAATTTGGAAGTAGTCCTCCTTTTTCATTGTCCCATTTACTCTCTGTAAAGCACCAGTTCCATTGGCAGAAAAACAGGCCCAGAGCATACTATCACCACCATGCTTGGCGGTAGGTGTGGTGTTCCTGGGATTACTGTCACAAAGTGTTGGTGACAATCCCCAAGATGCAAAGATGGCAGGCTTGGTGCAGGAAAACATGATTTAATGTCCAAAATAAGGCAAAACACAATCCAGGAACAGGCAAGCTGGAGACAGGGAACAGGAACCAGCAAACAGGAAAACTGGAAACAGCAAACAGTCCACAGCATACAGCTTACAGCTACAGGTAGTAGCTACACTGCAAAGAGTCAGTGTTCAAAAACAAGAAAAAAAAATACAAAAATGAGGGGTATTTTAATTGAACTAAGCAAAATTATCTGCCAATAGAACAACAAAATTTGGCTTGTCAAGACTTTCCAAAACAAGTAAAATTAGCTAACTTCAATGAACCCAAAAATACCTTAAAATAAGTATTTTTTTAACTACTAAAAAGTGCACTTTTCTTGATTGAAAAAAAAAAAAAGAGATTTTTTCTCAATATGTTGAAAAATATTCTTAAATAAAGTTAAAGTAAATGCAAGTGCCATTATCTTGACATAATGATATGTGCTCGGCGTTACATTTCTTGAAACCAGCAAACTTATACTAAAAACGAATGTATTGTTCTTAATGGAAAGGCAACAAGGCAACCGCTTGTTACTCTCGGGGTCTCCTAGCCGCTCAGGCAAATCATACGGTGTAAAAATGCATTTTTCCATCGATAACATGACATCGTCGCTTCAGTCCATTAGTGCGCATATATACAGCCCGGCCCCCGGCCAACAAATTCTTAATTGTAATTTTGAAGAATTTATCTGAATGTGCATGAACTATTTCGGTTCAAAATTGTTAGAAATGTCACATGTTAAATGTTTAAATATTAACTGTCAGTTTACTGTACTGTGCCAACTGTACTACTATATGAGTACGTATTTTCTATTGTTTCATTGAAAATAAGACAGCAAAGTCCATTTGGCTGTCATCTGTTTTAGTTATAAGACACAATGTCAAAGTCATGATTTTTTTTTTCATGCTTGAAATAACAAATTATTACTTTAAAAAAGTAGTTTTATACTTGTGAGTGTTGATGACACAGCTTTGCAACAGTTGATATTCTAGTTTCAAGCATGTTTTACTCAATATAGGTCATCAAATCTCAGCAACAAGCTGTTATATCTTACTGAGATCATTTAGGACCAAATCCTTAAAACAAGTAAAACACTCTAACATCAAATCTGCTTAGTGAGAAGAATGATCTTATCAGACAGAAAATAATCAAATATCACCCTTATTTGAGATATTTCATCTTACTTAGATTTCAGTTTTTGCAGTGTACAGCTACAACAACAGCGACAAGTAGTAATACTCCAGCCCTGACTGGAGGGCAAAGCAGGTCTAAATAGCAGCCGGCTAATTGACACCAGGTGTGGCCAGGTGCCAATCAGCCGCAGCTGAGGGGAAACAGCGCTCAGGGAGACAAGCAGGAAACTGAACCAAAATAAGAGCGCTGACAGTAAATAAAAACAAACACAGAGGAAAAAACAAAAAATAACTAAACTGTCAGTGACAAACCTGACATTTAAAGGCCTTACCTTTTCTCCTCCAAACATATTGCTGGGTATTGTGGCCAAACAGCTCATTTTTTGTTGCATCTGACAACAGAACTTTCCTCCAGAAGGTCTTATCTTTGTCCATGTGATGTCAGATGAAACAAAAATTGAGCTGCAGCAAGCAGAAGCTTGTGGATGGCTACCAAAAGTGCCTTATTGCAGTGAAACTTGCCAAGGGACATGTAAGCAAATATTAACATTGCTGTATGTATACTTTTGACCCAGCAGATTTGCTCACATTTTCAGCAGACCCATAATAAATTCATAAAAGAAGCAAACTTCATGAATGTTTTTTGTGACCAACAAGTATGTGCTCCAATCACTCTATCACAAAAAAATAAGAGTTGTAGAAATGATTGGAAACTCAAGACAGCCATGACATGATGTTCTTTACAAGTGTATGTAAACTTTTGACCACGACTGTAAACATTAAAAATCTGCAACAAAGTGAGAGCCCAATATGGCATGGCACGGGTACACTGTAAACTAAAGACAAACTGATTGGTGCACTTTTCATTCTCCTCTAAATCCAGATTCAGAATTGGATCTAGTGTAAGGATGGGCACATTATCCAGTTCCAGAACGGCACCGGTGCCAATGTAGAATACAAGAAGTGCTAAATGAACATGCTTGCCGGTGGTATTGTACAAATTATATATTGCAAGTACTGTAGTTGTTGTGATATCCTACAAGAAATATATTGTAAGTAAAGTAGTAGTTAAACTGTACAAGTCACTACTTGTAAGTAATGTACAAAACCCCAAACCAGTGAAGTTGGCACGTTGTGTAATTCTTATATAAAAACAGAATACAATGATTTGCAAATCCTTTTCAACTTATATTCAATTGAATAGACTGCAAAGACAAGATATTTAATGTTCACACTGAGAAACGTAATGTTTTTTTTTTGCAAATAATCATTATCTTAGAATTTAATGGCAGCAACACATTCCAGAAAAGTTGTCACGGGCATTTTTACCACTGTGTTACATGGCCTTTCCTTTTAACAACACTCAGTAAACGTTTGGGAACTGAGGAGACACATTTTTGAAGTGGAATAAATTCCATTCTTGCTTGATGTACAGCTTCATAATGCACCACACATTTTCAATGGGAGACAGGTCTGGTCTACAGGCAGGCCAGTCTAGTACCCGCACTCTTTTACTATGAAGCCACACTGTTGAACATGCTCAGAATGTGGCTTGGCATTGTTTTGCTGAAATAAGCAGGGGCGTCCATGAAAATGTTGATTGGATGGCAACATATGTTGCTCCAAAACCTGTATGTACCTTTCAGCATTAATGGTGCCTTCACAGATGTGCAAGCTACCCATGCCTTGGGTACTAATACACCCCCATACCATCACACATGCTGCCTTTTCAACTTTGCGCCTATGCAGATGACACAACGTCCACAGTTTCCAAAAACAATTTGAAATGTGGACTCATCAGACCACAGAACACTTTTCCACTTTACATCAGTCCATCTTCGATGAGTTTGGGCCCAGCGAAGCAGGCGGCGTTTCTGGGTGTTGTTGATAAATGGCTTTGGCTTTGCCTAGTAGAGTTTTAACTTGCACTTACAGATGTAGCGACCAACTGTAGTTACTGAAAGTGGTTTTCTGAAGTGTTCCTGAGCCAATGTGGTGATATCCTTTACACACTGATGTCGCTTTGTGATGCAGTACCGCCTGAGGGATCGAAGGTCACGGGCTTGCCACTTACGTGCAGTGATTTCTCCAGATTCTCTGAACCTTTTGATGATATTATGGACCGTAGATGGTGAAATCCCTAAATTCCTTGCAATAGCTGGTTGAGAAATGTTGTTCTTAAACTGTTCGACAATTTGCTCACACATTTGTTGACAAAGTGGTGACCCTCGCCCCATCCTTGTTTGTGAATGACTGAGCATTTCATGGAAGCTGCTTTTATACACAATCATGGCACCCACCTGTTCCCAATTAGCCAGTTCACCTGTGGTATGTTCCAAATAAGTGCTTGATGAGCATTCCTCAACTTTGTCAGTCTTTTTTGCCACTTGTGCCAGCTTTTTTTTAAAACAAAAGACCTAATATTTGCAAAAAATAACAAAGTTTACCAGTTCGAACATTAAGTATCTTGTCTTTGCAGTCTATTCAATTGAATAGGAGTTGAAAAGGATTTGCAAATCATTGTATTCTGTTTTTATTTACCATTTACACAACGTGCCAACTTCACTGGTTTGGGGGTTTCCAGTAGTAGTTTTTATTGTAGTAGTCACTACTTGTAAGTAATGTAGTAGTGATATTGTACAAGTGACTACTTATACAATGTAATGTGATGGTAAAATAATGAACATTTAGGGAAGTTTGCAGCACATTCTCTATGTTCTTCATTGCTTTGTTTTTTTGGTTTTTGCAAAAATGTGCATGTCATACCTTTTTTAAGTAGCGGTTCAACCACAGTTTTTCAAGTATTGACTTGTTACTAGTATGTGTTAGAATGTAAACAATACTCGTCACTCATCTAGTGCAGGGGTCGGCAACCCAAAATGTTGAAAGAGCCATATTGGACCAAAAATTCAAAAGCAAATCTGTCTGGAGTCGCAAAAAATGAAAAGCCATATTACATACAGATAGTGTGTCATGAGATATAAATTGAATTAAGAGGACATAAAGGAAACTAAATGACCTCAAATATTCCTACAAACGAGGCATAATGATGCAATATGTACATACAGCTAGCCTAAATAGCATGTTAGCATCGATTAGCTTGCATTAATGCAGTGACCAAATATGCCCGATTAGCACTCCACACAAGTCAACATCAACAAAACTCACCTTTGTGCCTTCACGCACAAAGTTAAAAGTTTGGTGGACAAAATGAGACAGAAAAAGAAGTGGCATAAAATATGTCCTAGAACGGGGGTCGGCAACCCTCTTTAGCGCCGCCCTAGTGGCTCTCTGGAGCTTTTTCAAAAATGTATGAAAAATGGAAAAAGATGAGGGGAAAAAATATATTTTTTGTTTTAATATGGTTTCTGTAGGAGGACGAACATGACACAAACCTCCCTTATTGTTATAAATCACACTGTTTATATTAAACATGCTTCACTGATTCGAGTATTTGGCGAGCGCCGTTTTGTCCTACTAATTTTGGCGGTCCTTGAACTCACCGTAGTTTGTCTACATGTATAACTTTCTCTGACTTTCTAGGACGTGTTTTATGCCACTTCTTTTTCCGTCTCATTTTGTCTACCAAACTTTTAACGTTGTGCGTGAATGCACAAAGGTGAGTTTTGTTGATGTTGACTTGTGTGGAGTGCTAATCAGGCATATTTGGTCACTGCATTAATGCAAGCTAATCGATGCTAACATGCTATTTAGGCTAGCTGTATGTACATATTGCATCATTATTCCTCATTTGTAGGTATATTTGAGGTCATTTAGTTTCTTTTAAGTCCTCTTAATTCAATTTATATCTCATGACACACTATCTGTATGTATATGGCTTTTCATTTTTTGCGGCTCCAGACAGATTTGTTTTTGTATTTTTGGTCCAATATGGCTCTTTCAACATTTTGGGTTGCCGACCCCTGTCCTAGAAAGTCGGAGAAAGTTATACATGTAAACAAACTACGGTGAGTTCAAGGACCGCCAAAATTAGTAGGACAAAGCGGCGCTCGCCAAATACTCGAATCAGTGAACCATGTTTAATACAAACACTGTGATTTATAACAATTAGGGAGGTTTGTGTCATGTTTGTCCTCCTACAGAAACCATATTAAAACAAAAAATACATTTTTCCCCCTCATCTTTTTCCATTTTTCATACATTTTTGAAAAAGCTCCAGAGAGCCACTAGGGCGGCGCTAAAGAGCCGCATGCGGCTCTAGAGCCGCGGGTTGCCGACCCCCGATCTAGCGTGAACAAAAAGTGTTTAGTTTTTTTATCTAAACATTTTTGGGGGTCTAAGAATGTGAAGATGATTAGAATTTGTTGTTTTTGTATTTTCCGGGAAGAATTTTGCCCAAGAGGTCATCTTAAGGTCTTTAGTCAAACTGTCAGACTGAGCAGACATTTTAGTATCTCCTGTCTGGGATGCCCTGCAGGCTCTGCATGCACTCTCCAAAATCATCACACACTAACATCACCCATCCATGCATTAAAAAAAAGGAGTACAACATGTTTTGAAGCGAAGTGAGTCAAATCCCTAATGAGTGGAGATGAAATATAAGTTCTGCTATATTTGACATTGTGTGAAGTCTAAACATGGCCCCAAAAGCTCTCTGTGCAAATTCCAAAGCTTTCCTGGGAAAAGGAAATGACACGTTACCTCTGGCAAAAGCAGCTGCCATCTGTCTTTGCGCTCATGTCTCTCACCGCTGCACTTTCTCTCTTCCAGGCTCACCGTTTACTCTCTGAATCTGTTTGCAGATGATCGGCCATCTGGTAGCTCCATCCTCACCTGCTGTCAACCCACCTTCAACTTCTTTGGTGCGCCTTCCTGTCCCCTGCTGCTCCCTCTTCTTCTTTTTCTTCTGCTTCTGTCACTTCCTTCCTGGGCGACGTGGCGAGGACTGCTAAACAGATGTAGATGTGGAGGTGACCACTGCACGCTGCTGTTTGTCACAGCCTAGTATGTTTGTTATTAATATTCATGTTGCATGCTGACCCAAAAAAACAGAACCCATAAAAGTGGCATAAATCCTACAAACCTTAAAATTCAGTCTGATCATTCCCGACACGTTCAGTTATCCTGGTCGCTTTTCTTGTAAGTCACGTTATTTCCAATATATGCTCCAAATGGGCGCGTCCGTTCGATGGCAGAATTGAATGAAGGGAGTGAACCCTCCTGTCGGTCATCCACAATCTTTATCCCTGGGACTGCCGGCCTGCACCAGACACAGAGTCTTGTTAGATGCTGGTGAGAAGCGCCACAAAGTAACAACAATTACAGGCAACGTTCCCTTTAAGGTGCGCGCCTATGCAATTGCGCACTGCTCAAGCGTCCTCTGCGCACGGCAAATCTATGCCGCGCACAAAATCAAATAAAAAAATAAGCGCATAACACTTTTCGACACAAGGACACAACAGAGAAAACAGTTTTCGTCATCATTTTCAAATATTGTAACGTCTGTCGAGACGCTTTGAGGACATGAATTCCATTGATCACTTTACTGAGCAAAACTCTTCATTGTCGGCCATAAACACATCACCAAAACATTGGTGAAAAAAATGATATCTAGCAAAAGTGGTCATTTTCTGCAGTACAAACCAGGCCAAAACCAACTTTGTTATATCAACAGCAGCCGCTCGCTCTTTCTCACTTGCGCCAACACATGCACATATGGCACTTAGCCAGTGATGCGTTTACAGCCACACAAAAAGTCGGACAACTCCAACACCACACATAAAATGTCATTCCAGGTCGTTACACTATGATTTACCAATCAAATGTGTGCTTATTCTAGTGTCATTTATTAGGAATCTTAATTTATAAATATCAATCATGAAATGCTGTTAGTATATTAAATAAATACTAATAAAAATATATATTTTTACAAACAGGAAGTTGCAGGAATGTACATATGATCCCCTGCTTACATCTCATTGTGCAACATGTGAATGTTTTAATGGGAACTAAATGCAATGTCTGAAAGGGGTACACATTATTTCCAAAGCAGGACCTCCACCCAGACAAACAATACAAGTTTTCTCCTTCGCCGTTTACTTTTCGTGTGGTGACAAATGTCTCCAATATTGTCCACACCTGTATCCATCTAAACACAGCATTGCGCTCTTAACCGAAGTGAGGGAAATGACGTTAAACCAAACGCTTGGCTCCGCTTACTCCGAGGGGAAATCTCCGCAGCAAAGTCCGTGTAGTTGGTCCGCCATGATTATCAAGCCAAACACAGCTAGTGCGCATGCGCCTGACTTAGTGTTGCCGAAAATGCATTAATAAAAATGCATTAATAAAAACACAAACGGTATTACTAACTATCGCAAATGACCGTTATACCGTTTACTGTTACATCTCTCGTCCATTAACAAGTAAAAAGTCAAGGGTGGTCACGGCACTTGCCGTGGTTGCCGCGGTAAAATTTGAGCCCTGCAATTATTATTAGTATTATTATTAAATATAATTGCAAAGCAAACATCCTGTTGGGGGAATATTTTGACTTTAAACTGACTGAGCAAGGTGAGCTCATCAACACGGATAAATGACTCAGTATGCCTGACTTAGGAAAACACCCAACCAGGGACGGCTAGCGTTCACATTCAAACCAATACAGCACCAATTCTCTGTACCTGGGAATCGATACCGGTACTCAGCGGTACCAAGTTTAAAGGTGTTAATAAATATTATGGCAGTCAAATGATAATAAAAAAAAAAAATCAGTTTAATGACATTTTGGAGTTTGGATTATTCATCATTAATCACAGGTGATACTTAATTGTATAATTCAAATTTGCTTAAGAAAAGACCCCGATATTTGTACACAAATTACATTTTATTGTCAGAATGTCATTCAGGAATGTTTTTTTTACTTGGATGCATGTCATTTATTTGCACAAAGCCTAGTAAAAGTTGTATCTTAAGTCTTAAGGCTGTATTTTGGAGTGGAATTTGCCAGCAAGCGCACCAGTCAGAGTCTCCTCACTAATGTAGTGATCGTTATGGTAAAAAAAACTGGTACGGTCATAATCATTTGTATGGTTAATCTAAGTGCGTATATGATTAATGCGATACATTTTTGTGATTAATCACATGAGTTAACTCGTTAATTTTGACAGGCCTAATACATGTAATTGTTTTTATTGCAAGCATTTAAACATGAGCTGATTATGATAACTGCTGTCCAGTTATCTTATTTTGTTATCACATTTCTGACTATGAAGGTATGACGTTGGGTTACAATTACAGTTGCAAATCCAAGACGTTAGCTGGCAGTAGTGTATAGTTCATGGTGTGTTGTTTTGGTTTTTGTTGTGCCCCAGAAAGTGTTAATACTGAAAGTATCGTACTTGCAGCGTTTGTACAGGTGTGCTTAAAAACCTTGAAAATGCTTTATTTTAATGTTGTGTTTTCAAGGTTTGAAAAATGCTTGAATTTTGGGTGAAGTGCTTGGAAATGTCCATCAAATTTGTCGGCAGTCTGACTCAATAGGCTAATTATAAATTGGAAAAAAATAAAATAAGTTTCCTTAAAAATGAAAGCTACACGCTTGATCAGTTGGCTTTGCACGAGCCCTTACATTAGGTTGTTGTCATGCCAGAGCCGTATATACGGCTCTGTGTCGCCCCCAAGAGGACAGTGGTGCATCGGTCCGTCATGCCGGTAGGTTGTCGTTTTAATGAACATTGGATGGAAAATGACAAATACAAACTTTGGATAAAACGTGGCACGTGTAGCCTGCTGCAAGGTATGCAAAAAGGAAATCCATCTTTTTGCAATGGTAGAGTCGGCTCTCTCGAGTTATATGAAAGGTAAGCCACAGAGATTACTGGCCGTACAAGTTAACTAACTTTAGCTAAAGTTTTGTTTTCTAACCTTTTGCTACATGCTAGACCTAAACTGTGAGATCAGCGCTAGATTACAAGTTAATTACGGACAGTTATTACGAGCTATGAAAGGAAAAAAGCGAGCATTTGTCAATGATAAAGTATAATGTTAAGAACTTCCCTCAACTAAAAATGTATTTGTTATCATAGCCACAGTTATAAGGCTAGATGTGCTTAATGAAAGGTGACTGAGGTGTTGTAAAACAAACAACATATTTTCCTTTAATTTATTATCCTTATATCAATGTGGAACAGTTTTTTAAAATAAATTAGTGAAATTGACATTTTGAGGGTGCGTGTATTTATATCACATTATGCACTTTACAAGCACAAATACGCTGTGAACCAATCCGTGCTGTTCGATGTCATTGAGTGCTGTAAGTAAGAAAAAGAACAAGAAATTTGAAAAACACAAATGGATACACGTTTGCAAACACATTTTCATTAATTTGTTTTCATTTTTTATTGATCTCCTTCATTGATGTGCATCTTTGATCAATAGACAATTAAACCTCAGCAACTAAACACACATTTACACACCAATGCCTGAGAAGGAATAGGATGAAGAAAATCTTACACCAATGACATTGACTAGTCTACAGCAAGGGGTGTCCAAACTTTTTCCAGCAAGGGCCGCATACAGAAAAGTTGAAGGATCTAGGGGCCACTTTGTACATTTTTTGTACATTCAAGACCCGAAAACCTCTTACATGCCAGTTATTTTTATTTTGCATGATTTCCTGTCCAGCGCTCTTATTTTTTGTTCTACGTCCTTTTTTCCTCCATTTGCCAGCTGAGCGCTGGCGCTGTCACCTGTCTCTGGTTGCCAATCAGGATGCTTTTGGGGACTGGATTATTTTGCTTTGTACCTCAACATTGTACCTTTACACTTCATGCGTCTCTTTTCCATCTGTGCACCTGCCTTTCTCTGGTAAAGAAGACTTGTTTACTGCACTTGCCTGCCGTCTCTGCATCCCGGAGTGCCTAACGTAACAAAAACTAATACAATGTAGTTGAATCAATTATTCTTATTACCATTCTTTATTAATATTAGCATGATTATTGCATTACAAGGCTTAGCACACTCAAAATCTTACCATTACCATTGTTTTCTGCACTTGCCTGCCGTCTCTGCATCCTCCGGGATGCAGAGACAGCATACATAAAACGAAACGTAACAAAAAACCAGTACAATGTAGTTCAATCTATTATTCATCTTATAATTAGTCTTTATCAATACTTATTATTATTAATATTTTGCTTTCGTAAACTCAAAATCTTACCATATCTTGCAAGCAATGTTTACATATGTTCATCAAACACCATGTAAAAGACACACAGGTCAACAGCAATTTTGGTTTTCAGGTCCCATTTTGGGGGAATTTGGTCGGGTTCCATTTTTCCTAAGCACAAATTGTATTTTGTCGGTGTCGTGAGCCAATTAAAAACAAGCTGCGGGCCGCAAATGGCATCATTGGTACTTTAACTTTAAAATACTAATGAAAAATGGTAATTGCATTTTAAAGAATTACTTGCTTTATTATTATCATATTTTATGATTACAATAGTGTTTTTATTTGTGTAAAAAGTGAAAATGCCGACAAAACATTGTCATTATTATTATTTATTTATTTATTTATTTATTAAGTTAAAGTTAAAGTACCACTGATTGTCACACACACACTAGGTGTGGTGAAATTTGTCCTCTGCATTTGACCCATCCCCTTGTTCACCCACTGGGAGGGGAGGGGAGAAGTGAGCAGCAGCGGTGGCCGCGCCCGGGAATCTTTTTTGGTGATCTAACCCCAAATTTCAACCCTTGATGCTGAGTGCCAAGCAGGGAGGTAATGGCTCCCATTTTTATAGTCTTTGGTATGACTCGGCCGGGGTTTGAACTCACGACCTACCAATCTCAGGGCGGACACTCTAACCACAAGGCCACTGAGCAGTATATTGACAATATATCGTCCAACAAAATGTGTTATCACATGTATTGTTCCAATATTTCATTAGTCAACTTGTAAAAAAAAAACCTTGAGAAAAAGAAACATTTTAAAGTAACACATTTATTTAAAGATTTGTGGGTTCAGTTTTTTGGGTCACTCTGTATTATTATGTTTTATTATGTATTTTTTTCATACTGTCTTATTTTCTGCAATTCTCATCAGGTGATGAAAACCAAACACTGTTAATGTACTGTATGTCCATCAGTCTAAACCTATTTAATACACTAGACAATTCCACACACATATTTCAGAAGGATATTTTTAAACTGAAAGAAAAGTCTAAAAGTGAAATATTGTATAACCACTGCTGGACCTGGTCTTTCTGGTAAAAGGTTTGCTCATACTGAAGAAAATTATGCATCTCTTGGGTTCTATTTTCAAGCCCTGAATGAATGCGGGTTTTAGTGAATATTCCCTGCCGAGTGTATTACGGTAGTACTTTGTCACTGATTTATTATTGGAAAAGTTACTTCGCTAGAACCCGTGCCAGGAAACTGTTGCCCGCCATGACTCGCTGATTTGGTTTTGACATGTTAGAGAAGCGTAATTCCATTATCGGCACAATCCTAAATTGCAAGAAATCCAAACAGAAAATGACACGCTAGAAAAAACAATGTTTTCTTGATTTTTGTTTTTACATTACATGAAACTTCGATTTACGAACTTAGCTGGTTCTTAAACGAAATGTTTGCACAGTGAAGCACATTTCTCCATTAGTAACAATGTAAATATGAATAAGATTTTGGTCCTGACAAAAGTCCATATTTTGGTAAAAGTTTTGTACACTTTGACCACAATATAAAGTGTAAACAATACCGTTTATCAAAGAAACAAAGGGGGTGGTGGATTAAATTCCTCTTTATGAACAAGCCAAAAAAACGACAACAGGCTGCTGTACTGTATGCGTTGCTCTGCCAACACACACACACACACACACACAGAAGTCCCTTTGGTGCCCTCACAAACGACCAGAAATAACACAAATCCTTAACTTTAACAACCATATTGTTACAATTATAAACATTTAAAAAAGTGAAATCCACCCACATTAACATCGGCAAAGGAGGAGCTAACGCGAAGAGGGGGAGAAGGGAGGGGCCGTGTGTGCTCTTGGAAGAGGCGCCGCTGAACGAGGGGTAGTCTTCTCCTCCGCTGTAAATTAAGTCTGCCCTGGCATCGTTTTCCAGAAAAGTCCGGCCTCATCACAATTAAAACTTGCTGTGGTCTGTTGTCTTTTCGGGACTCATATTTGCATTAGCAAAATGGACAAAACTTACTGAAGCACTGAGCAGTGACTTGTGTGCAGTGTTGGGTTAGTTACTGAAAACTAGTAACTAGTTAGTTACAAGTTACTTCATTTCAAAAGTAATTTAGTTACTTACTCAGTTACTTACACCAAAAAGTAATGCGTTACTGTGAAAATTAACTATTTAGTTACTTATATATTTTTTTAATTTTTTTTAAGGCCCCTTTTAATGCCCTTTTAGCCTTCATTTCAGTACTGTTATTGCACTGGAGAATAATACAATCTGTTGATCAACTTGACATGCATTTGCATCACTGAACTCTGCTAAGCAACGTGGTCTACATACAACACACAAAGACAAAGATATGTTTCAAAGGGCCAATTTGTTTCAGACCAGATCAAATTGACAAAACTATTTTAAATAGCTGCAACATAACATACATAAGTAACAAACAGCATAACAACAACATAGCTGTAAACCAAGAAAGGCACACACTACATACACAAAGCCTAACCAGGCCTTTTTTTCTGAAATAAAATTATGTCTGAAGCCCAGAACACTCTACACATTTCCCCAGTTTTAGTTTAGAGATAATGAAAGATTGGCCTGGCCCACTAGGATACCTCTTTATGTTTGTGAACTTTATAGTCCATACATTTAAGAGTGATGTGATAATCAAACACTCTAGAAGTCTAGAATGAAAGAGCAACAGTATATAAGAGAATTGACAGAGTGTGTGTACCTTCAGTGCGCAGTGCCTCGTTAAAATCCAGCCGCTGTTGCTTAGGAAGTGAAGTGTGTCTCTTTACTAGCTTTGTCGAAGCATGTTGCTTTTGTAGCTGTTTCAGCAGATTTGAATTGCTAGGATAGGATCTTTGATCCAAGACACAACTTACATTTAACTAAAATGTTCTTTTCTTTGTGGTCGACAAAAGAAAAGTAGTGAGAATATCTCCATGTTAAGAAACTCGGCTTCGGCTCTGCCATGTCTTGTTAGTAAACACAGACACGCCACCCCTGCCCCACACACATACACACAGACAGAGCAGCGCGCCTCTTCTCCGTCGCCTTTTCTGCAGCTCTCCAATAAAACACACTCAGATCCTTTCAGTTTCTAGCCGATACTACATAAAAAATAACGTAAAATAACGCAGTAACGCATCATGTAGTAATGGTAACTGAGTTACTGAATATAAAAAATTACGCGTTAGATTACTATTTACCGCCGGAAGTAATACGTTAGTCCCAACACTGGTCATGTGTGACACAAAATTAATGAATGAATCAATCAATCAAAGTTTATTTACACAGCCTTTAATCACAAGTGTCTCAAAGGGCTGCACAAGCCAGAGCAACATCGACAAGTTCTTAAATAGAGGGGTTCGTAAATCGAGGTTCCACTGTGCTTGTTGTCGGGTACCAGTTTTTGTCCTGAATTAGGTGGAAATGAATAGAATTGATTAACATTGAAGAACAGCTGTGCTGCAGGACAAGGAACAGAAAGTAAAGGTGCTGAAAAACCCAGAGACCAAGCAGGAAATGTTCACAAAAACGAGAACACACAGGAAAAATAACACACAAAGTCCAATGACACTTTTACTTGAATGCATGTCATTGATTTGCTCAAAATTTGCTAACAGTTTGGCCTAAAGTTCATTCAGGGTGAAGTTTGGAGTGACATTTCCATTGACCGGACCACTGACCGTGTAGTAAACTGTGACCCCTCTGTTATCCACCATTAAGGTAAAGGAGCATATATTCTCCAAATAAATTGTGTGACTAATCTGCATATATATACTGTATATGATTCATGTGATTAGTCACATGTTATTTTTGACAGCTCTACTTTGTACAGATGCACATCATTTATGTTCTTTTGCTTTACAAACATGTTTTTCTCGCTCTCTAATGGAAAAGTTGAAAATACTAGATTGTAGTTATGAAATGAAGTGTCTGTCGTCGTTTGGCGTCTATTTGCATGGAGGGGGGGAAAAAAGACGTGTAGCAAATATTTTTATGTCTGCATTACTTGCAGCTTGAGAGTCAAACTGTTTGTTTGCTACTACTTGATGATTAACCCTTGTTGAATGTGCATTCATGTGAATTGTCTAGCGTCGCACTTTGTGTGCTTGTTTCGAGAAAAATGGCGCAATGGGAGCCAAAGTCCCGTATGAAGCTGAGGTCACTGGGGGTAACACTGAAAAATAGACGTGCGAGACAAGAACATTTCTGTGGCTATTGGTACATTTAAAAAAAACAAAAAAAAACTATGTTTTCTCAAAAGTCCAGAATTGGTCTTTTGAGAGGCCAAATGTGTACATTTATACTACCAAAAGACAGTACAAATATGTACTTGCTGCAGTAAAAAAACGGGTAACACTTTAGTATGGGGAACATATTCACCATTAATGAATTGCTTATTAACATAGGGTTAGTTTTAGGGTTGGGGTTAGGGTCAGGGAAGGTCCCAGGGAAGGAGGCCCCAAGAATGCAACAATACAAGAATGTGTGTGTGTGTGTGTGTGTGTGTGTGTGTGTGTGTGTGTGTGTGTGTGTGTGTGTGTGTGTGTGTGTGTGTGTGTGTGTGTGTGTGTGTGTGTGTGTGTGTGTGTGTGTGTGTGTGTGTGTGTGTGTGTGTGTGTGTGTGTGTGTGTGTGTGTAAACATATTTGGACTGTCAGGAAAAAAAAAAATTTGCACATTGTCATACATACATACATACATATGTATACTGTATATACCAGGGGTCGGCAACCCGCGGCGGCTCTTTGACCACTGATGCAGCTCAGCTGCATACTTGCCGACCCCCGATTTTCCCAGGAGACTTATGGATCTCAGTGCTGCTCCTAGATAACTCCCAGGGCAAATATAATCCTATTTTCACTCTAATTACTAAATTAAGGGCGTGCCCTAATTGCACTGCAGTAATTGTTCTCTATAGCATATACAAACAGCGTGCCAGCCCGGCCATATGTTGTGTGGAGCTTTCACTCGGACACGTAGGAGACAGCAAAGCATACTTACTCATCAGCCACACAGCTTACACTGACGGTAGCCGTATAAAACAACTTTAACACTGTTACGTTAAAAATATGCGCCACACTGTGAACCCACACCAAAAAAGAATGAAAAACACATTTCTGGAGAACATCCCACCGTAACACAACATAAACACAACACAACCAATACCCAGAATCCCATGCAGCCCTAACTCTTCCGGTCTACATTATACACCCCCCCCCCCCCCCCCCTCCTGCGTAGGTTGAGCGGAAGAGTTAGTGCTGCATGGGATTCTGGGTATTTACTTACACCGTCAGTGTAAGCTGTGTGGCTGCTGAACTAGTACGCCTTGCTGTCACTTACGTGAGCAAGCTGAAGCTGCATTCTACATCTGGTCGAGCAGGTACACTGTTTCGGCAGGCTGTAGAGGGCGCCAAAAGCAGCGCAATCACGCCCTGATATTCGGGAGTCTCCCGGAAATAGTGAGAGGGTTGACAAGTATGACGCTATCAAGCGCCATTCTATCAAAACTCGCGGGCCGTACTAACATCAAATTTCTATATTAAAGTGCGTGCCGGTGCGTGTGTCTGAGACCTCTGGTTAACATAGCACAAACCAATTTAAGCTTCGTATGCGGTGTTCTTCATTTTAAAATTTTTTTGTGGCTCCCATTATTTTCTTTAATTTGTGAAACTTGCCAAAATGGCTCTTTGAGTGGTAAAGGTTGCCGACCCCTGGTATATACATATGTACACACATATATATGTACACCTTTATTTATATATATATATATATATATATATATATATATATATATATATACATGCACATTCTGAGGTTATTGAGGGAAGACTCTTAGTTAATGGCTTACTGCTTGTATAATAAGGCCATGCAGAATAAGGCATTAATAAGTACTTAATAAAGACTAATTAAGAGCCAATATGTTACTAATTTGCATGTTAATAAGCAACTAATTAATGGTGAATAGGTGTGCCTTAAAATAGAGTGTTACCAAAAAATGTGTTTACCTATAGTACTATTTTAAATAAGGCATACTAATAATCCTACAGTATAATCATAGATACCTTAATTAGAGCCAATAATAATAAATGTTTCTATTCTTTCCATCTTTCATTATTGCCATCACTTCTGTTCTATTTACTTTTATTTACATTTTTTTAACATTATCTTGCTGTATTGTCAGTTTTCCAACGTATACTGTTAAGCACACAAATGGACTGAAGGGGACACAAAAGTCTCTCAATAAGTAACAAACATTGTAGGTACAAGTCTCTACCTCTAGTTTTCAGAGTATCTTATCCCTCACATGTACTGTCGTCCCTCCTTTATCGCAGTTTATTGGTCACAGACCAGAACGTAAAAAAGAGAATTTTCGCAAAGAAGGAGTTTGTATTTATAAATTGAATATTTTCATAGTTGGAGTTTTTACCACCTTCTAAATCAAATGTTATATTAGAGCCCTTTCAACACCCCTTATAGTAACCCCTTACACTTGTTTTAACCAAAATAGCAGACATAATATAAAATTGAAGCTGCAAGCAGCGATGGACGGGACCGACTTTGACGGCACATAAAATCCAAACCGGAGCAGTAATTAAAACTCTTTCATCAAATTTTAATCAGAAGGGTTCAATCTCTGCTGGGGGTTGTCAATTTATGAAATGTAGGTCTAAGTGAGACCTACATAGAGGTTTTTGTTTCATGTCTCTAAGACATTCCTACTGGGGGTTACAGGCAGTTTTGTCTGAGTTTTCTTCCTAGGAGCAGTTGTTTCTGAGTTTTGGGGTTTGGCTTTTTTTATTAGATGGCAATTTTCGCCAGTCCTGATGTGTGTGTCAAATATGGTGAGTTTTGAAGCATGTTAAGGGGGTCAAATTACAGCTCAAAGAGGCAGCCGGTAGAATAAAATGCACAAAATACAATAGGGTCCTCTGTCCCAAAGGGACATTGCGGTCCCTAATAAGACATACAGGACTGGTGCTACTAAGATCCAAAAACCACCTGCTAAATATTGCGTGCAGACTATAAAATTGCATGTACTATTAGTGGGTGTGTTGAGTGTGATCTACTACTGTGTGTCCAGTTTATAAAAAGTACAAAAGTGGTGCAGGCCCCCATATTTAAATGAGATTTTTGTGTGTATGCCGGCTGTCACCATGGAGACACTCATTCCCCTCAATATTTGTGGCATCATATAGTGTAACCTGTGGCGTTTTGTCATGTTGTTGACAAATATATTACGCACCAAAAAAACAGAAAATGAATCAATTGAATTTGTTTTAATCAGCCCCCTTACGTCATCCAGCAGATATACAATTGTATTGCTGACTAATATTAGAAGCCTCTTTCTTTGCGCTGTCCTCCAAATGTAAACATCAGACATGGAAATGATCATCTGGACTCACGACGCAATTGACAAAATCTTTTCGACGAGGAAAAGAGGTTCGGGGGAGCCTGGCTGCCCTGATGGAACCAGAGCTGTGGCGTACGTGAGAGATTCCTGGGATGAATGGAGAATCATGTGCCTCTCAGTCCTTTCCATCGACGACGTGGAAGACATCTACCTATTTGGAACCGTGATCGCGGGGCATCTGCTGATTGGGCTGGGCATTGCTCTGGTGTATCGTCAAATTCGGAAGACGATGGCAGCCACTCAAGGAGCCCAAAGGCTGTTCGTCGCAATGGAAGGTTTGGGTCGGGCTGTGGGATCAGAGACTGTGATGATTTCTGAACTGAATCGCAAGATGGATCACATCATGGAGAAGCTTGAAATGGAAAAATTGAATATGAGAGCAGCCAGCATGGACGAATAGAACAGACAAGTCATTGTATTGTCTGCTCGCGGAAAACAAACATCCTAATCTACGATTTGACTCCCTCGAATGGCCTTGACGCTGTGAACAACCCCACGCCTTCACCACCGCTTGTTTCCCCTCGGGGTGATGGACGGCTGGCAGCGCTTCATAGCAGCAGTCGCCCTCCAGAGCCCCAACTCCCCGACCCTCTGTTGCGAGTTGTCGTGATTACATGTAATGTGTTTATGTGTGCATTGCATGGAGGTTTTTTCCCACTCCAGACTAGGCCCCCTTAGGAGCCCAGTCTAAAATGTATTTTTTTACTCATCTTCTTCCCCAGCGTTTTACCTTTTTTTTTATCTTTTACGGGGCGCCTTTGGCGACCCATCAGCGTTCCAGTTCTGTAACCCTGTACACTGTTTGTTTGTCTAATCTTGAACGGGTTTGTGCTGAAAACATAGTTTTGTTGTACTTGTGCAATGACAATAAAGTCCTATCCTATCCTATCCTATCCTATCCTAATATTCTTTATTCTGACAGTCAGAATATGTCGACAGACGAAATATTCCCGATCTTAATCGTCCCTTTGCAGCGCCGTCGCTCCTTTCTCGCGGCCGTTTGTGCTCAACTGCGCCAGCTTGCGTGAAAATTCCAAATGTACCAAATATAGATGCGGTCGAAAACAGTTTGAGTCTTGGTAAATTACATTGTGAGGGCCAAATGTTAATGTTTGCATCTTTTCCTTCACCCAGTATTATGGGTGTTCTGGTATTCATCTTATATTCTGCATATTCATGAAGATAGACACACTGAATGCTCCTTATTTTTGCTCAATTAAGAGATGCAATCATCTCTGCAACACAACTTGTTTGATGATGGTGATAACGATGATGATGCTTTGTTGTGTCCCGTACCTTAGAGTCAGTCTTTTAAGTTCATTTAGCCCAGGGCTGTCTAACATTATTTCATGAGAGCCATTTTGCAAAATGAAAATGGCCGACAGCTAGTCATATTTGTAACGTTTATTTTCATTGCTTATTTCAACCCGAGCAAGGGAATCAGTTTGTTTTGCCACAGCATTAACAAAGTGTTGCTATCATCATCTGCATCTTGTATTTCTGTATGCTTTTCTTTGGAGTTCAGGTTGTTAATCACTAGTAGCTCTGTTTTGACGAAAAAGAAAGGATTTTGTATTTGTATGACCGGCAACATTTGAATTGCACTGCAATTTTGTGGTAATTTAAAAGGAATTGAGTATACTTTATTGTTATTGCACTTATAAAGTACAACAAAGTTAGTTTTCAGTACAAGCGTCCAAGAACAGACTTACAATATACAGATATAATGGTATGGGATATGGGATATACATATCTGTGTAGTAGTAGTAGTAGTCTATGGGTGTGTGTTTTGTCCATAAGCCTGAACAGAGTCAACAACACAGGTACACTATATTGCCAAAACTATTTGGTCACCAGCCTTGACTCACATATGAACTTGAAGTGCCATCCCATTCCTAACCCATAGGGTTCAATATGATGTCGATCCACCTTTTGCAGCTATTACAGGCTGTCCACAAGGTTGCGGACTGTGTTTATAGGAATTTTTGACCATTCTTCCAAAAGCGCGTTGGTGAGGTCACACACTGATGTTGGTGGAGAAGGCCTGGCTCTCAGTCTCTGTTCCAATTCATCCCAAAATGTGTTCTATCGGGTTCAGGTCAGGACTATGTGCAGGCCAGTCAAGTTCATCCACACCAGACTCTGTCATCCATGTCTTTATGGACCTTGCTTTGTGCACTGGTGCACAGTCATGTTGGAATTGTTCCCACAAGGTTGAGAGCATGGAATTGTCCAAAATGTTTTGGTATCCTGGAGCATTCAAAGTTCCTTTCACTGGAACTAAGGGGCCAAGCCCAACTCCTGAAAACAACCCCACACCCTAATTCCTCCTCTACCAAATTTCACACTCGGCACAATGCAGTCCGAAATGTACCGTTCTCCTGGCAACCTCCAAACCCAGACTGGTCCATCAGATTGCCAGATGGAAAAGTGTGATTCATCACTCCAGAGAAGGCGTCTCCACTGCTCTAGAGTCCAGTGGCGACGTGCTTTACACCACTGCATCCCACGCTTTGCATTGGACTTGGTGATGTATGGTTTAGATGCAGCTGTTCGGCCATGGAAACCCATTCCATGAAGCTCTCTGCGTACTGTACGTGGGCTAATTGGAAGGTCACATGAAGTTTGGAGCTCTGTAGCAACTGACTGTGCAGAAAGTCTTTGCACTATGCGCTTCAGCATCCGCTGACCCCTCTCTGTCAGTTTACGTGGCCTACCACTTGGCGGCTGAGTTGCTGTTGTTCCCAAACTCTTCACTTTTCTTATAATAAAGCCGACAGTTGGCTTTGGAATATTTAGGAGCGAGGAAATTTCACGACTGGATTAGTTGCACAGGTGGCATCCTATGACAGTTCCACGCTGGAACTCACTGAGAGCGGCCCATTCTTTCACAAATGTTTGTAGAAACAGTCTCCATGCCTAAGTGCTTGATTTTATACACCTGATTCTCATCATTTGGATGGGTGGCCAAATACTTTTGGCAATATAGTGTATCTTTTGAAGAAGATAGAGCATCATTTGCTGCTACGTTCTCACTGGGGTGTTTACAGCGTGACCCTGCCTAGACCAATGCCGAATGCAGAGGGAGCCAAACTGTAGATAAGGATTGTTTTGGTTAGGATGAGCAAACACATTCCAATTGTTTTTTTGTGGCTATCAAATTGATTAAAATTTCGCCTTGGAGAGCGAAAAAAGCTTCTCTGGCATGTTATCCAATTTGTGATTCGATTACTAGATGGCCAACGTCGGAGTGTCCACAGCTCTGCCCAAACTGTTCATTCTGACGACAGCTTCCGGGTTCTTTAAACGGATGCCATCGTCTTTAGAATTTGTCAATAGACCGGAGCAAAGCTCAATCCAATCAGCAGATGACTTGCTATCACGGTTCCAAATAGATGGATATCTTTGACGGAAAGAATGGCCAGGCACATGACCCTCCACTTCTCCCAAGAGTCCCTCATGTATCCAGCAGCAAAACAAGCTGGTTCCACCGAACTTGAGCTTTCCGTCGAGAAGATGTTGACTAGAATTGAGTAGCGAGACCAGTTTTATCAATTCCTTGTTTTCAGCTTTTGGAGAACACAAAAGACACGGTCTTAGAACGTTGAGACAAGACAAGACAAAACAAGAAATAGAGGCATAATGTCTTAATTGAACAGTTTAAAAAATACTGACAGCTAAAGCAAATATTGTTTGGACTTAGACCAGGGGTGTCCAAACTTTTTCCACTGAGGGCCGCACACTGAAAAATCAAAGCAAGCGGGGGCCATTTTGATATGTTTTATTATAAAAACCAATACAATATATGTATACAAAAGATACATTTAGGCCTCCACTCAGGCTTGATCCCGGGGACCCCAAAAGGTTTTGGTCAAAAAAAATGTTACAAATGTGTCATTATTTAGTATTATTATTATTATTATTATTATTATTCAAGGTTTAAATCTCTAGATCAACATTAGGTCTATCTGTCAATATAACGCTTTTAAAGATTTAAGTTGTATGCCATTTTTGTCAAGGAAAACCGTGTTTTTTTATGGAAAAAAACACAAAATATGCAATATTTTCCCCCGATAAAATTTTTAAGTGGAATATTTGAGATTATATAATAATTGGAGTCTTAAAAAGGTCAATAACTCATAACAACATTGATTTTAATTCATTATTTTTTTGAGCAATGACACTTAAAAAAAAAAAAAGTCCCACTACAATTATTGGGGATCCAAAAGGGTACTGCTCAGTAAAGTTTAAAAAAATAAATCCAATATTTTTTTTAACTTTTACCACAATAGTCTCAAGATCAACTTCAGATCTATCCGTCAATTATAAGTTTTATTGTTGTTTATGTTTTTTGTTTGTTCGTTTTAGGCCCTTCTTTAAAAAACTATGTTTTATGCAACATTTTCCCCCCAAAATATCTCAAAGTGGAATATTTAATGTGAAGTAAATGGAGCCATGAATAGGTCAATAATTCATGATGACATTGATTTTGATTCATTATTATTTTTTAAAGAAAGAAACAGCCTGCATGGCAGCTTTGTGTTATTAGAGTAAATAATGCAACATTTTCTTGTTACATTTCACCTGTTTGCTCTTTTATACCTACCACTTTTTATGTTTGTTTTTTTTTTTTCATCATATTTTTAGAATGGGCCGTGGGGCCGTTAAAAAATTACCTGTGGGCCGCAAATGGCCCCCGGGCTGCAGAAGGGAAATTGTTCCACTCAGTAGCTCAGTTACAAAAGGATGGAAAGGATAATGCACACAAGGGCACAACAAGAGGGCGAAAACAAAAGGTATAAAGTAGACTAAAAATGTACTATAGTAGCAATATAACATATATGTAATATTAACATTTTATATATACAGTATATAATACAGTTGCGATCAAAAGTTTACATACACTTGTAAAGTACATAATTTCATGGCTGTCTTGAGTTTCCAATCATTTCTACAACTCTTGTGATGTCATATGGACAAAGATAAGACCTTCTGACGGAAAGTTCTGTGGTCAGATGAAATAGAAATTGAGCTGTTTGGCCACAATACCCAGCAATATGTTTGGAGGAGAAAAGGTGAGGCCTTTAATTCCAGGAACACCATTCCCACCGTCAAGCATGGTGGTGGTAGTATTATGCTCTGCGCCTGTTTTGCTGCCAATGGAACTGGTGCTTTAAATGGGACAATGAAAAAGGAGGATTACCTCCAAGTTCTTCAGGACAACCTAAAATCATCAGCTCGGCGGTTGGGTCTTGGGCGCAGTTGGGTGTTCCAACAGGACAATGACACGTCAAAAGTGGTAAAGGAATGGCTAAATCAGGCTAGAATTAAGGTTTTAGAATGGCCTTCCCAAAATCCTGACTTAAACGTGTGGACAATGCTGAAGAAACAAGTCCATGTCAGAAAACCAACACATTTAGCTGAACTGCACCAAATTTGTCAAGAGGAGTGGTCAAAAATTCAAGCAGAAGCTTGTGGATGGCTACCAAAAGTGCCTTATTGCAGGTAAACTTGCCAAGGGACATGTAAGCAAATATTAACATTGCTGTATGTATACTTTTGACCCAGCAGATTTGCTCACATTTTCAGTAGACCCATAATAAATTCATAAAAGAACCAAACTTCATGAATGTTTTTTGTGACCAACAAGTATGTGCTCCAATCACTCTATCACAAAAAAATAAGAGTTGTAGAAATGATTGGAAACTCAAGACAGCCATGACATTATGTTCTTTACAAGTGTATGTAAACTTTTGATATATATACTGATATATTATTATATTATATTGACCCTTTGTTTAGCTGCTCAAAATCTACTGGAAATGTTTGGAGAAAATGTTTATGCCTGAAAAAGTTGAATTTAGGCTAAAAAATAGGTCAAATTTGCTTCAATATACATATTTTTTACTAATAGGCCGTAGTCGAATGTGAAACAGGAAAGAACCTTGATATGATTGTTTTCTATTGATATGTTTTTTTATTGATATGGTATGATTATTTGTTTAATAATATATTATAAAGCCCCAAAATTTAAAGCTGGAAGTGGCAAGGGACGACATGTACATTCAGGTGACCTCTGACCTCAAAATACAAGTTTCTTATCCTCCGTATTTGGCAGGGTTGATTGAACGATTGATTACTGTCACTCATCACTCTGTTTGACCCTCCTGATCAGATCGTGTGTGTGTGTGTGAGTGTGTGTGTGTGTGTGTGTGTGTGTGTGTGTGTGTGTGTGTGTGTGTGTGTGTGTGTGTGTGTGTGTTCTTGTATTTCAACCCTTCTTGAGACATCAAAAAGGAAAAGTAGCTTCCATATGAGGAGGTGTGAACAAGTGATGACATAAATCATGGTCCCAATAACATTGCATCTAATAGAGAATGTCTCATTTGCACCCCTGCTGGGGAAATCTATCCCAATTAAGGTGGTCCCAAAAAGGAGGGATTTTTCAAATTGACTGTGTGTCGCTTTTAAAAGTGCTCCCCCTCTGGTCAATATATGAAATAACAAGTGTGTGTAAAAATTTGAAGTGCTCCCCCTTTGGCCAACATATGTAATAACAAGTGTGTGTAAGAAATTGAAATGCGCCCCCTTTGGCCAAAATCAATTTAAAGAAATAAATGAATACGTATATAGAGACATACTGTAATAACTTGAAGTAAATAATGAAGATTAAAAACCAATTACAAACAAAAAAATAAAAACAGAAAAACTAAAAGCAGTCTTTTTCTCACAATGTGTCGACTTCTTTCTTATAAAATCGGGAACAATATCTCATATTCTTTTTGTTTCTGTAATATTGCATAATTTTCTCGTAAAGATATACATTTTTTATGTAAAATAATTTTTTAACGCAAAATGGTGACTTTTAACTAATAAAATTCAGACTTTTATCACAATACTGCCAATTTTTTGGTTATTCTTGTAAAATAGTGCCATTTTTTGAGTAAAATTATGACTTTTGTCATAATTTTGCCAAGTAAAAATCCAATTATTATTATAATATTGCCAAAATGTTAAAAGTTTTCTTATAAAAATTTTGACTTTTGTCAAGTAAAATTGACTAAATTGCCTAAATTTTAAGCTTGTCTTCCAAATTTGCGACTGTTATTGAGTAAAATTCCAACTTTTATCATAATATTGCAAAAATGTTAAATTTTTCTTGTATAATTTTGACTTGCGTTGAGTAAAATTACGACTTTTATTATAATACGTAGGCATTTGTCGGTGGAAGGTATTAAATACAAGAATGCGTGTGTGTGTGTGTGTGTGTATATATGATAAAGCTTCTCAAGCTTTCTACTCCTCCAATTCTTCCTTCTGACTCGTGAAGCTTACTCGCAGTAAATATGCATGACGCACTTTAAGATGCTGTTTGTTTGTGTCGCTCTTTGTTTACGTGTTACTTCTGTTTCTCTTTCCAGCTGCTCCACAAGTGTCACTGACCTTAAACAAACCTTACTTGCTTTCCAATCTGTTTACACAACCTACAGAAACATGAAATGCAATGACCTGTCATCACTACAAAAGAAAAAAAAAAAGAGAAAAAAATAAGCGACGACCTTCCTGACTTTACCATGCACTGTGATTGTGCACATTCAATTTTCCACTTTTATGTTCACATTGTCACTTTTATCCATCTGCAAATATTCTAATGTAGCCTAAATATGCAGAAATAGACCAATGACATGGATGTTGGTTGGGGAAAGTACAAAAAAAAATGTTGGTATAATTGTGAATTGTTGGGTTTGTTTTTTTTTCCTCTGGTGTGTGATTTGTGTGCATGCTCTCCCCTTGTAGCAGCTGAGAAACACGTGTGTCTT